>NC_133161.1:1215000-1515000 GCF_040802235.1 Manis javanica | reverse complement strand
TCCTCCCTTCTTCACTTCTAGGTAAAAAGGCAACTTTCCCATGTGTGTTTTTCATCTATTCACTTTTACTCATGTGAGAAACATTTACCACCAAACCACCACCTATCTGGAGACACCACAGGGTCAGGGGTACAAAAGCAAGAGGACAGGCAGCACGCCCGCCCCTGTGCAGTTCCTGCTCCAGTGTGACAGGACGGCGGCCCATAAAGTGAACCGCGCGTCAGAGGGACGTGCATCAGTTAGGAAAGGAAAAGCAGGAGAGGGAAGAACTGCTGAGATCCAAAACCACACCCACAAGCTCCCAGTGTGGGGCTGCCCACGGAGAAGGGGTCCTTCAGGTAAGACGGGGAGGACCACAGCAGAAGGGAAAGGCACCCGATGCCCCGAGCAGGAGGGGACGAGACAGGGGAGGACCAGCAAGGAGAACGCAGAAGAGGAAGTCAGACGGGGACCCAAGGTGAGGACCCCGGCTTTTATTCAGACTGAAACAGACCACCATTAGACGCTTTGAGCAGTCAGGGCAAAGATCTCACACTGCAAGCACTCTTTCTGACTCACAAGGCCTAAGAGAGACTCAGGGAGCCCGGCTAGGAAGCTACTGCAAAAATCTAACTGAGAGGTAACTGTCACCCAAATCACGGTGGTGACAGTGCAAGTGGTAATCTGAAGCTCCAGCCACCAGCTGTGCCGAAGGAATCCAATCATGGGAGTTGAGAGAAGAGGCTCTATGGAACTGGCCTGAGCACCTGAAGAGGGGATTTGGCCCCTACAGAGACGGGTCAACTGTAACACAGCTGGACTGAGGAATAAGATCCTTTGCTGACTTTGGACATGACACATTTAAGTTTAAGATGCCTACTAGACAGACACGTAAGGATAGAGGCCAGATGGCATGACAGCCATGCCCCCGGATGAGGTGAACAGAGGAGGGCGGTGGGGCGGAGGGGAGGAGGGCCTCGGATGAGGCGCGGGAGCATTCAGTGGGGAGGTATGGGCAGAGAAAAGGGCCGGCGAGGTTTTTTGAGAAGCAGCAGTCATTAGGTAAAAGGGCACTGAAACCGGGTGGGATAAAAAATACTGAAAGGAGGAAGGCGCGTAAGATGAGGAGTCTGAAGCATCCGGCCAGCCGGGCAAGGGCTTTCCAACGGAGCTGCGGAGGCGAGAGGCGGCTCCAAGCCGCCCGTGAGGCCAGCACTGATGCCGAGCCGTGGGCTACACCACGCTCACGGGCTCTGCACGGAGGCGAGCAGCGCAGCGCAGCGGGAGCCGGAGGGGACACGAGGTCCAGGCAGACCGTCTCCGTGCCTTCCTTCCCCGGCTCCCTCCTTCGGGAGGAGACTCACACAGCACGTCTCTGTGCTGAAGGCCCTGACCCGGCGGGGTAAAGCTTGCAGTGCGAGAGAGAAGAACGGCCAGAGCCGAGGCCCCAGGTGAGTGTGGGGACCAAACGCAGCGCACCAGGGGAGGGCCGGCCCCCACCAGCAGACGGGCAGTTCGGCTTGAGCGCCCGAGACGCAGCACACGCGGGGCAGCCACCGGGAGGACAACAAAATCAAGGAGACAGCTCATGAGACCTGTCGTGGCTGCTTCTGTTTTCTCGAGAAAACAGCTGAAAGCAGGTGGTGAAGAGGCTTGAGGAAAGAGAGGACACAAATAGGAGAAGAGGGGTGAGCTGAAGATACTGGTCCCACATTTAAAAAGCGGGCAGGTAGCTGCGCAGGTGTGAGTGCAGAGATGCCCGGGCTGGCCCCGGCCGCGCATGTGAGGAAGGGGACTGAGCACGTGTGTCCCGGTGGAAGGGGCTCAGGGGAGGGAAGGACGTCCTGAGGTGAACAAAGCCCCCATCCCCACGGTCACCGGAGCAGGAGAGGAGGTGTGGGGGAGGCCGGGGGGCCTATCACACAGGAACTCGTCACTGCCCGAGGCAGGGCCTGTGCCGTGATCGCAGGCAATGAGAGGCTGCGGAAGTCAGAACAGAGAGATCGAGGCACATCCTAGACGCCTGGAAGGTCGTCCATGTGAACACCACGATCGTCAGCAATTATGTGAGGACAGTGACAGGGAGAACAATGGTGACAAGAGCTAGACTCTCCAAGGAGGAAGGAGGAATGACCTGCAGGGAGAGGAGTGGTGAGGAAAGGGAGAAGTGTCGGGGCCTCAGCACAACGGCCGGAGATTCGGGTGTCTGAAAGAACAGAACAAGGTGGCACCTGCCCAAACTCCAGGAGGCGTGAAAGGAAGGAACAAACATGGCCTCCACCTGACGGGCGACGGGAGAGCCAAGCTTCTTCAAGCAAGCAGGTTAAGGCTGAGAGTCTGGGGGTCTCCCTGCTGGGTCAGCACTCACTTCCAGGGGGTCATCACAGGGCTGCAGGAGGCAGGGGACAGTGAGAAATCCACTCAGAAGAGGGATTTTCAGAGCCATGAGGACAGAGGCTGAGCCACCAGGGGCCTGGATACTCCAGGCTCTTATGCTATGTTCAGGAAGGGGGAAAGGGCAAACGCATCCGTCAGCCCCGGCCCCAAGGCAGACAGAGCCTGGCCTCCCTGCCAGGACAGGGTGAGTGCTGGGACATCTCTAGTCCTGCCATGACGGTGCAGACCCCAGGGAGGGGACCTCTGGGCCAATGGCACAGAGCCCTGGGGCCCCCTCCTCTCCCAGAACACATACCATTCCTGCCCCTCCATCTCCTTTTACCAAGTGTTTTAGCTCTAGATATAATCTTACAGGTTCAGACCGTTTTTCTTCTCTTCTTCAATCAACTTGTCTATGATCTTGAGACATCATCTGCACCATGTTTGGAGCTCAGAAGAGCGCAGTAACCAGAAAACGGAGGAGAGAGTGGGGCCAACTGGGAAAACACAGCGGCTTCTTTTAGGAATTGATTCACGCCATTAACAGGATACAGGTTAGCACTAGTTCATCAACACAGTTTGTGAGGTGATAAGAACGTGAACAACAGCACCTCTATCCAGTGCCATCAAGTGTCAAATAGGAACAATGGGGAAGCCACAGGCAGGCACTCCATCAAAAAGCTATACTGGTATTTTCAAAGCCAAGCATAAAAATTCACTCCAGTAATATAATTATTACCACAAGTCAGATTATCCTCCAGAAAAAAAAATTATTCCAATGTAATTGGAATATTAAGTGTCACGTTCTTTTCAGATGACTATAAAGCTGGACTAAGCAACCCACACGCGTGTCCCAAAGATGCCACAAGGCATGTCACAGCCCCACAAACAGCAGGAAAGCACACTCAGTGTCCAGGGGGTATACCACTGCTGTAATTTGTCTTTTAAAAAAATCTCTTACTCTCATCATTCTGCAATTGTTTTTAATAGCCCAGAGTAAAAAAAAAAACCACTGAACTTTAAAAAAGTTTTTTAAATAAAAGTCACAGTTACAACAAAATACTGTTGACACAGTACTAGATTAAATAAAATCCATAAAATTACTTCTATTACTAGGCTTCTATGATCTATACTTACACATTCTTAAAAAACATCAAATTATAAAATTTTTCCCATATTTTCTTCCTCTGCACATACTGATAAACATACTCCGCTGAAGCTCACAATTCACCTATGCCAGTCAAAACGTCCATTCTGCCAGGGAACCATTCATGGTACAAGCCTCTCACTCCCACCCGAGACAACCCACAAGGTTACCGAGCAGCAAACAGCAACTGTCCCAACAAGCCGGGGAAAGGCTCTCCTGCAAAGACCGCAGCGTGGACCGAGGGCACAGCAGTCAGGAGTGGGGCAGGGGCTGGCCAAAAGGGCAGAAACGAAATGACACTTGGCATGAACTACCGTGTCATCCTTATCCTCCCCAAAATACAACATTTCTGTGCTTGTTAGGGTGTTTTGTCTCTTTGGCCTTGGCTTCATTTTATAATACACTTAGCCTTCTGGTAACTGTTTCCTTTTCAATTTCTTTAGATATAAGGAGCCATTTTTTAATTTGAGGAGCCAAAGGATCTGAAAGATTCTGGTCATTTCTCACTGGCAAAGTGAGAAAAGGCTGTATTTCTGGTTTGGTCAGATCAGACTTAATTCTGGAAGCACTATATTTTATACTTCCTGGACCTTAGTCTCCTGATCTATAAGAGAGAAACAGCGTATCTCAGGCTGAAACATAATCCCACACTACAGACAGCAGCTTAACATCTATTCTTTACAATTCAGGTATGTTTATTACACAATAGCATGATTATCTAAATAAGTCAATTATTATAATATTTACTACTTGAATCAAATTATATAAAGGTACAATATTTGATTAAAGTTATAATTCTGAAATTAAATAAGCTTAAATGTTAAAGCAACTTCAATAAAGTTAGAAGAATAAAAGATAGATGCAGTTCCCATCTAAAAATTACTGATACCAAAGTATACAGTATTACTTTAAAGAATCCTGTAGAATAATATGAAATTCTTTGATATAAGAACAAAGCTCTGAATAATATGAAATTCTTTGATATAAGAACAAAATACTTCTGAGTTGATCACTGAAATTCACTATTTGTGATGAACGAGCAGAAAGAGAAATCAGGAAAACAATTCCATTCACAAGTGCATCAAAAAGAATAAAATACCTAGGAATAAACCTAACCAAGGAAGTGAAAGACCTATACCCTGAAAACTACAGGACACTCTTAAGAGAAATTAAAGAGGACACTAACAAATGGAAACTCATCCCATGCTCCTGGCTGGGAAGAATTAGTATCGTCAAAATGATCATCCTTTGAATTTGGTTCATTCATATGCAGTGTAATATTGGTATGAAAATATAAATCACACTGGCATTTTTGTCTTTGATTATTGGATATTTGGTAAACATTCATTTATTTTCAAGAAGATCTTTAATTGGAGTTAACAGTACAGTAAATTTTTGTAAAACTTCCATGACTCAACCAAAGAGCATTGGCAAAGTAGTCATGACATCATTAAATTCACTATTTAATAAATTCTTCTATTTCCTTCAATATGTCTATTAACTTGTAATGATTCATTGTATTTGCATGTACACAGTAAATGATTTAACAACTGTATCCTGGACAGATTTCATGGAGTATGCTTCAGAAGAGTGAGCATAAATATTTATAAGGTGTATCATACAGTGAAACAAAGATATTAAGGAAACATCTGTTCCTTTTTAAAAATTATAATGATCTGATTTTATTACCTAACATTGTTGGAAAACTTGTTAAAAACTGATTTTTTAATAGCTAGCCAAAATTCTTCTTTGACTGTAAAATACTGAAAAATACCTATGGCATGGATTTAATGTTTTAGACCATAAGTGGACAATATTTCTTTGTAAATTAAGAAGCCCTTAGAGTCAAAACATACCCAGAGTACTAAGTGGGCAGTGTCATTTATATCTTGTAACTCATTTCATCTAAAAAAAAAAAAAAAATGGTCGTCCTGCTTAAAGCAATCTACAGATCAAATTCAATTCAATCCCCTATCAAAATACCTACAGCATTCTTCAGTGAACTAGAGCAAATAGTTCTAAAATTCGCATGCAACCACAAAAGACTCCAAATAGCCAAAGCAATACTGAGAAGGAAGAATAAAGCTGGGGGAATTATGCTCCCCAACTTCAAGCTCTACTACAAAGCCACAGTAATCAAGACAATTTGGTACTGGCACAAGAACAGACCCATAGACCAATGGAATAGACTAGAGAGTCCAGAATAAACCCAAGCATATATGGTCAATTATTATATGATAAAGGAGCCATGGATATACAATGGGGAAATAACAGCCTCTTCAACAGCTGGTGTTGGCAAAACTGGACAGCTACATGCAAGAGAATGAAACTGGGTAAGTGTCTAACCCCTTACACAAAAGTAAACTCAACATGGATCAAAGACCTGAATGTAAGTCATGAAACCATAAAACTCTTAGAAAAAAATACAGGCAAAAATCTCTTGGACATAAACATGAGCAACTTCTTCATGAACATATCTCCCCAGGAAAGGGAAACAAAAGCAAAAATGAACAAGTGGGACTATATCAAACTAAAAAGCTTCTGTACAGCAAAGGACACCATCAGTAGAACAAAAAGACATCCTACAGTATGGGAGAATATATTCATAAATGACATATCCGATAAAGGGTTGACATCCAAAATATATAAAGAGCTCACATACTTCAACAAACAAACAAAAAGCAAATAATCCAATAAAAAAATGGGCACAGGATCTGAACAGACACTTCTCCAAAGAAGAAATTCAGATGGCCAACGGACACATGAGAAGATGCTCCACATCGCTAGTCATCAGAGAAGTGCAAATTAGAACCACAATGAGATATCACCTCACACCAGTAAGGATGGCCACCATCCAAAAGACAAACAACAAATGTTGGAGAGGATGTGGAGAAAGGAGAACCTTCCTACACTGATGGTGGGAATGTAAACTAGTTCAACCACTGTGGAAAACAGCATAGAGGTTCCTCAAAAAACTGAAAATAGAAATACCATTTGACCCAGGAATTCCACTCTTAGGAATTTACCCTAAGAATGCAGCAGCCCAGTTTGAAAAAGACATATACACCCCTATGTTTATCGCAGCACTATTTACAATAGCCAAGAAATGGAAGCAACCTAAGTGTCCATCAGTAGATGAATGGATAAAGAAGAGGTGGCACATCTACACAATGGAATATTATTCAGCCATAAGAAGAAAACAAATCCTACCATTTGCAGCAATATGGATGGAGCTAGAGGGTATTATGCTCAGTGAAATAAGCCAGGCCGAGAAAGACAAGTATCACATGATTTCACTCATCTGTGGAGTATAACAACAAAGTAAAAACTGAAGGAACAAAACAGCAGCAGACTCACTGAACCCAAAAATGGACTAACAGTTACCAAAGGGAAAGGGACTGGGGAGGATGGGGAGGATGGGTGGGAAGGGAGGGAGGGATAAGGGGGAAAACAGGGTATTATGATTAGCACACATAATGTAGGGGGATGGGACATGGGGAAGTCAGTATATATACAGAGAAGACAAGTAAGGATTCTATAGCAACTTACTATGCTGATGGACAGTGACTGTAATGGGGTATGTGGGGGGGACTTAATAATAAGGGGAGTTTAGTAACCATAATGTTGCTCAAGTAAAAAAATAAAAAATTCACTGATTGTAATAGAAGAAATCAGGTATATTTCTTTCTATTTCTCAGTATTTCATACTTAAAGTACCTTCCATTTCATACCTACTCTTGAATTATGATCCTTAAATACAGTCAGCTATTAATAATCTGATCTTGGTGGTGGGTTTCCACTATTAAAAAAAAAAAACTTTGTAAGAGAAGAGTATAGGGTAGAAATCACTTAGGTGAAATCAAAAGAAAATTAACCCAAACTATATCATTTCTCTGTTAAACCATGTAATTACTCTTTTCTTCATTGGCTCTTCATCTGAAGCCAAAAAGGACCAGTAATTAAAATTTGAACTTTAACATCTTTGACATACATACTTGGTTTCAGCTGAAAATGAAGAGCATTCTCAAATAACAAAGATCCTAAGCACAACTTAAGAGAGTCAGATTTGGCACCTACTGTCAAAGAAACACCTCTTTAAACATTAAAGATCTCAGCATGAGAGAAATGAAGTGGGCTATTAGAGTCACTAAGACAACAGTTTCTGTAACGCGTAACACTCGGACACATCAGGACTGGTAGCGGGGCTGCACCCTGGTGGCCAGCGTCTCAGAGCAGAGCTGGCCGTGCTCCACTGCCGCTAACTTCAGGTGGGGAAGGACGGTGACTTCACTGAGCGCCGCTGGTCTAGGGCACCTTCCACCACTGGGAAATTCACAGGATGCTCTGGAGTCCTGACCTCCTGCACCACACAAGGCACAGAGAGCTTGTACTTCCCCCTCAAATTACCTGTCTATTTTTTTGGAGAGCAAGGTACAGGCTTTTATTTAGAGATAAAGTGAGAGGACAGAGCTCCCGGCTCACGCTAGGAGGGGACAAGAGAGTCCCTACCTGTCTTTTTTTAATTAAAGAATTTTTTACCCTGCTCTAAACATGTAATATATACGTACCATTTAGTCGTCTCTGGAGTGCTTCTTCTTCTAGGGTAATAATATAAATTTGTTCATCCAGGTCTTCAAGAATCTAAATTTGAAGATCAAACTATTTAATAATACAACATTACAAAACTAGTGCTTATGAGAATATTTAGGCTATTTGGCCTATAATTTTTAAAACCTTTTCAAATTACTAGGAATCTGAAATAAAAATGCTCAAATATTTTATTTGCAAATTAAGTAAAAATATTTTAGAATATAACTAAACACATCAAAAATTGATTATCACACAATCTATATACATTTAAATGGGATAGTTTTTAAGTTTAAAGGACTAAGGAACCCTAGAGTTTTCTCACTGGCAAATACATGAAAGAATTCTAAACATCCAAAAAGCTGAAAATAGTAATACCTCTTTATGCTCAAGTCAGTATTTTGGAACCAAAAGAAACAGATCACCCAGTTCAACACTGGCTTCTCATTTATATTTACCTACGTAACGTTTAAAACAAGAAATTCATAAACTCAATTACTACCATGCAATATTTTCCATTTACGTCATCTTTATAAAGATTTTCTCTAAATATTGAACACTGGTATTATAAAAATCACCCTATAGGCAGGACCCTAGAGGAATACGTGCTTATATATACACCACTCACTACCATGCCGCAAAATGCTAGAAAAAAACAATCACCAAAAAACCATTAACCAATAACCAATTATTCGGGATATTATCTGCATGGTCTTCAAAACTGATAAGATCTAAAATTCGTTTCACTCTAGCTGTGTTAACAGAGCTGTCCTTCCTGAGATGACCCTAAGTATCTTGCTAGCTCTGGAGAAACTCTGAAAGTAGTCCAGAGCTGATATCAATATTCTGTATCATTCAAAGCCAAACTACTTATTACCAGCAAAACTGCAAATTGTGAAGAGCTGATGGACAACACGAGAGGACAGACACCCTATATATGTATACCTTTCAGCTCCTGGGTGAGCTCTTTTCAGAAAAAGGAGTCTCAAATAGTACAATCCCTATTAGGTATCAAATTTGCAGAATTTATATAAAATTAACTTAAAGCAATCCAATCACTTCCAGTATTTCAATAAAAATTGATAATCTCCTATGGCCTAGTGCTGATGACAAAATAAAATAATAAAATGAATAAATAACAATAATAAATAAATATAAGAAAAGATGACTACCCTGTGAGTGAAGATGAGTGGAAGGAGAGGACCTGAGCAGGCACCAGTAAGGGCCTCCCTAAGGAGGTGACATCTGAGTCCTGAACGAGAAGAATGGGGTGACCTGAAGGCACCGACTGGCACAGTGCACTGGGAGCTAGAAACCCAAGACGGACAGACCCTACACATGAGAGGCAGGACTGTACCTTTGTCTCCTTCCCATCGAGGTTCCCACTACTTTCCACTGTGTGCATTGCTATTGACAGCATTTAATTTTCTGAAAGACTAGCACATACAAAAGGGTTGCTCTGGCTGTGCAAACTGCCTAGTAGTGGCCAACCACTACATCGAAGTCCTGGTGGTGAATGACAGTGAGTGGTACACAGTTATCTGTGCTAAGTGCACACATGCATGACCCCCTTGGTCCTACAATACCTTGAAAGCAGACTCTTATCACCCCATCTTGTAAGACTCTAAGAAACAAAGGTTTGGCAAAAAAAAAAATTACATGCCTCTGAAGCCTAATTCTCTTAACCGCTCTGGGCTCACAGAGACCTAAATATCAGTCGGACAGAGTCCCTGACCTCAAAAAGTACCTATTCTAGTGTCAAGGACAGAAGTGACGAATTCAAAAAAATCATTACAGGATTGAAATAGAGGTCACAACTGAAGCTGAAATAAAATGTTTCAAAAGTTCAAAGGAAGGTATGTGGTGGGGACTTGATAATAGGGGGAGTCTAGTAACCATAATGTTGCTCATGTAACTGTACATTAATGATAACAAAAATAAATAAATAAAAGTTCAGAGGAAGGAAGATTCCCAACTTCCAGTTGGGGAGAAAAAACTTTGGTAAGTGTTTCTGAGGGTAGCAGCATCTTACCTGATAGGTTAATTCACGAAAAGGCAATTGATCAGAGGAAACTACAAGCAAAATGAACAGGTGTAGAGGACTAGAGCACACTCAGCAATAAAGCGGTTCAATTACTCCGGAGTCCATAGCAGGTGAGAACGGGTCCAGCACCCAGGCTCTGAATCCACCCTCTGGGTTCAAATCCCACCCCATCCTCACAGATGGGTGAACTTGGACAAGCAACTTAATCTCCCTGAATTGCAGATAATTCAGCCATAAAATAAGAATGCCACTACCTAACTTATGGGTTTATCATGAGAATTAGTTGAAATTATGTGTGTAAAATGTAGTACTCATCATAAGCATACAGCCTATACTCAATTACTCAATAAATAACCATTATTATTGACATATTATTGAACAAAAAAAGAGGCAACAATAATTAAAGTATTGAGATATTGTTAATAACACACAAGTTTTGGGAAAAAAATCAGCTTTTGGAGAGGAGATACTTAAGTAGTTTGGGCTTCTATGTTGAGTTTTCAGCTCCATGGAGTATTCAATTATTGCACTAAAATGTCCTGTAGTTTGTTTTCCTTGCCTGTTTCTCACTAGAATTGGACATTTATAAGTGGCAGAGGTGGTTAGGAAAACACAGAGAGCAACTTAGGACCAAGGACAGAACTTAAATCATTTGCCTATATTTGGGGGGCAGGAAATAGAAGTGGAAAAAGACCAAAAAAACAGAGTATCAGGAAGAAACTAAATTAATGAAGTGTCACAAAACTACTTTAATAAGGAAGTGAATTTCAAGATCTGACAGCATGTGTATTGTATCTGAGTGTGTGTGTACATTTATGTAACAAGTAAAATATCCAATTTTCTTTTAAAAGAAGATATGAAGAGATTGTCATTTATGAAAAATAAGCATTTGCTAACAGAGTATCTGATATATTTCCTCAATTTTTTCCCTTAATGACACACTCTAATAGGGAAAACAAACATGTCCATAATAATTTAATAAGCAGTACTAGCAAAATGCAAACAAAGGGGAATATAAGAAATGCAGAGGAAGAAGCTAAACTAGTTTAATTTAAAGACCCTGGTGAGGCTGGGTTCAAAGGGAGGCAATGCCTGCAGCCGATACGAGAGCAAACACTCAGGAGCCGTCCAGTGGCCGCGGCAGGCGAAGGCCCTGGACAGGCCAGCGGGCTGCGTCGGGGGATGAATTCAGTTTGGGACAGGCTGTGAAAGGCGTTGGAATGTGTGAGTGGTGTGGACTTGAGTTCGTAGGCAATGAGGATCTGTGAAAATAATATAAGTGGCAAATTCCCTAGATGTAGCTTAGAATTCTTTTCATATGATTAAATATTTGACAGAACAGCTAGAGGCCAAAGAAACTTAGGAAAAATATCACTAGAATTAACTACCAATTGAAAACCATTTAAAAATGAATATAATTTTTTGAGTATTTCTGAGATTAAAGGGAAAAGTATAATTTGGTTAATCAAGATATAATATGCAAACAAATTTTCAGAAACATAATTGCTCTGTAAATCGAAGGATGTATGTGGTAAATTTTGAAACATAATAGAGTAACTGATATAAGGTAATAGATACCTAAAACACCTGAAAATATCTATAAATTTTGCCCTAAAATTTGCTAGAGGAATTTTTACCTGGGTGTTTATAATTAGTATTTTAAGAGCAAAAACAGTTTCCAAAGATGAAAAAGATTAAAATGAAAACAATAATCTTGGTCATAAACCCAAATGCTAGAATGCTAGTTCACAGACTAAAAGATATTCAAATGCAAGTGCATTTACTTCACAAGCAGAATGGCCCCAACGGCACTTACTGTGGGCTTCACCAGCAGCTGGCCCATCACGGTGAACATGCGGGACAGGCCCACGGGCGTACACACTGCAGGGAAGAGGCCGACAGAGAACGCTTACCGCACGGTTTAGCAGACAGCCGCTAATCCCAAAGAAAGCAAACTCAAAGACAACTGTTTTAGAAAAATTCTGGTCTTAAATTTAGGTTCTCTCAGTGTTTATCAGAGGGCCCTTCGACATCCCAATAAAGAAGCGAGAGGGGACGGCAGGCAGAGGAACGGAGGTACGTGAAGACTACCTAAGGCTTAGGATATGTGGGACTCCAGCAGCTACACAGTAATACATATTTTCACTTACAAGAAATTAAAGAAAACCAAGTAAAGAACAGATTAAATTTCAAGTACAGTGGAATTAAGACCAGACAATAATATCTAAAAGTGACAACCATAAAATTAAATCCTTTACCTACATTTATCTGCTTATACTACCCCTGATATATGTTGTGATCTCTCAAGTAAAGCTAAACAAATTTTGAAATAAAAACTACAGATTCACCGAACAGAACTCCACCATTGCATCCAAGAGTAGACTCCAGAGTTGTGAGGTGAACATGTATGTATATGTCTCTCAACCCTGTGGAGGCTTTCCTTAGAGAACACAAGTATCTTATTATTTCAAGGTTTCAGTTTATCAATATTTATTTTGAACATAAAAAATACATTACAGGCCAACCTTAAAAAAATCCCCAACCTAGTAAGGAATCTCGTTGGCAAACTTCCCTAAAGTTTTCTGTAACACAGTGCAACTCTAGTTTCCTACCAATATTAAGTCAGAAATATACTTACAGAGAAGTAACAAACAGCCCATCAATGATATACAGGAATATAAATAGGGCAGGTAGAACTCCCAGAGATCTATAAAAAATGTAAATATATTAGTGAATCCAAAATAGTGTACATTAAGATATAGACTGACTATAAACTAGTGAATGTTAAACATTGTAATTGCCATTCAAGTCTGCTAAACCATGTGATTTCTAAATTTTATGATAAAAAGATCTAAAATAGAAGAACAGGAAATAACCTTTTTGTAAAACCTGTTTGGAGGGAGAAAAAAAGGCTCCATGGAATTTTAAGAACAGAAACCAATTAACAGAAAAAATCTGAAAAGCTGCTTACTCATTCTGCATATAGGGAACATATGACATGCATTTCTTAAACATGCTGAAGACTCCTTAATTAACAACAAGGATCAACTACACAAAGAAGTATCAAAATGTCTCAGAAAGTGAATGTCCTTTAGTGTCCCAAACTTAATCCCGTTAGACAAGCTGGCTTAAGCAGGTCAGTGGTACCATACAGAGACTCCATGCTTGCCGCGTCGTTGTCGACCAGCGCTGAGGCGACCCACACCATCCCCAGAATCAGAGATGCCAGGAGGACAAGCATGACCAGAGTTTCCAAAATTCGGGCTCGGATTCCCTGAAAAATATAATAGGGATAAATTTTCAATAGTGCATTTCACCTCATGAATAATTACGTTTCTGTCTATATGACAGCATAAAAATTCTTTGGAAAGGAGGAAACTCGTATTTACTAGCAGGACAACAACATTAAATGCTTACAGTC
The DNA here is from genome assembly GCF_040802235.1 of Manis javanica. Lineage (NCBI taxonomy): Eukaryota > Metazoa > Chordata > Mammalia > Pholidota > Manidae > Manis > Manis javanica. Next base: position 1,501,446 of record NC_133161.1, on the reverse strand, counting down.
TGTAATGTTCAGACTATTTTCAAAATTATGTAAAATACCATTTTTGAACAAAGTACCAAAAGCATTCTTTATAAAAACATTTTGCAGAACCATTTTAAATTACTTTCCACCAACGAAGGAGATCATCACATTTATCTGTGATTCTGATCAAGGGAACAGAGGCTAACTGAAACCTACAGCCGAAGGGCATGGTGAACAGCCGGCTTGGGGAAGCACCACGCGCCGGCTCCCTGGGGACAGCGGTGTGGAGGCAGCTCCCGCTGCCTCCAGAGTCGCCGGTGCGCACCCGCAGAACTCCAAGGCAGCCCCACCTGAGCCTGTACCAGTTATATGCCACCCTTTCTCCAAGTTAGGTACAACTTTCATTAACCCACGAGGTTGGAATATAATAAAGAATCATTATGCTGAGTTTTGTTTTAAATATAAAACAAATTCTGACTTCAGGCCAGATTTTTAAACTCGACACCTACTGAACAAGGTAAAAAGAAAAAACCTTATTTATAAGTTACCAACCAACTGAATCTGCACCTAAATGACAAATCAATGAGTCAACTGATGAACTGACTTTATACTGTGATGCACTTAGTCTACCTCTAACAACAAAATTGTTATTTCCATGTTTCAGTAAATCGTGTAATTTTTCTTCCACATTAAAACAAAGATGAGTTATAAAGATCCAAGACATACACTTATTTCACTTTCACCCTGTTATCTGTCAATTTCCAAATTAAAGAGAGAGGCTGCGCTTAAGTCAGAGCACCACAGTCCCTGATTCAAATGAGGAGAGAGGACATCCTGAAATCACAGCAGAAGAGCCTGCAGCCCCCAGGAGCACTCGGAGTCGAAGGGTCTTTTCCTGAGGGCCCAGTCTTTCCATGGGGCTGCCCGAGCAGATGAGAGGTGCACAGGAAATGGGCGCAGCTCACAGCAAGGGAGGCTGTACTCTACTTAACAGAAGATGTGACTCAAGTGAGATAAAACATCAACAGTCCCAAAACACACTAGTAAAATAACACCTAGTTCAGAAAAACTCTCCAAACCTGCACTTCACAACTTTGAAAACATTTTGGATACCAAAACATGACCACCACCTTTTAATGGTGATTTATTTTCTTTTCCTTCTAAGTAATAATTTTTTTCCTAAGCAAGGTTCTTTTTATTACATATTAAATATTATGTGAAAAGCCTTTAAACAGTACAGATAGAAAGAGTAAGTGCTTTGGGGTGTATGTGTTACACCTTCTCAGCTTTGTCTCCTCCTGCCTCCGACCAGGCCACAGAACATAAGGGCTCCCAAAGCACATAACACATGTGTTGTAAGTGTTATGATATATGAGTTAAATAGTGTAACCATGTTATATCAACTCAACAGGAGTGCTCCTTGGAACCATTTGAGACCCACTGTCCAAAAACCTGTGTTTTAATAATCTCTGCTACAATGATTATATTAAACAATTATAACTATCAATAAATAGAATGTGTTGCAATGACAATAAATTTTGGAGACTCAGGCACCATGTACTTACACACTTGCGCTGGTATTTTGGTAAGAAATACTTCTTGGCAGTTAAATTCGTTCTTCTTCAAATTTCTCTACATTGGGAGAGTCTGTTCCAGGGTTCCTCCCTCCCATTCCTGTACATCTCACAAGCAGAGGCAGGGGCAGCCTCGTCTGGACTGTCTTTTCAAGGGCATTTGTAGAGCAAGCCCTTGGAGGATAGAGACAGTCTCTCTGAAGGAGAGTAAGTCTGTTTACTGTCCAGTATGAGAAAGATGATGTCCCCCACAGAGCAAAAGGCAGAGAGGCCTGCTTGAACCCATTATAAATAATGTGTTTCCTAAACTTGGGATTTCTCGGCTGTGACATGAGCCCACCTTGAAGGCAGCCTCCACCCGGGTAGGGGTCCCCCTGCAACTAACAGGAGCAGGAAACCTGTGCACTTTCCCTGCTCTGAGTAATGAAGCCATCTGTCTCTGGCCCAAGAGTCTCACATCTGTGACCAGCACCCACAAACCTGGCAGACTGACTTGTCAGCCCCTCACAGAGCTGGACAACTCTGGTGGGAAGCTCAAGGGTGGGAAACTCACGCAGCTTTCTGGAGGAGGGTAAGTGCAATGGGAAGACTCCAGGATCCAGCAGAAAGCACCTTCGCCCGGGTGGCAGGCAGCTGGGGGAAGCAGGGTCCCCAGCACCCAGCCGGGCTGGCGTCTATCCAGAGGCTGAGCTGGGGACAGCCCGCCAGTGGCTTGGTGCAGCCCGTCTCCCCTGAGCAGAAGCAGGCAGGGGTGCTGGTGCGACAGTGTAACAGCAAGCCCTGCAAAGCCACCTCAGAGCACTGCCCTACCTCTAGGACTAGTTACAGGGACTTTTTTCTTGCATATTTTTTGCTTCTCTCTGTTTTCCAAATTTTCTAGAATTGGTGGATATGACTTACATGAGAAAAACCAATGTTTTAAATTTTCACCTTTTTTCTAAAAGAACTCCCAAGAGATTGCCACCCACAAAAATAACTGTTTACAAGTATTCAACTTCAGTTTAGGAGGCAGGCAGTGTAGTGAGCTAGTTAAGAGCCCCGACTTCAGCAGCAGACAGCTTGGGTGTCAACCCTGGCTCATCGCTGACCAATTGTATACCACCAGGCAAACTACTAAACCTCACCGTGCCTCAGTTTCCCCCTTTGTAAAATGGGTTTACTAATAACATCCCTACTTCGTGGAATTGGTGTATCAAATGAGTCAATCTACCTAGTGCCTGGTGCTCAGTAAGCATACCAGGAGGGCTAACTGTAATGGCTCAAATTACTGCCTCTCCTTTAAAATCTGCAAAGCTGCAGCGGTGGGGTGGGTGGGTAGGGTGGCATTCATCTCTTGTGTTTCTGAATGAAATTCACACCACCATCTAAGGCCAGCTTATCACCCTCTCCCCATCTCTGGCACCTGCCATCTACAGATCTGTGACAAACAATCCCATCCTTTTTCAGGATGTGAGTACCTGGTCCACAAGTGCTTGTCATACCCCCTGGGAACACACAAGCACCCAGTGAGACCAGTGAACTCACCCTCCACCCTACCACTGCCACGCCCAGGCGCACTGATCTGGTTCCATAATCTCTCAGGCCTGCGTCTAAGGTCCCAAACTGTGAGGCCGCTCCCTCTCCACACGCCCCCTCTTCCTCCCGGCCACTTTCAGTCCTCAGCCTCGCTCCATATCCTCTCCCCGTAACCTCCGCTCCCTTGACCCACCCACCCCTCATCAGTCTTGTTTCCACTTGCCTAAATCCTATGATGAACCATATACTTTAATGACAAGCCAGGATCAATATTCCAGTATTCCTGGCCCCTCTGACTTTCACCAGATTAGTTTAGTTCCACTGGTAGCTTACTCCTTGAATGATCAGCCCTGTGAAAGAAATCTACAAATCATGAGAAACGTTTGCTACCACATTTCAAAGTGAGCCCTCAGTGCTACCTGGAATCCATGCTGCTCTCCGGCTGACCACCAAGCCCCTCAGTGATTCTTAAATGTCTTCCTTTCCCTGATCCTAATCTCATCCCCACTTTCTTGCAACCACAGCTGACCTCTCCTCTCCCTTAGTAACACAGAGCTGGGCGGCCTGCCAGGCCCTGAGCTTCTTCCCCTTCCCCCTCTGCTTCTGTCTGTCCTTATTTCCTTCATTCAATAAAGGAAAATATATTAAATCCCTCTCCTCCCAGGGCTCAGCCTAGAGGCTCAGCCTCCCACATGCTCCATCGGTGTCTCTCAGACCTCAGAATGCTTCAGGGTGACCAAGGGGCTTGCTGACCCCTGCGCCCCAGCCCACGCTGGTGCTCAGCCAGTTCTGATGCTTACCGTCCATGAGACAGACTGCTCAGTTCTGCCCCAGCTCATCTTGCCTCCCATGGGCCAAGCACTCTGAAGTTTCTATCTTTAGTCCAAACCTTACCACTGGGGACCAGATACATGCATCCCAACTGCCCTGTCCCCTAAGATTTCTTGCAGGTACCTGAAACTTAATTCTAATGTCAAGCTCATCATTCCAGCCCCTAAACCTGCTCTTCAGTGCCACATGCCTCAATAAATCCATTCTGGGGTACTTGCCACTTTGGAAACAAGGAATCCTTGTCTCCTCCTTACTTGCTGCACTCCACCCCACCCACTCAACACACCCTGGACCCTGATTCAGCCAAAGACCAAGTCCTTCTGATTTAACTGTGCAGTTACAACTCAAGTCCACCCACTTCTTGTACTGTCACCATGCCCACCTTGCCTGGACAGCTCCCTGGCTTCCCACTAGTGCTCCTACATCCAGACTCATGTCTCTCCCCGACTTGTCGCCTACATGGCAGTAGGAATGCGATCTTTTCAAAATGCAAATCTGATCACATTACTCTTAGTCATAACTTGCTAACAGATTCATTATTGCAGCAACAAATTATTAAAGTTGTATCTCATTAGCACCATTCTCCAACCAACCAAGGTGGTACACAGGCATATGTAGTTGTACCTTGCTCTTTCTTCTGCTGTTTAGAAAGTGCACAAAGTAATTATAGATGAAAGAAAACAAGTTATTTATGATTTAATATCATGATAGAAATGTTCTATTCTTTGCTATCCAGTAAGATAGTGACTAGCCATATGTGTTTATCAAGAAATTAAAATGTGGCTACTGGGACTGAAGAGGTAGTTTTAGTTTAAATTATTTTACATTTATAGCCACACATGGTTAGTGGTTACCACAGTGGCCAGGGCAGACTACTAACAGTATGCTGCTAACAGATCTCATTCAAGCACTTCTATACTCTTCAGGTAATTTCTGGTCATTTCTATAAATTTAACCTTGATATAAAAAATCTTTGAAAAATAGCTTGGTTACAGTAACGTCCTCACTTAATATGTTATCACCCTTAGTGTTTTAAGTGGCATTTATGTCAAAAAGAGGAAATCTACTACAAAAATCAAAAACTACCCCCTTTTATTTACATTAAGAAAGATAGTAAAAAAAAAAAACAAAAAAGCAAAAGACAAAAAGACAAAAAAAGAAAAACAGTATTTAACATGCTGCCTAAGTGTAAGTACAGCCCTGTCAAAAGTGATACTAACATTAAAGATCCACCTACTCACATTTCCTTGTAAACTTTCCTCATAAACTGTGCATTTTAAAAAATTATATGTGAACAGTTTTCCTAAGCAGACACAAGCTATACAACTCCAAGAGGATGCTTTTTCTACTCTGGACATATGAATGGGATCAAGAAGAAATGTTTAAATGTACACTACATGCTTTAGCAGTCAACTAAGAAATATTTAACAACAAAAAAACCCCTTTGCAGTCAAGTCATATTACCTGTTCAAACACTGATTTCAAAATGATCAGTATTTCTTTTGAAAGACAGTAAATAACTCACAAAAAGAAATCTGCTCACTTTGAGCTATCAATCTAAGTAAAAACTAAATTGGCAATATTATTCTTAAAGAACAGGCTGCCACAGAGCAAACCACCCAAATTATTGAATATAAATATGCCTGTTCATGAAATACTTGAAGATAATGATTAGTATGAAATAACTTATTTGGACTTCATTCACTAGGAGGCAAGGACAGTTTTCCTTCTAAATTTATTCTGTTTGTGGTTAAATGAGAAAAAAAATCAGTCCAACTTGAAATCAGTTAAGTGTTACATGATAAACTTTAGCAAAACCAATAGAAAAACATAATAAATTTGCTCACTAAATGCAGTGTAGAAGCTTTTCCACTTGCAAAACTTCAGGATAGAGAGAAGAGGTGATGGGGCCATGTATCAGCAAACTTCATTCACTGCTGACCGGCTTGTCCAAGAGTCAGGAACAAGGAAACTGTTATCACTACCTTTCCTGAGACCATGAAAATACTACAATACCTGAAGAGTACAGGCTTTGTGGCATGTAATATGAAATATTTTTGAACTTTTGTATGTGATGCTGCCTGCAAAATAATGAAAAGCACTGTGAGAGCTTTTATCACTACCATTAATCACCAGCAGGACAGCATATAAGCAAAAAAATACGCCTACTGCTCATTTTTCCATTAAGAGTCAGAATCAGGAGCTAGGAAGCCCCAAGGGGGAGGCTCCTATCAACCCTATTCTTGCATCCACTAAGCTGAAAGATGTGCCAGATGTCAGGGGGATGTACTGAAATGCCCTGCAAACAATGAAGTGACAAGACATCATCAGGAAGACGACTCCATTGTTCATCTGAAATAGTAAGATAGTCTCCCAAATATACCGCCACACAATTATGAAAACTTCTACTTATCAGCAACAGTCATGCATCCCTCACATAACTGTGAATGTTATACACTGTTATATTATGTTATACATTTACTGGGATTTCATGAAATTTATAATGTTTTTATCCTAGTACGAATACTTATTCTAACCCCTCCAAAAATAAGTTACCTTAATGAAACTCCATCCCTTTTATTAAAATCATAGTGCAATAAGCACTCAATGTACTAGTTAAAAACACCATCAAAACAAAGTATTTTCTTTCTGCTAATGAAGCACTATATTATTTTTAAGAATTTAAGCTATATAATTAATTGCAATAGTTTCATATTAGTACGATTTTGGAAATCACAACTATCTCTACATTGTAACAGTTTAAATTAAATAGGCTCCTAAAGACTACAACACATGTAGACCCGTAGATTTCTTTCTAGGTTTAAATAAGTACTGAATGAATAAAGCCTAAACACTAAAATAGTTACGATATAATTGCATCTTGAAATTTTCAAGCTGGTCAGTTCTAAATTTAATTGCTCTGTACTGAACATCAATGAGGTTGAAAATTACAATGTACTTACAAAAGCCCTAACAATAAGCTGGTATGTTTCTATGGTGATGAACATTTAAACAAGATTTTGCCTGTACATCTTGACCTCTTGGAAGGTATGTAAACACCACTTTATAAACTAGGTCTCCACCCATCAGGAAAGCCTGGGAAAATTTTCTCTGTTCACAGACCATTTAAAATAAATATCAAGCCATTGCTTTCATTTGACAAAAAGGGTCTCTTAGTGACATTAAGATAAGGTTTGCTCAGCACAACATCAAGACTGAACCAAACATACGTGCAGTCATCTGGGGGAGATTGAAAGAAGCACTAATAAAGAACAGAAAATAAAAGCAGGTATTATTTTAAACCATGAAAAAACTACAAACAAGTACTTCTAGAGTGTCAAACATTTCCCCTTTTTTCCCCAAAGTAATTGTTAAGAGTATGGACGGTTTTGGTCCCAAGTCAAAGAAAACAGCTTTGCAGAGAGCTTAGTTAATATCAATATTTTATGGTCTACTATATGTACACATATACTGTATATATACTTATTTAATGTAGTCTATATAAGATGGAAAAATTAAAACTGTAAGATGCTCAAGTTATTAAAGCTTGAAGAAAAGAATTTTAGAATAAGTTAAAATAAAAACACTAACACCGCTAGTTCATTTAACTAAGATGGTCACTGCATTCAAATTTATGGGTAGAAATTTCTCATGACATTAGACAGAAATCCTCCATATTGCAAGTAAATAATAATACAGCAAGTTTCCAATATTAAGTGAAACAACTTAACTATGAAAGTCTGTAGGGACTTTGTATCAAAACTTTAAAACATAATTCCAAGGAAAAAATTATTTCTCAGTACACTGATTCACATCAAAATAATTTAATGGTTAGCCAGTAAGGATCTGTAACTCTAGGGGGGTAAATCCCGGGGCAAAATACCTTTGAAACCGAAATCAATCAAACGGAGAAATAAAGTGGGAGAAACCCGTTTATTCTTACAAGCAGTCCACCTCTGCTCTCCCGTGTCTCTGGTGACCTGGCTGCAGAAGAAGAGGCCCCACCGAACCTCTCCGGTTCATGTAAGCCCTTCCTTGCCCATGCAATTACCTACTGATATGGAGATGGACTACTTCTCTCCACCCCTTGTAAACACCTATTGTGAGGCCATGCAGAAAGCCAGGCAAGAGGTTCTGGAAATATTGCAATTTTACCCACAGATCTTTTCTCCCATTCCTGTTGTAATAATTCTTTATCAACTTCACAGAAATGGAGGCAATGGGAACTAATATTTGCAGAACTCCTACCAGTTGCTATATATATGTTCTTGGAGATTTTCTTACTTTCTTAAGAATTCATCTATGCATGAATAATACAGGATGTTTGTTATATAGTTAAGTCTTTGACTTGGTCCTATTTAACAATAATACATGCTATTTAATTTCCTTTAAACTTAAGAAAACTCCTGAGTTGACATCAAACATCATATAATCAAACCCAAAGCCTGATGCATAAAGTATAAAGACTAAAGTTCCTCTATGCATTATAATTCATAATACTTTTTAAATGAACATCTACAATTTTTTTAAAACTTACGTATTTTTATAATCTTCATGTTTATTTCTACATACTGAAGTAAGACTTCAGTTGTTTACAAGTGTTTCTCAATAACATTCAAGGCCCAAACTGTCCATTTTCAATAAGTAAAACCAAACTGGATATAATTATTATTTAATTTTCTCTGAAAAAGTAAATTTTGTTAATTTGCATTAACTTTGAAGTTCCAGGGCCACTGACATGCTAGAAAGTCCAGGTGAACCAAATGCAGACCCTATAGCTGGTGAAGAGTCACTGGGCGGCTATGCAGAATCATTCAAACCCAGCGCCCCTATGTTTATAATATTTAAACAATCACCCATTTTGGCATCAGTTAAATAACACATGACTACGAGTTTTTAAAAACAGAAACATACAATGCTTGAAACCACTGTGGTGGCCTGTGGGGCTCAGCTGAAAGACTTGGACAAGCACTGGAAGCACGAGCACGTGCCCTTCTCCCCACTAAGGCCTGGCAAACTCAACCACACACGTCCACTGACTCTCAACATGTTCTGTTTTACAGGACAGATATGTATATTGAGTGATTTTTTAAAAAAATACAACAGTATAAGCACCTATGGAAATGAACTGTAGGAAACCGTCTATAATCTCTAGGAGATCTGACAACTATTTGGTTGGTAAATACTAACACAGGGGAAAAAAACCTCTGCAGATTCTAATACCAGCTCTGCCACTATGTATCCTGGAAGTTTCATAAAAAATGAGGCTTCAAGGCACTATCGATAAAATATGTACAATAAAACTTGCCTTAATTACCGAACAGATTAAATGAAATAAAATGCATGAAAATAGTTTAAAAACAATAGAATACTAAAAAACATGAGTCTTTAACACCTGGCTTGAAGGGGAAAAAAAAGATGCTATCTCCTATTCTATCTAAGAATCAGACTTGGCGTGTAAGGTATTAGGCTGACAAAATAAATATTAACACTACTCTCAAATTTTACTTTCACAATTCACCAATTGACATCACAAGGGAACACTAGCAGCTGTCCTCACAGCTCAGAGGCCTGGAGCCCAGGAGGTGTGACGACATGTGGGGAACAGACCTGCAGAGGGAGGAGCTGAGAAGCCAGAACTACAGTCGGGAGGAAGTTCAACTGCTAGACAAGCAGCCCTTGAAGGGAATGGCCAGGAGGAGGAAGGGGGTCAGATCCTGGCATGTAGTCCGAGTACCACCAAGCACGCTACAGCCAGCTGAGCTCCATCTCAGGAAGGGACCTGGCACTACCAGTCCCACCCAACGGGCAAACAAAGCAGTGACTGTGGGGCTCGTTCCTGACACACTGAATCCCAGAACTAAACAGCTAGCTGATCAACTGAGGAGGTCCGGGTCTGCAAACCAAGCTACGGATGGTCAGGATTCTTCATGTGTGAAGAGCCTCATTACAAGGGAGCCTGAAGGTTCTGGACCAAAGTAATGTGAACTCCCACTCGTATGCGTGGAGGTTCTGCGACACCCTGAAAGCTAACAGTGCAGAGACCCCTGGCCATTCCCCTCCAGAAGGGGCTGAACTGATGTGCTTTTAGATCCTCTCTAGGACAAATCACTGGGACCTAAGACCTACTTAGCTTTCACGCTTTATTTTCCCTGTACAACAACTCTGCATTATGCTACATACACATATTTGAGAATATGACAGTAAATATGAGAAAAGGCACATCTACAGTCACAATACAACTGTAATCACTACTGCAGGAGGAGGATGCAGGTCATACCGGGAAGGCAGGAAGGCCCTCCCAGCAGGTAGCGCTAAGGACAGGCACCAGCAGGCAGAAGAGAGGGCTTCTTGGCAGAGGAACACCACATGGAGAGGTGGGGCTACGGGAGAGCCTAGACCCTCTAGGTGAAGAGCTCAGTGCGATACAGACCCGTAGAGAGGGGAGCCTCGTGAGAAATGCGGCCTCGAAGGCAGACTGCAGCCAAATTTCCAGAGGGTTTTACATGTAATGTTACAAATTTTAGACTTCATTTTGTTGGCAGTTAGAAGATACCAAAAGATGTTATGGAGAGGGTCACATGACACTTTTAAGGAAACTGCCAGAGGCTGTGTTGAGGCTACTGTGTGTGGGAATACGACCGGAAGCAGAAAAGGCAGGAGGGCAGCGGACTGAATGACCCAAGCGAGAAACGAGGAAGCCTCGAGTGAGGTAACTCAGGAGAAGTCACTCAGAATGTGAATCAAAGTGGTTTTAAGTTATCTGATGCAGTAAATTCTTATCAAACATAAGGTGCTTCATTACATCTCTCCTAAAAGAAATGAGAAACATAATTTAATTCTAGGCCTTTAAGAAGGAAACAAAAATCACTGAGATAAATCTGAAACCTCAAAAAAGGTTTTAAAATTTTTAAACCCTTCACAAGTCTGTTTTAAATATCAACTGCTAACAAAAAGGAATATTCATTGATTACTGTGTAAAGAGAAACATTAAATATCACGTAATCCCATACAATATGACAGTACAAAAATATTTACATCTATCATTATAAAACAACTTAAAATTTCTTTCTTAGTGTTCCAAGAAAGATAACAGGAAATGTTTTCTGTAAAACTGATCATTTCAGTACATTTAATTTTTTTTCTACTGTTGCTATATCCTTATTTTTTCACTTTTTGCCTGCTAATCTTATTTTTAATCAGTAAAAGAATGTAAATTTTCAATACATTTTTCAATAATTTAGCTGCTTTAAAATTCAATCACTCCAGAACAGTACTAACTTATCTTTCTAGATGAGAACTTCTTTTCCTTAGAAAACAGAAAGTGGGCAACCAATAAATCTTTAAGTAGCATAACTGTTAGTGACTTAAGTTTTAAAGAAACGTAGTTATATCACAACCTAAAATACTACCTAATGTCAAAACTATCAAACAATCCTATTGCCTATCCTGAATATATGCAACTTTCATTTCTAGTACGAATGAACCAAACAAATGGGTTGTAAAGTAATACACGAAGTTTCAGCTATTAGGAAAAATCTCATAGAAATCAGAAGATTAACACCATGACATACTGAATAAATTATTTCATAGACAAATAAATAAATGTTTAAATGCCAAAGAAATTGAAGATTCTGACACTCCACCCCAACCTCTGGGTGCACTCCTGTTGGCAGACCTGGGGTTATGTGTCAAGGCCACGTAAGCAGCTCTTTAGACAACATTAAATCTGACAATTTTACTTTCGAAGTTCATTCCACCAAACATAGATATTCTTCAATTCCCCCCAAAATAATTTTCCATTCAAAGAGACTTTAATGGACAATGATTATTCCTATAAAACTGTTTCATGAATATTAGAAGTATTAAGACCAGTTTAATTAAAAGTATAATTACTTAAAAATCTGAAGCTGATATTTTATTTCTTCTGTATCAAAACTTCCGCATTTAACAAGAGCCCTGAATTGAGGTATTAGTTAATAATTTAATCATCATATCAAGTTTATTTACCTATTAAAAATACCTATTTTATTTCAAAAATAAAGCAAAATATTGACATCACTATGATTTCTTATATATTCCTTTACTGTTATATAAAAAGTAATCCTACACAAATCCTCCTGGTGTTTCATAGAAACTTTCACATAGTTGGTATATTTAAGCATCTAATAATAACGGCTGTTTCTACTGTGTCATGAGTACATTACCGATGAGGTGAAGCAGACAAGCCCCTCAGCAGCCCACCAGCACATGGTAAGTGCCAGCCCATTTCACAGGTGCAGTCTCCAAGAATCGTGCCTCAAGTCCCAAGTCAGTAAGGAGAGGAGTCAGGGTTAAGTCCTGGTCTTTTGAAAGCCACAGCTCATGATTTTGCCCTTATACTATTATGTAAATAAAGAGACAATCTAGCCTTGAAGTAGAAATCTCTTATTTTTTGATAAATGGGGAGAAAGATGAAAGTGCTGACAGTGGTCTAATTCAAAGTGCCATACAATCACACAGGGCAAGAAACCAAATTGATGTCTTTTAAAACACAGTTGCTACTTAACAATAACAGACATTGCTACTAAAGTGATACTTTAGGTTCCTCCAGTATGCTATGGTACTAGGAACAAAATTAATGTCGTGTCATGAAACAGTGACAAAATTAATGCCATTAATTGATTTTTAATTCAAAATCTATAAACTCAAATCATTTTCAAGTGAAATAAATGTACTCTTTCCCTCAAAATGATATTTTTGTGTCTTTCTCTGAGATTCTAGGTGCCAAGCTTCAATGTCTGAAACGTTCTTTTTACATTGTCATCACCACACCTGTTACAGTAACAGTTCCCAAAGGAACCTGAGAATAGCAACAGTAGCAGAACTGAATCTTTTGAAAATAATCATTCTTATTCATGTTGTTTTTACGGCAAAAAAACAGTGCTCCCATCTAGGGGAAGGTAGAGAAATTATATTAATAAATTATTGAATTATTTTTTTTTCTGAAAGGTATTGGGAAAATCAAATTAACACATAACAATAGTTAGTGGATATGACTCCATTTTCTGTAATGAACACCAAGATCAAAACGCAGCTCACGGTAAACATCCCTGCAAGATTCCCAGCAGGGTTTTCCTTTCTGTATGTGATTTCCTCTCACCCACAAAAACCATTCCAAAATATGCGCATGTGCCACTAACACTGAGCAGCACTTCCTTAATCACTCATTTCCAACAATTTATGGATGATCAGTGGCAAAAACGAGCAAAAATAATGAAAGAATGCAATGAAAGCAACGGAGTCCGGACCACACTTCCTACTGAGTTCTGTGTCTCCTTCAGATGCAGGCCTGATACAAATTAGCCACTGGGGGGAAAGAGTCATCTGGTCATAAAATACAGTACAAGGTCACTTTTATGTAAGATTGCCAAAAGGGACATAAACCAGGACAATTTCAAACTGTGACACAGGATAGAAGCATATTAAAACTGCCCCTGTCCCTCCTCTCTGCGCTGTCCCGGTGCTCAGCTTTATAGACCTGCCGAGCACCAGCACCGTGCGCTCCGCGTCCACCTGGTCAGTCTCATTAATTAAGAAAGGAAGTTACCTCAAATTTTGTACTTTTTGCTTTTATTATCAAGCACTTCGTTTGAAGTTCTAGGAGTTAACCTCTTGATCCTACAGACCATGTGCCATGTTCTGGGCATTTGGGGGTGTCTGGATGGTCTGGGTAATTGGTCAGGATGTTGCTGTCGCTTATGTTAAAGTTTATGCCGTGACTCAAATCAAAGATAGACATTAAGGAGAGACACAATATAAAGTTACTCCCAGAAACATCTTTGGTTTATGTATTAATCTCTCACTGATGATATTTTTCCTCATAACATTTTTAATTCAAAGTAAGATATTAAAATATAATAGGAAGCAAACACATTCCTAACTCCCATTTAAACCCTGGCCAGAGGTTAGATCTTCCAAATTCATGATGCCATCAGAAAACATCTTCTGACATCACCCCAGATAATCTTGAGGTCTCTCTGAGGCAGAGTGGGGAGAAAAACATCCGCCAGTTGAGCTGAGGTGTGAAGGAGCAGCAGCGCCGTCAGCACCAAGACCCCTGTGCTCTGGGACACCACTGAGGGGCCGAGACAAAAGCTGTGAAGCATCTCTACCACAAAACAAGACAAAACCCGGCAGATGCGACCTTTTCATCAAACTGAAACATTAAGATACAAGCATGGGGTCGGGTTCAAACACATATAAACAAACAATGCTTATTACAATACATACAGGTGACAGTGAAATAACAGGAATTTGATAAACATTTAACTGCTAACAGAGTTCCAAGACAAAAGTTACCCGCTTACTTAAAAAAAAAATTGCTTACCCAAACTACTTACATTCTCTTACCCTTGAGAATTATAAAGAATGGGAATAGCGAGAAGATAGTCTTACTAAAACAGAAACATACGCTATGGTAAGGAGAGAAGAAAGGCTATTTAAGGCCCTTAAAAGGGCATGGTTAACCCCCCAGGCCTAAAATGTCCTGTTTGAATTAACATAGTGGTTTAATTAAAAACTAAGCAGAGAATTCTGCTTAGTTTGATTTTCAATTCAAGCTCTGCACCCACCCGTGGCTAGTGGCCAATTTCCGCAACTCTGGCACAATATGCAAGGGGCTGTTTTAGAATCGATTGCCTACGGGACTCAGTGGGAGTATGCTAGGGCCATATGCCTTTGAGGGACTCCACAAGACTGAGACATAGTAAAACAGCACCAGGAGGGTAGCCAAAGGAAAAAAAAGGAAATTTAACTTAACCATATTACAAGTTTATCATTACACAAATCATTGTGCTGGATTTCCCAATTCCCAATGTTTTCTAAGCTCTCTTCAGTATCATCGTAACTAAATACGTCAAGTGTAACCCATGAATAAGCAAAGAGCTTTAAAAGGATATACACAAATATAAATACACTTGCTAGTGTGCTGAACAGGTCAGTGGCTGTGGTCGGGGACACCTTCACACCCATGAAGCAGCAGGTCGATGACCGCGCCACGACGCACAGCTCTGCGTCTAGAACGGAAGTCTGGCAGCCGGCACTGAGGGCCTGCACACACTACTCACTACCTGCAATCTTACAGAACAGAAAGGCTCAAGCGTGTACTTCCCACCTCGACACCTAAATCCACAAAGCTAGTGACCCTTGCAACTTTCATGTAATTGATTTTACAACTGAAAACTATGAATGTTTTAAAAGAACATGTCATCATTACCTTAATTTCAAAGTTGTCTAAATATTTCTAATAGGGCCTAAAATGCACCTTATCTTCAAAGAGGTTTGATTTTGTTTCAGTCCATGCCATTTCAAAATGGGAAAAATAATTTGCAATCTTAAAATTGCCTAAGATAATAAGTGAATAACTAAGAGCCAACTCACTGTATTCAGCTGATTTCTGATCATCCTATATGTCATTAAACTTCCTAGAATACTTGTTAGTCAAAAGCATTATGCTCTAGAACCATGATGGTAATAGCTGACATGTCCTGGGCAATGTGCTCCCTCCTGACTGCTCTGAGTAACACGGTGACCATCACCACTGTCCTCACTTTACAGAGAGCCACACCACCACCCCAAGCCCGCAGTCTGCTGCTAAGGACAAATGTCCTCACACTGGTCCCCACCTACCCTCCATAGGCGCCTCCTCCTCAGAACACCGATGGCAGAATTAACCTGCCACTTCTACCTCCATGCTACACCCTATCCCCTCCTTCCTCTAACAGCCTCAAGACCAAATTCTTTCACGTGGCTTCCACAACTCCCACTGATTGCCCAGCTACCCAAGTCAGACAAATGGCAACTGTCCTGAGCTCTGCCTTCCCACTCTTTTTTTAAATCCTTTGCTGTGTTTAGAAATTAATTGGATTGGTCATGTCGACTATATCTTACAATCATTTGACACATCCGTCTCCTTGGAGATCATGAAATGGAGCTGGTGACCTTGAAGGATTTTGAGGAAATTAATACAAAGATGCTTAGAAAACAATATTCTTTTAATCATGTATAGTCTAGAAATAATGTATTTTAAGGAAATAAGCTGTACAACTCTAAGTGTGAAATCTTTAATTACCTTCTTGTATCCCTCCTCAAGCTGATTCTCACCTTTGACCTTAGTCCATAAAGGGGAACAAGAGAATAGTGACATGCTGCTGGGTTTTTGTGTCAGTTTTTTAAAAATTCTAGAGACGGTTACTAATTCTGCTCCAATAAATTTAGCCCAATCCCTCCTATAGTTGGTTAACTCACAAGAAGGAGGGAAAATGATTTGGAGGCAAGGGGTTTGTCCACATTGCACCCTGTTCTTTAAAATAGTCTGTTTAATAACTAAATTTTTATAAAAAGCATAGACTAGGTAGATACACCTGTAACACCAAATATGAAAATATATTTAATAGTATTTCAGATTGTGCTGCGTGTACTCCTTTCTTCAGTGACATATGTTAAAATTCTAACATGTATTTATCTCTAAACACACTTAAGTGAAATCATAGATGCAAAAATTCCTTTCAACAAATCCTGTGCCAACTTCCCATTACCCACAGCGTAAAATCCAGACTGGCAGACCTGAGACTTGAGGTCTCTAGGATGTGACCTGGCGATCTTCCCACGAACCCTCACCTCTCTCCATTCTCCATCCTCTAGTTAAGTATCAACCACTCCCCCGATGGGATCAGAATCCACACCTTCACATGCACCTGGAGTGCCGTGCTAGCAAAAGCCTGTTCCTCCCTCAGGTGCAGGCTCACGCACAGGCTGACTTCCCTAGTGAAACCTGCCCAGGTCCCTAGGAAAACCCAGACACACCAGCTGCTTGTAGGAAGGGTCATCATGCTGCATACTGCTTGCTTACACCTCTTCTTACTCCCTCTGACTCTACTGTGGCAGCAGGAGCCATCTTTTCATTTCTGTCTCCAGCAAGCTCCCCTAGCAGCATATGAATTATTACTTATTAAGTGCTTAGTAAAATTCTGTTGAATGAGTAGTGTCCATCAGAGAAATCGAGTAATGATGTAATAACTACAGAAGTTGTAATAATTTTGTATGGTGATAATAATGACACTTCCCATGGTAGGCATTCATAAATGTATGTAATTGTCAAATCATGTTTCACACCTGAAACCAATATAATATTGTATGTCAACTGTACTTCAATAAATTTAAAAAAGGAAACAAAACTACAGAAATTGCTTTCCCAAGTGTGTCCAATGATCTCATTTCTTCTCGATGTTCATTCCTTTCGGCCTGCTTAAATGTAGTACGCTACATCCCACCTCCCAGAAACTCTGTCTGCTGGCCTCCAGAGGCCACCCTCCGTCTGCTCTCCTGCCTCCCCCGCAGCAGCCCTCAGCCCGGGCCTTCTCCATCCCCATCTGGCCTGGCCGACTGGTGCACTTCACTGGCTCCGACAGCGCTCTCTGCAGCGTGGGCATGGGAAGAACACGAACACCTCGGAAGGCTAGAAGCAACCCCTGGGTTTTAGAACCAGTTCTGCAATTGTACATACGTAGTTCTTCAGTAATTCAATGACATTTAACATCTTTGGATCTGTTTATTCCTTATTAAAGAAAGATTTGAGCTAGATCCCTCTCAGCAATAAAATGTTCTAGCATTTCTTCAAGAAATTATGAACTTTTTAAATGAAACAATAGGATTCTTTCATGTTACATAGGTGATTGAACCACATCATGATAAAAAACAAGTCTGATATAGAAAAGCCAGTCTTCTCGATGTCGGTTTGACTGCCAAATACAACCACCCATTCTGATGTTGGTACATTTACTAGCAATGAAATCAACTCTTGGTTTTCATCTGCAGACTGTGAAAGTGTGGAACAAGACCTAGAAAACAGGAACATCCACTGAAATAACACCTTAACTACCACGCTCAGTAATTCTGTCATGGCACCTGCACAGACAGCTCTAGGATGAGCTACACTTAAGGATTAAAACCTGAATAGTTGTCCAAATGTTAGACTAAATTTCATTCTGAAGAACCCACAAAAAGTTATGTAAAATAAAAAGTAGTAATTCACACACGTTTACAACTTCCCATGCCAAATTTACTTCATTTGCATTATGGTATCATTCAATAGTAAGATACGCAGGCACACTTGCACTCATATCACTAAAATTTAAAAAGCGTAATGTGTCTGTAACAAGCTGTAACACTAACTCCTACTGTCAAGTTCAAAAGTTACCCCAAAAGTATTAACTATTTTAATCTTTGCATTATATTCCAAAATTGTAGAGCAAAGAGCTCCACAAGCTATAGATGTTCCTATCACTTTGATATCTTATACTTAAGGAAAAACAGTTATTTCCACTAAGAAGGTCTGGATAAATGGTTTAAGGTACTCTTGCAAAGTTCCCTGTTCTGCTCACTTCTAATCATCCCACATTCGCCCAAGATCAGTAAGTCACGGGATCTTGAGAATTTGACTATCTAGTGGAGCATGGTTTGATTTTAAACACGCTACTCTCCTGAAGACACTGGATGTGAAATAACTTTACATCAAAATTTATTTTTTTTAGGTTTTTAGAATTTCATATCACGCTTTAAACGAAATGCCAGAGCCTAAAACAGCATATTTCTAAAAAAAGGAATAATAGCTATTTTATCAGGTTTATTCTACCAAATTTGCATATACTGTAAAGCATTCAAAGGTTAAAAAATGACCTGCTCCCTGTGGACATGCAAAATAATTCAATAGGCAATATCATTAATACTACTGTTGACATTATTGATAATAGTAAGATGTTATTGTCAAGAAAACTCTTTACATTCTAGTCAAATGGCCATTTTAACCTACTTTTTCTAGTTCAGCCTGAATGATATTTACTTCTTCATTTAATAAATATAATTCTAAAACAAGATTCACTTACCTTTTTCAGGCCAGCAAAACCTTCTGATTCCAGAAAGAAAAAGGCAAAAGGCATCAACACAAATAAACAGAGGTTAGAAAAGAGAGAAGCAAGATTCCACAAACCTATGGGGAGGATAACAAAAGAAGAAGACAAGTTAGATAGTGACAGGCCTTGTCAAGAAAACTAAACACTAACTTGTGCTATCAGTCAAAATAAAAATAAACACCAACTAGAAGACAGCAACCTAACAAATTAACTGAACTGAGAAATCAGAAAATAATTACCTATTTTTTAAAAATTTTTATAACTTTGTAACTTATACCTATTGGGAAAAGCCAATATAAGAACTAAGAATTTTTCCTCATATCCTATAATAAATTCATTAAAGCTACGACATGTGCACAGAGATCCAAAGACACAGCCACTTTAGACATATTGGCACCTGAATATTTAAATTAGTGCCACTAGCATTTATTGAGCACTTAATAAAAGCCAGATGTTCTACTAAACACTTTACATGCATAATCTTGTTTAATTTAAGCCTCATAAAAACCCTAAAAGTAATAATTGGCATTTATTGAGCCCTTATGTGCCAAGCACTGTTCTAAGTGATTTACAGATACTCCACAGACTCATTTACTCTTCCCAGCAACACCCACACGGGAGGCATCGGCTGGGCAAGGAACTTGCCAAGTGGCAAGGCAGACTGATCCCTGGGATTTTTAAAAGCCACTGCATCATAGTTTAAGTAAGCACTCCAAGTAGGGCAGGAAATGCAAGAGCACATTCTGTACTCTTTTTATAAAACCACACTAAAAAGCTAGTGATGATAAGAACAGATTTAGAAAGAGACCTTTAAGTATGTCATTGGGATTGAATTTGGTCCCACATCTCACACCTTTTATAGGTAAAACACTCAAATTTAAAATCAATTTTCAAAATGATGGCTATACTATTTATTAAAAAGAGTATAGAATTGAGTCAAAGATAGAAATTACTCTAAGTGCAAATTCAATGTACTACGTGCAATTATAATTCAGTGCTTTGAAACCGACAACTGATGTTCTTTCAGAACCCTTATTTACAAGGCACTGTTCCAGGCACTGGAGATACAGTAACAACACAGCTTCCACTCCAGACACACAGAGACTACACAGCAGCTCTCAAGGAACTAGTGAACCAGTTCCCAACTGTACTGGTTACAAATTAACATACATTTCGTAATTGCCCTAAATCCTTGTTGGAAGAGCATGGATGGAGTACAAACCAACACAAAGAATGAATGTAGCACTTGTACAGTTATCTAGAGAATTTACTTCCTTCAGCAGATAAGGTACTGTAATTAACAAAATCAAGATATAGTTTCTTATTCAAAACCTTAGCTAGATTAAATAAATTTTACAATATATATTTATCTTAGCAGGAGAAGTTTTACACAACTTTTTAGAAAGCAATGCCTTTCATCTTTCAGAGCAGAAACTTTAATTTGAATATTTTTAAATAAGAATTGTTCTAAAATTCCATTCCAGCCTGTTTAAGGGACCAAACATACTAACTCTTTTCTTCACTGAACTGTTTGACTGTGTTAACAACTGGGAAGAGCACACAGAATGCCGGCTAAATGTACAAACCAGAGTTTCAGACAGACCTGGGTCGCGGCCCTATCTACACTTGCATGTGGCAACCTAAGTGACAGGCTCTTCATCTATAAAACAGGGCTGAGGATGTGTCCACAGGCGCTGGTGGGAATGAAATGAGTCATGCACGCACGACAATCAGAACAACCCGTCACACAGCCAGCATGGAAAGACCTCTCCTTTCAGTAATGGTCAAGTTCTCAGAAGCTACTGGCAACGCCGTGCTATGAGCTCCTGCACCAGACTACCATACTTTCTGAGAACTCGTGTTCACTGTCTACTTTTTCCTCTGATCTCCCTTTCTGTCAGGTGTACCAGCTCTCATTTCTTGTTACCAGTAGTGTACATGTGCCCAGCAACAACCTCTCCTCCCCCAAGATGGGGGAAGCAATAGGTAAAGGCACCATCCACATGCTCATAAGAAGTGTGCCTAAACTAAAAATCAGTGGGCCTGGATCAAAGCTGTGCCTTCCAGGTCAAGTTCATACATGTCAGTGCATGATCTCTGGACTCTCCTTTGAATGCTCAACAGCATTTTATTTTCATTAGTTTCCAAGTAAGTCACTTCCAAACATGTGAGGTACAACTATAATTAGTATTACGTAAGTGCTTACATAAACTTTTATTCTTTTGGGCTGAAGAGCTGTAATTGTTACATGTTGCTTTGTTAATGTATGTTGGAAAACAGTATCAGTTTTACATAAACTGTGTTAGAAAGATAAAAGGTAATATAGTCAATTTGTCTAAAATAGTTGTAGTTCAATGAAATGTCTCAGAGTACTTGAGGAAATGATAAAAAACAGTGTATCCTATTTGTTAAGCACCTGACATCTCAGGTGCTGTCCCAGGTATGTCAGGGTGCCACCCCGATCCCTACAGTACGGCAGGTCCTCTACCTTACAGACAGCCTTAAAGTCCAGAAACATCCTCTTGTTCCAGAGCTAGGAAGCAACTAGGTCGATCTAACATGCTGCAATGTTTTTAGAGAACATAAATTCCAAAATTTCGTATAATTTCGATACTCTTTACAATGCCTGAAAATTTTATCATTTTAAATCTCTAGATCTAAGGTCCATGGGACATATATCATCTTTCTACGATGCTGGTTTTAGAGCTAAGGAATCAATAACTATGAGTTGCATGAATGAACAACATTACAGTCCATACAACTAAATGTTAACAAGGGAATAGCCTCTGAGGAAAAACCCACGGGCCAAAGTAAGAAAGCAGTTTTAGAATTAATTCTCAATTATCAGTTCAAAATGAAGAAAATCACAACATATATAAAAAATTAAAATATTAACTCTAATAAATTTATTGAATTATAATTTACATAAAATAAAATACATCCTTACAATGTACAATTTCATAAATTTTGACATAAGCATGCATCAGTGACATCATCAGCGCAATCAAGATAATGAATATATCCATCACCCCAACATTTCCTCGGACCATTTTATAATCCTACCACTCCCCTCCCCATCAGTCACTGATTCTACACTTTGAAAAACTCTATTTTCTAGAATTTTACATAAATGGTAAGTGTAGTACATACTAGTGTTTTTGTCTGGCTTCTATCACCTAACAATCATTTTGAGATTTTTCAACACTATGATATGTATCAGTAGTCTGTCCCTTTGTGTCAGATTGAATCTAGTTACTGGATTGCATCCATTCACCTGCAAACTGCTATCTGGGTTGTTCACAATTCTTGGCTAATACAACTAAAGCTGTTACAAACACTCATGTACAGGTCTTTGGATATATGCTTTCATTTCCACTGGGTAAATAAGTGAGCATGGACTGTCGGGGTCACACAGTAGGCGTACATTTAACATTTTAAGGAACTGCCAAACTGTTTTCCAAAGTGGTTGTATACTTTCACATTCCTGCCGGCAGAGTTTAAATTTCATCCACATTTCATCAAAATATGGTATGGGAGATCTTTTCAATTTCAGCCATCCTAATAGGTGTCTAGTGATACCTCATTATTGTTTTAATTTGCATGTCACTAATGAATAAATAATGATGTGAACATGAACTTATCTGTCATCCATTTACATCTTTTTTGACAAAGCATCTCTTCAAATGTACTGCCCATTATCTCAATGGACTGTCTGCTTGCTTACTGAGTTTGGCAAGTCCTTTATGTACTTTGACTACAAGTCCTTTATCAGGTAAGTGACTGCAGATATTTTCTCCCTCTCCATGGATTACCCTTTTATTCTCTTAACAGTATCTTTCAAAGAACAAAATATCTTAATTTCAACAAAAGCCAATTTATTAATATTTTTTCTTTTATGGACCATACTTTAGACATCTCCTCAAGAAATCATGGTCTAGCCCAATGTCACAAAGATTTTCCCTTATGTTTCCTTCTACAAGTGTCAGTTTTAGGACTTACATTTAGGACTATGATCATTTTCAATTACTTGTATATTGTTGTCAGGTACGGACCAAAGTTCATCTTTTGCTTATGATGATCCAAATGCACCAATACCTTTTTCTACCAAATATTCTTTTTTCACCAAATTGCCTTTGCACCTTGTTGAAAGTGAGCTGACGGTATATGTGCAGATGTATTTCTGGACCTTCTGTTCTACTGAGTTGATCTATTGGTCTGTCTTTATGCTGCACCACATCATCTCAACTACACAGGCTTTAAAATAGTTTCTGAGTCAGACAGCAAGTCCTCCAATTTTGTTCCCTTTTGAAGTTGTTTTAGCTATCTAAGTCCTCTGAATTCCCATTTTCAGATCAGCTTTTGAATTTCTCCAAAAACCCTGCTCGCATTTTAACTGAGACTACATTGAATCTATAGAAGAATTTGGGGAGAATTGACATCCTAACAGTATTGTCTTCTAATTCATGAACATAGTATATCTATTTATTGTGGTACTCCTTCAATTTTCTCAGCACCATTTTACAGTTTAGTTTATAGGTCTCACATATCCCTAAGTAATTCATATTTGTGATGCTACTGTATATGGTAACACTGATTTTTTTAATGAATTTCCAATTATTCATTGTTAGAATACAGAAATGTAACTGAGTTTTGTGTATCGGTCTTGTGTCCTATGCAACCTGCAAAATTCACTTATTCTAATAGCTTTTATAATATATTAGATCAGAATTTCTACATAAACAATCATATCATCTGTTAATATGGTATCACTTTTTCCTTTCCAAACTTAATGTTCTTTATTTTTTAAATTATTAGAACAATGATGAATAGAAGTGATGAGAGGGGACATCCTTGCCTTGTTCCTGATACCAGGGAAAAGGCAGTCTTCCATTATTAAGCATGATGCTACCTGTACAGTTTTTATAAATACTCTATATTAGGAGGAAGAAATTCCCTTTCATGCCTAGTTTGCTAAAAGATTTTATCAGGATGGATATTGAATTTTGTCATATGCTTTTACTGCATGTTACGATGACCATATGACTTTATTGTATGAACATGGCAAATTACATTCATTGATTTTCCAAAAGTCATATTATCCTTTTCATATATTGTTATGACTTGCTAAAATGAATGTTTATGAGGGACACTGGTCTGTAGTTTTCTTTTCATCTCTGTCTAGACTTGGCATCAGGGTAATGCTGGGGCTCAATGAATTGTGAAGTATCCCCTCATTTTCAAGTTTTTGTAGAACTGGTATTATTCTTCCTTAAATATTTGGTAGAACTGACAGTGAAGTCTCTTTGGCCTTGAGTTTTATTTGTAACATTTCCACAATGTCAAACAGGCTTCAATAGTTTGCCTTTCAAGGAACTTTTCCATTTTTCTAAATTGTTGAATTTATTGGCATACAGGTAGATCATAATATACACTAACTATCCTCTTAACAGCTGAATAATCTGTAGTAACGTCACCTCTCTCATTCCTGATATTGGTAATTGGTGTCTTTTTTTGATCAATGTGGGTACAGCTTTATCAGTTTTATTGCTCTTCTCATTGATTTTCTCTATATTTTCTGTTTTCTATTTCACTGATTTCTCCTCTCGTTATTTTCCATCTTCTTATTTTGAAATTCATTTGCTCTCCTTTCCCTAGTTTCTTACGGTGAAAGCTTAAGAAACTGATTTGAGCCCATTTAAAAAAAAAAAAGGTATTTTAGTGCTACAAACTTTGAAATGTTCTATTTTCATTTTTATTCAGTTCAAAGCACTTTGAAACTTCCCTTTTGAATTCTTCCTTGACCTAAGAGTTACTGTGAAATACGTCATTTAGTTACCAAATACTTGATGGATTCTTCCAGATGTGTTTCTGTCACTGACTTCCCATTTAATTTCATTGTTGTTAGAGAACCTATCTTGTACAACTTAAATCTTTCTAAAAGTATTGAGATTTATTTTATGGCACAGAATATGGTCTCTCTTGGAAAATGTACCCAGTGTACTTGAAAATTATGAGAATTCTACTATTGTTGGGCAGAGGATTCTATAAATGCAAATTAGGCCAAGTTGGTTGTTACTCAAATTTTCTGTATCATTACTTTTTTCCTATTTAACTTGTTCTATCAGTTATTGAAAAGGGAATATTGATATATCTGAATATAATTGTGATTTTGACTACTAACACTTCCATTTCTATAAGTTTTTGCTTTGTAATAGCTATTTATTAGGTAGATAAATGTTTGTGATGTTTTGATAAATGAATCATATACGATATTCTTTATTCCTGGTAAAATTCCATACCCTTTTCTAATAATCATAAACGTATTCCAGCTTTCTTTTTGTTAGAATTAGTATATTTTTTTCTCCTATTGCTATTAACCCATTTATGTCTTAATATTCAAGGTGGGTTTATCGTAGGCAGCATATGCTTGAGTTTTTCTTTTTTATTCCATCTAACAAACTTTGACTTTTAATTGGGGTGTTCAGACCATTGGTGTTTATTGATATGCTCAGGTTAACATCCATGAATTTCCTCTGCTTTCTATTTGTCCCACTGGTCTATCTTCCCTTTTTCTTCATTTTCTGTGCACCACTGGATTAACTGTATTTATGATTTATTTCATTTCCACTGTTTGCTTATTGACTGTATCTCCTTATCAAGCTATTTTAGGGTTATTTTCAGGTTTATCATACACACCTTAACTGATCACAACCTGCCTTCAAGTGATGAACCTATAACAGGGTATTTCCATTTCTTTCCTCCTGACTTTGTGTTACTGTCATACATTTTACTTGTACGTGTTATAAAATTCATAATACCTTGCTACCGGTTTTTATTTAAATGGCCAATTACCTTTTTAAAAGACATACATAACAAGGAGCAACTCTTTCATACTTCCCTACAAAACTGCCAAGTCTAGTGCCCTTCATTCTGTTTTGCAGATCCAGCCTTCTGTCTCCTACCAATTTGCTTCTCTGCCTAAAGGACATTTATATGTTTTTGTACTACAGGTCTGTTGTTGATGAATTTTTACCTTTTATGTATCCGACACAGTCTTTATTTTGCCTGTGTTTTAGAAAAACATTTTCACTGTATTTAGAACTAGGCTGGCATGTTTTTTTTTTTCTTTCAGTACTTTGCAGACGCTGCTCCATAATCTGGCCGGCATCATTCCGTACAAGAAAAGCACTGATCTTACCATTGCTCCTCTGTGCTTCATGTCTTCTCTGAAGGCTTTTAAGGTTTTCTATGTATCACTGGTTTTGACCACTTTACTCATGCATACTGGTATAGTTTTCTTCATTTTCTTGCATGTAGCACTAGATGAGCATCTTGGATCACTCGGTTTACAGTTTCCATCTAATCTGAGTTTTCCTGCCATTCATTTTTCAATTATTTTTTCTTAACCCTCTTTCAGGGACATCAATTATATCACTGATGTGTTGGTCGGGTTTTCAGACTTTTTTTTTTCTTTTTTGGGAAATTTTCTATTGCTATGTCTCCAAATTCACTAATCTCTTCCGCAGTGTCTAATCTGCTCTATCCTATCCAATAAATTCTCTTGTTAGACATTATAGGTTTCATCTCTAGAAGTCTAACTGGTTCCTTATGTTCAACTGCAATATGCTCAATCTTCTGAAACATATGAAATAGTTATAACAAATGTTTTAAACTTCTTGTATAATTTTGAATTTATGTCAATTATGAGTCCATTTTAATTGATTGATTTTTCTCCTTATTATGGGTTGTGACCTTCCTGCTTTGTACTCAGCTGCAGACTCAAGATAAGCAGAGTGGATCCTCAAAGATGCCTATACTTCAACACCTGGAATCTGTGCACATGTTATATTACATGGTATAATAGTAGTTTTGTAGGGCTGTTGTAACAAAGTACCACAAACTGGATGGCTTCAGACAGCAGAAATGCATTCTCTCCCAGTTCTGGAGGCTAAAACCATAATCAGGGTATCACCAGGCCCATACTGAAGAAGGTTCTAGGGAAGCACCTATCCTCCTCTCTTCTGGTGTCTGCCTGTTGTGCCCAGCATTCCTGGGCTTATAGCTGCATCACTCCAGTCTCTGCCTTGGTCTTCCCGGGGCCTTCTTCCAGGTGTGTCTGTGTCTCTGTTTTATCTTCTTATAAGGATATTAATAACTGGATTAGGGCACACCCTAATCCAGTAAGATCTTAACTAATTATATCAGTGGCAAAGACATTATTTCCAAATAAGGTCACATTTGAGGCTCTAGGTGGACATGTATTTGGAGGGTGGTGGGGACACTCGTCAACCCAGTATACATGCCAAAAAGGACTTTGAGATATAAAAAGGCCATGGACCTCCATATAGGGTGATAGGGAGAGCATGTGGGGTTAGCCAGGCGGGCACAACCTACCAAATGTGCCCTTCAAAGCAGAGACCTTTCTCCTGCTGAGTCAGAGAGATGCGGCAGAAGGTTAAACAGGGAGGAAC
This sequence comes from Manis javanica, assembly GCF_040802235.1. Lineage (NCBI taxonomy): Eukaryota > Metazoa > Chordata > Mammalia > Pholidota > Manidae > Manis > Manis javanica. The sequence goes on along the minus strand of NC_133161.1, from coordinate 1,474,143 downwards.
GGACCCACTTTTGCTAGAGAGGACTCACATGAAAGACATCAGAAAAGGGGCAGGAAACCTCAAGGGCAAAGACCAGGGCCTGGCTGACAGCTAGCAAGAAAACGGGAGCCTCAGTCCTACAACCGCAAAGGACAGAATTCAGAACCTGAATGAGCGAGGAAGCAAGTTCTTGCCCAGGGCCTCCAGGAAGAATGCAGCCCTGGGAAAACCTTCATTTCGGCTCCTGACTCTAAGCAGATGGACTTTTTTTTATCCTTGCCACAAGGAGAACGTCCGTTTAATAAGATTTTACTAGGGGCACTACCTGAGACTATGGCATCCCACAAATTCTATGCATCAGTGTAGAACACGATGCTCCTCTGCGCAGCTCTCTCCCTTCTAGTCCTCACCTGGTGAAACCCGGCCACCTTGGGCCTGAACTCCCCGCTTTTCTCCCCAACTCAACAAACCACTGGACCCCTCAGGGCTCCCTCTGCTGCACAGCAGCCTGCACTCCCGCCCTCCAGGCAGCGCCTGTGGCAGACACAAGACACACACACACACTCAGCTCACGCTGCCTGTGTTTTCTTTAAAACCTAGTTGTTCCAGGTGAGAGGGCACATGTGGGCTCGATTCCCCCATCTAGGCCAGACAATATTTAGCTTTTAAAGAGTCTAACAATACTTGAACATTGCTTTTCTTAATTTTTCTTACCCCATGTGTCTAAGCCTCAGTTCTTAATAAAACAATAAGCTCTGGGCAACATCACAGCAGAGAGTACTTGTTCTTTACGTACTATCCTCATGGACTTGTTAATCATTAAAAGATTGTTTTTTAATCTGTAGCTACCGACCCTATTTCAAGCTGACCTCCCACATACTTAACAATATCCTTGTCCTTAAGAACTGTTCTTAATGCTTTCAACAACAGAATAAAGCTGCAGCCTCAGCTCCTATGTCTGTTTCCCCTTACTAGATGCAGTTGTTCCCTATTGTGAAATATCCATTCCCTTTATTCTCTTAAAACATACTGTTCTGGGGTATACTTCTACAGTTCACTTCTACGGTGCTTCACAAAACTATCAAACTTACTTTTTTCTCTCCCTTTTCTACATCCTCTCTGTTATATTCTTTGATACATTTATAAAGTGTACTCTAATCAAACGATGATATCCTAAAAATATTTTAAACCTAGTAATTACAAAGCCTCACTTTGTTAAGCTCCTATAATGCTGTTCAATACCCGCCTCTTTTCATTCATACTCAGGAAAAAAAAAACATGAGAACAAAGTGCTAGTTTTAATATCTTCTCCAGAGTTACTTTAGATTAAAAGGGCCTCTCTTCCTGTTTCTAATGGACTAAGTAAACATCTTTATTTTAACAAAACACTTAAGCAGTATTGATAAAATATTTGTAAATTTCTGAAATTAAGACTGGCTAAACATAAGCAAAAAATTACCTCTTTTTTAGTGCACCAAGAATAATACAATTTTGGAGCAGAAAAGAACTCTAAGTAAGATCCCCTTGGCCAACTCACTCAGAAACCACTCTTTTTAAGAGGTTAAGTAAATTCCCCATAAATTCCCTAACTTACAAATGATAGACCTAGGATTAGATCCCAGATCTCTAGCTCTATCTACATTACAGTATGCTATCCCACCCTTACATAAAACATTCTGGGTTAAGTCATCATATTTTGAATTGTATTAGTATTATCTGCTGAAAAGAACAATTAAGCCTAAGTTTAATAAGACTTTACTAAAAGAAATGTTTAACTTCTTTTTAGGTAAATTATAATATGTACATGGAAGCCATTTGGTAATTCTAATTTCTTAATAAAGAATACTAGAAAAGTAAACTGTAAGCTCCTACTAAGAACTAATAAACCTGTTTGATTCCAAAAAAAAATTTTTTAACTGAGAATCTGATAACCCAATAATTCTAACCACCATGTAAAAACAAAATGCTCAACTGAGCTTCTAATCACTTTTAAGACACCAAACCACAGCTAAACGTTTCTGTATTTGTTACATGTGTGCACATGCATACCCACCCTTTCTTAAAACACCAAAACATCTCTCAAATACAGAAAGGTTTTAACAAATCCAACTTCAATAAAACACTGAGTGTACTACATATATTTTGTATATGATAGTGTCCTCTAATGAAACGAGGCATGTATAACCCCTCACATGTTTCACAGGACTTATGATTTAGGAGACCCTCCTGGTCCTGATGGCAGGTGCCTGATGGCAGGGCACTTTACATCTGACCAGCCTGAGTTTGCATCTATCATCTGTTCATGGCCTGGAAAAGGGACTCCAACTCTGTCACCCTATTTCCTCGTGTATAAAATACACTTCCATTTAACTCACAGGGCTCTTAAGAACAGAAGAGAAGTAACAAAATGTTAAACGAATGTCAGTCAGTGCCTCTCCCCTGCCCTGTCTCAACATAATGCAAATGGTCCAAAAACCTAAAAAAATTCTAACGCAAACCAGCAGTCAGACCACATAAAGAAAAGAAAGTGGTTTGAGCTTTAGCTAAAATTACCTTTCCACCCTCTCTTTCAGGAATTATTCCTAAGTACACCAAAAAAAGCTTACACAACAAAAACCTGTATACATACATGACATTAAACACATAAAAAGTGACAAAAAATAGGCATACAAAATAGACTAAGAAATACACCAAATTATGAAAATGTGAATGTAGCTGAATTACGGATGATTTTTTCTACTTTTCTACAAATTCCATTTTCTATAGGAGCACATAAAGACCCTTAAAAATCATGAGACATATTTCAACCCCTCTGTGAAACTCAAAGTTCTCTATGTCCCTATTTTACATTACTTCCCCGCCAAATGCATAAGAAGGGCAGCAGACCGGAAGTTGAGCTGAGATGGAGATGCGAGCTGGGCTCCTCATCAACCACGGGCACACCCTATTTACTAGTCCCACTGACTGCACAATTCAAATTCTAGCCTCAGCAAAAATTACGAATTCTCATGACAGCGAGCTTCAATGATTGCTCTCAATAGTTGCAACCATGAAATATAAACCCTTGAATGCTTAGTCCACTAGACTTATATAATGGGGGAGGGGGAGAAAACATTCTAATTAGTTTTTAGTTTGAAACAATCAACCTATAATTCACAACACATAAGGAAACTTTTGAATGGTTGTTACTGATCTGTAAATATCTGCATTTCCATTAATTTAGCTTTCTGATCATGTATGTCCCTTCCATGAAGTGAAAACTACAAATTCAAATTCTCCTCTGGAAGTCAAAATAAATAGAACTTTGCCTTAGGCAAAAGCTCAAACTCAGTAGGAGTACCTACACTGACTAACCAACACACTTAAAACACTTAAAAAAAAGACAGTTACGAAAAACTAAATTAAGAAATCCGTGTCAACAGCTACCAACAAGCAGAATGTGCCGAACAGGGAAAAAAACGATCAAGATGATCACAAAGGTTCTCAACACCAACTCACCCACTTGGTCATGAAATCAGATACCTTCTTTCATATACTGAACTTTAAATACAAATATTGTGGGTAACTTTTTAAACTGCCCTTTTCCCAGGAGCCTCAACATTACTGCTGATGGTTTTGACTACCACAGCTGTAGAAAGGGATGTAATCTAGGACCTCCACAGTATTCATTTTTACAACAAATATTCACTTGTTGAATACCAAGAATTTGATAGTTCACAGTTTAGCCTACCTAACAGGATAATCATCTACATAAATAACCAGCTTCTTCTCAATATCTAAACAATTAAGTGCAAAAAATTAAGTTTATTAACCAGAATAAATAAATGTGAAAATTTCAGACTTAGCTTATGCTAATTTTAGTATCAAATTTGCAATAACAAAACTGAAGTTACAACAAGAATAACATCTAACATACAGAAAACAATAATATATCTAATACACATTCCTAAGTAGTAATTATATTCCTGGCAACTTTGTGAAATTTAGTAAATTTCCAGTACTTCATAAACATACATCCGACATACATGCATGAACAATCACTTAAGAATATTCTATAATTTTGATAAAACATTCCTATATTTTAAATTAGGGCTAATACACATATTTTATCATATGTTATTATATATTAATTTATGAAATTAAAAGTCAAATTTCTCTATTTCAGAAAGCTAAAATTACATGCTTCAATATATACTAGAAACCTACAAATTCAACAACTTCATAGTCCGTCTAAATCACTATCAATAAGAACCTTGTGAAAGATGTGCAATGGCTATCTCCAAAAAGGAATCCAAACTAAACAAAGGTTATTTAATGATCTCAGGGTACTTAGTTTAAAACCAAACGAAGCCAAACCAAACTGAATTACCAGATCACCAGTAGATGCATTAACTTCTAGCTCCATCTGCTGGAGTCACAAAATATTCCAAAATACAATCTGTAACACTATGAAGCAAATAATCCATCATTTTCATCACATAGGCAAAAAACTTCATGAATTTAAAATAGAAAATTAACCAGAGTTCAGCCATATTCATTAATTTCCAAAGTGACAAAACTAAGTTAAAACCAATTATTTCAGTGGAACTGAAGATCTAATCCCAGTGTCAAGAAGTGATACAATAAAAAAAATTCTACAAAGAAAGCAGAAGCCTGAGAGGAAAGACTGCAAGTTTGTTTTTGAATAGTAAGTGTTGTGAGAACTTCAGAATTAGAATAGCTTCTTATTTACACAGAAGGAAAACAAAGCAATAGTCATTTTAGCAATGAGTTGTGCAACTTTTTACCTTAATTTTTTACTTTTAACAAAAGCAATGCATGTCTGTTGTAAAGATATTATGCAATGCAAATACCAAAAAAAAAATTGTATAATCCTATCACCCAGAGAAAAACATTTTTTAACTTCTATTAACACTCATCTATATCATCACCTAAATTACTAAAAAAGCACTTCACTGTTTGAATCTACCAAAATTTAATTAAGCAAAATCTCCTACTTTAAAAACTAAAATTGCTTTATTCTTATTATAAACAATATTAATAACCATACAATTATGAATATAAATAATTATTATAAACATCATTCTCCTACCTTCCAATGAAGTATCACTGATACTACAAAATCCAGTAACTATAATGTACACATTATAAAAAATGAGTAAACCATTGAGACCAATTAACTAGGTACCATTAGTAAATAATAATGGTCTATTAGAATATAAGGACTGACTTTCAGTTTAATATCTATACTTCAGTAAATATAATATTCTAAAAGTTCAATTTTTTTTTTTATCTTCTGTGGGACTTGAAAGTGGATAAATCAACAAATTTTGTTACTGTTCCTTCATGATATCCAAAACAGCATCCTGTCCATTCCTGTTGACAAATCAAAATAAAGCACACACACCCTGCAAAGACTATTCAGATTCACTGCAGCTATCTTTCAACAAACTGAATTGCAAATTAGGCAATCATGTTATAAATGTGTGTCTCTGTCTGGTCATGAGCATGGATAAGAGCTAAGTAAAAGTTGGGCCCCACTGGGGTAAAATATCTCAAAACCTAAAGAATTATTTCCTGACTTTATTAGAAGCTACAACTTGATTCCATCATCCTCCTACCTTCCAGAGGTGTATCACTGTTTGGTTTTCATTTAATTGTAAACTCACATTATATAACATTGCCATTTTAAAGTGAATGATTCGATGGCATTTAGCACACTCACAATGTTGTACAATCAGTGCCTTTATCTAGTTCCAGGACATTTCCTTCACCCCAAAGGAAAACCCATTGAACAGTGTCACTGTTTTTCAATATATGGAGCTGAAGAGTTCCATACTTTTCTACTAATTTTTTAACAGTATACAAGACACAAAGTCAGTAAAAATGGGTACTTTCTTTTCTCTGTTCATTTTTTACCTTCATCCTGTTTTAATTATTACAATGAAAGTAACAGTCCAAATTTTAGTTAACATTTTAATTTGTCATCTCTGCCCCCTTTGTACCACCCCATAGTAAACTAGTTGCTGACATGTCATGGCCCCCACTGAGTGAATGATGGGACATGCCTCACAGCAACCGGGTGACAAGTGACCCAATGGCTAAGACTGTCCATGACCAGGAGGGGCACTACCATCCAGCCTCACTCCAGCTCCAGCTCATCATTTTCGTACCTTACATTTTTCAAACCATTTTAATTATCTCTTCATTGTAGACAGAGCTACATCTTGTTACATGATACAGAGATTTAGAGCTCAAGTTAATATTTTATTTATTGATGTTACTAAATTCTGGCCCAGAGAAAAATGGTATCCAAGGTAATATGGTTATCATGTAAAACCCATGTGCCCCAAATCCAAACACTGTACTTAAGCCAAACTAAATATATTTACACATACTAAAGCATTATCAACACATATTTTAGCCTCTAATTTGTATGTAATTTACATATTAAAGGCACAATCAAAAACTTCCATACTGACAATTTAGTAGGATGTCATTAAATTCCTTTATTTAATGATCCTTTATTAAGGTTGTCAAATTAAGTTCACCTTTACCAAAGTATTCCTAATCTTACAATTAATAACTTTTATTATTCAATAGATCTTTACTGAACATTTTCAGAGTCTAAGTACTATAGCAGGTGGTCCATGGGCGATTTAGAGAACTTAGTACTATTCTGAGTTCCAAAAGAATATAGCATAAATTCACAAAAGGCTTAACCAAGAAAGACAAGTAAGAATTCAAGAACAGCCCACAAATATCACAAGGCAGTACATGATTGGCAAATTAATATGGATGACATAACTACCCTGGGGTGCAGGAAATAATCAGACTTTCCAGAGACAACCACTGGCTCTGAACTGATGCTAATTCCAGGAGACCCAAACCTCACGGTCGTCCGCCACTCAGAGGAGGGGTGCATGGAGGGCAGATGGTCAGTGGGGGTTTATCTCATCTCACATATCTCAACTGAGGGTCCCCAAACTGTTTTGTGGTCATATCCCCAGTTCCAGAATGCACGACTGGAACAGACAGACTCAGCAGCTGGCAGAATCCCTACAAGTGTTTGCTGATCTAAGGCGTGAGGGTCACTCTGGTGGGAAAGGCCAAGTGGGGGACACTGGGGCTGCCCGCTTCTAGGACGGGGGCACACCTGAAGGAATACAGCATCTCTCCCAGGAGTGCAGAGATCAGCTCCTCCACAGGGGACTGAAGATGCAGGGCTGGTGACCCCCAGGCCACCAAAGCAAATGGGTCCTGGAGAAGGGCACTGGGTGATCACGACCTTAACCAGGTGGTGACTCCAAATGCAGCTGCCGCGCCGGGCATGGTCTCCCTGCTTGAGGGAGTAACACACCCTTGGAGCCGGCAAGCAGCTGCTGCGTGATAAATGCCTCCTGTGCCATCCCTCTCCACGAGCCCACCAGAAGCACTGTGCTTCCAGCGGGCAAGGCCAACCACACATCACCACTGTCCCCCCTCAGGGGCACCAACACTCCATCCCCACGTCACAAGGTCGTTCACAGGGGTCTTGAGCACCTTTCTCTTCCACAGTGTATCACACTGGCCCTTATTGTGCTAAGGCTTTGCTGACTGGATCTAGGGGGAAATAAGTGGTAACTACTCTAGGCTTACTGGTGAGACGTTTGCCTGTCAGAGGATGGGAAATAATTCTAAGAAAAATTCAAGGGCCTTCCACCTCAGTGAAATTTCCAGGGGTCCATGGGCATGGGGCACGTGGAGAGTATCTCCTCTAAGGTGAAGGTTCAGTTGTTGCATCTGGCCCCTCTAACACCCAACGGAGACGCAGCACCGAGTGGGCCTCTGGGTCTTGGAGGCATGTCCTCACCTGAGCATGCTCCTCTGGCCCACTCAGGGGCTGCGATGTAGAGGGCGTCCGGAACAGGGGCAGGCTCTGCAGCAGGTCCCGGCTGTGCAGACTGTGTGGTCGCTGGGCCGCAGGGCCCAGCACACCCGATGGCCCCAGAGGTGTTGGTGCAGGAAGGAGGCTGTCTGGAGCCTTTGGCAGCCCCTCCCGGTGAACCGCAGCACAGGCCCTTGGGACTTTGGAGTAAAGCCCTGCCACCTCTGCAAATCACTACTCCGCTTTGGAGAACAGCTCTCAGCCTGCTGCTGCCCCTCAGCAGAGGCCGGATGCTTGACCATGGGCCTCCAAGGCACCATGCAACCCGAGCTGCCCACCACAAACGGGTGTGTCTGACCCATCAAGCCATGAAGTTGGGGCACACACAGCAATACCACTGCGAGTGGAGTGGTGTATTTGTGGCTGGGCCCAAGTATATTAAGAGAAGAGGTGGCCCAAATGCTCGTGGTCCCCACTCCTCCTACCCTGCCTTCTCTCTCCCAACAGGCATCTGTGGCCTCAGGGCAAGTCCCTATGATCAGCTGGCAGAGGAGGAGAAGACTTGGGCCTGGTTCGCAGATGGGTCTGCCCCACAGCAGACACTGCCCTGAAGTGGACAGCGACAGCACCTCAGCCCCTCTCTGGGCACCTCCAAAGGGCAGTGGTGAGGGAGTCCTCCTGGGACACCTGACTGCCCACCTTGCTCAGAAGTGGAGATGGCCAGACACGTGACCATGTATCCATGGACTGTGCTGATACTGAGGGACAGAGGAAGAGAAAAGAGCCGTGGCCAGTGGTTTGGCTAGATGGGCAGAGACTTGGAAGGAACATAACGGGAAAACTGGTAACATGGAAATCCAGGCAAGAGGTACACAGAAATACCTCTCTGAATGGTACAAAAATGTGAACCTATTTGTACTCCACATGACTGCTCACCAAAGGGAGGAGTTTAATAACCAAGGGGACAGGGTAACTTGTTCTGTGGATCCCAGTCAGCCTCTGGCCCCAGCCACCCCAGTCATCACCCAAGGACTCATGAACAAAGTGGTCGGAGGGATGGAGGTGTACACGGGCTCAGCAACATGGACTTCCGCTCAAGGCTGACCTGGCTATGGCCACCATTTAGTGCCTAACTGGCCAGCAAGAGAGATCAACACGGAGACCCCAGGATGGTACCGCTCCCAGGGCGATCAGCCAACCCCTGGCGGCAGACTGACTGCACTAGACCACTCGCATCATGGAAGAAGCAGCATCCTTTTCTTACTGAAACACACACCCATTTGGATAGATCTGCCTTCTCTGAATACAATGCTCCTGCCAAAACTCCCACCTCTGGACTTCCAGAATGCCTTAGCCACCATCATGGCAACCACACCACACTGCTTCTGGTCAAAGAACTCACTTCACAGCAAAAAAAAGTGCTATGGTGGACCCACGGAACCCACTTGTCTTACCACGTTTCCCTTACCTGCAGCAGCTGGCCTGAGGAAAGGGGGGAATGGCCTTCTGAAGATTCATTTACAGTGCCAGTTAGATGGCAATACCTTGCAGGGCTAGGTGGGGCAAGGTTCTCCAGAAGGTTGTATATGCTTGGAATCTGCATCCAATATATGATGGTGTTTCTCCCACAACCAGGATTTACAGGTCCAGGAATTCAAGGGTAGAAATGGGAATGGTATCACTCACTACTAGCCCTAATAAGACACTAGCAAAATTTTTTGCATCCTGTTCCTGTGACCTTATGCACCTTTAGCCTAGAGATTTTAGCTCCAAAGGGAGGGATGCTTTCACCAGGAGTCACAATGATTCTGTTACTGGCCACTGGGGCTCCTTGTGCATCTGAACTAATGATCAAGAAAGGAAGTTCCTGTGCTGGCTGGGGTGACTGACTCAAACTGCCAAGGGGACATTGGACTGCTGCTCACAGTGGAGGGAAGGCAGAGTGTGCCTGGTACACAGCACATCCCTTAGTAGTACCATGCCCTGGGATGAAGGCCAATGGAAAACTACAACGCAGTCTAGGCAGGACTAAAAGTGGCCTAGACCCCTCGGCAATGAAAGGTCTGGATCACCCCACCAGGTAAAGCAAAGGACATACAATAGGTGCGAGAAGAAGGTGTTAGAACCACCAGCTCTGCTCAGGGGCCCAGTTACAGAATGAGGACTGCAGCGCCCTGAGTAGTTCCTTGCTGGTTTAGGATGAGTATGTGTATGTGTATACACATACACTGAGCAAATACTTTTTCTTCCTTTCTGATTCCCTTTATCATGTAACATAAGATGTATTTATCGAGTCAAGACTGGAGTGCAGCTCTATTTGGCTTCAAAGCAATAAATCACATTGCCTGTAATAAGTAAGCCATTGTTTTTAACCATGTTCAGTTTAAAGTTTGTACTTGACAGAAGTTCTTTCCCTCCCTTCTATCATACATTTTGAAATGACTGAAGAAACTAACAGCAAATAAATAAAATAGAACTATGGCTAGTTTTTTAATGTCTTAAGTGGAAGTTAAGTTCTTCTGACATGTCCAGATAAACCAAGGTTCTCTTGCTAAGTATTTAAATGAATATTTATTTATCGAAATCATGGGAAGTATAAAAACTACTTCTTGATTAAAAGCCTTTCACAACTAAGAATAGGAAGTAAAATCTGGTTTTCTGATTTCATTAAGGACTCAAATGGTTTACTGAAGTAGCAAATTATGAAACAAACATAAAAAAGAAAAATCCAAAAATATACTGCAGTAAAAATTAAATCAATAGTTATGATTATAGTAACAATATTTACTAACCATGAATGAGGGAGCCATTCAGCCACTGAATATAGTAGCTCTGAGGAAAGGCGAGCAGGATCTCATTGCTGATTATGGAGAAGGGCAAAAGCAGGGCAGCCCCGGCTGAGACCGCGAGCGCGAACGTGCTCAGGAACAACCTGCAAGAGATCAGAGGCGCGGCGCTGCCTGCGGGCGGAGGGGAGCCCTCAGGGAGCACACGCACTCTGCGGCGTCGAGGCTGAAAAAGAGCTGCGCAGGGATCTCAGTAAGTATGCACAGTTGGGAGACAAACAATATACATGTGATCCTAGAACTTCGACTAGACGAACCCCAAAATTCCTTACTCTATGAAAAGATCATCAAATCTAACGAGTGGACCCTTACAAGATACATATACTGAAGACAGTGTGCTTCACACATTTCACAAAGAATAAATTATAGTCTCATTCCTCTTTTAAATTTAAGTATTTACTTCACAACTGCATTTAATTAGCAACTTTGGCAATATATGTTAACAGCAACCCAACAACTGTTTCAGGTGAAAAAAATACTTATGGAAGCAGTATGAAAGACGAGTTCACTTAAAATGGTTATTTCAGGGGAAAAAACAAAGCCATTGATCTGCTACCTCTTCCAATGGGTAACGGTTAAACAGATTATACTAGTAAACAGCTGGAAACTATTGAACACTGTACTATTAAACAGTATTTAAAACACTCGTCATTTTTAAAAATAAGGTATCTGTAATTTGTACTGATATAGAAAGATGTTGAAAATAAGTCAAAAAAGAAACAAAGCAGGACAATAAATAAAACCTGCTCTCCACATCCCCCAAAAAAGCATATATACACACACAAAAATAGAGGTACCAAAAAAAAATCTAGCATCATGTACAGCAATCCCATGAGAGAGTGGGATAATAAGGGATCTTCACTTTCTCAGTTACACATGTCTGAAGAATTTTTACTTTAAAAAATATTTTTTAAGTGACTAGAATGGCAAAGGAAAAGGGAAGCTCACTAATTTTAGAGATGGACCCTTAATTTAATGTCCATCCCATTAGATTTAATATAGGAAGAAATGTGAAAATAAATGTAAGAACATGAGAAAAAAACTATACACTAAATGCTCAGAATGCACGTCAGCTAGGGGAACTTTGAGGCCACCTTGTGGCGACAAGCAGAAGTGTTCTCCTACTCAGAAGCCAAACCACCGAGAAACCTCTGCCCAGCAAATCACTGAGAAGTTTAAGGGAGACAAACTGTAAGACACATACGGATATACGATTCAGATCAGAGACAGGGAACGCCCTACAGTGTGGTTTGTGCTGAATGGACTTCTTTCCTGGGAAAAGCACCAGGACGGGTATGGTCCTAGGCTGCCCCCTGTCAGTTCCAGAGTGACAGCCAGAGACCTTGAGCGAGCTTCCTCAGGCGCATCCCCGTGGGTAAGGAAGTGATCCCGACTGCCACAACCCCTTCCTCCCAACACTCAGACTGAGCTCACAGCCACCCCTCACCATCCAGGGACTGAGCTCAGAGCCACCCCCTCACCGTCCAGGGACTGAGCTCAGAGCCACCCCCTCACCGTCCAGGGACTGAGCTCAGAGCCACCCCCTCACCATCCAGGGACTGAGCTCAGAGCCACCCCCTCACCGTCCAGGGACTGAGCTCAGAGTCCCCCTCACCGTCCAGGCCCTGCCAGCTCTCCTGACCCCTGTAGCCAGGCAGGAGCCCACACCCAGCCACACCTGCCAGCTCCCTGAGGCCCGCATGCAGGCCGATGGCTTGTGCTCTGTGCCCCTGGGCACAGCAGGCTCTCTCCCCCAGGCCCCACACAACACGGGCAGCGGGGCCCCTCAGCGCCCTCCTTCCCACTCTTCTCAGGGAAGCCAGGCCCTCTGCACTCAGCACTCAAGGCACTCTGACCACACATTCAGCGTAAAGTCCGACCACAGTTCCCAAAGAAGAAACTGAGACTGGAAATCTGACAAAGGGATATGCTCACAAGGGCAAACAGATCAAGTGTTTGAATTCACAAGTGATCTGGAAAATCCTGAGTGTATGGTCACCATAACACTGGCTCTGCCAACAAGAAACCTTTAGGACTTGATGCAATTTGGTGTCAGGCTTGGCCCTGGAAATACAAAAAAAAGATAATGCCACCTTCCATAACCATCCTGAGCAGCTGCAAGGAGAGCAATTCGTAAAAGGCTGGTGTGATGGAATTAAATGCTGGCAAGGGGTCCTCACGGTAAGTCAAGTCGGAAAAGGGTGACAGTGGTCATAGCTTATGCAACTACATAAAAGCGCCCCTCAGAACTGAAGGGCGGCTCTAGAAAGGCCACCTTCTGAAAGGGAGCAGAGTCTGAGGACAGAAGCAACGGGATCTTCTGCGGGACAGAAGAGGACTGAGAGGGGCCAGGGCTGGATGCGAGGATGGAACCGTGGAGCTGGCATTGGCCCTGGCGGAGAGGGCCGACGGACTGCAGCGGAAACAAGGAACTCGGTCTTCGGCGTGTGGAGGCAGGCACATCGCAGAGCAACGCTTCCTGCTTCCCCCTGCAGCCTCCAGGGTGGCCCAGGACTTCAGCCTGCCCCATGCCTGGTCGTGTTCTCTCTGACCACTGATCATGTGGTGTCTGCAGGGCTCTCCACTCCGAAGTGACTCTTTTCCCTTTCATCAGTAACTGTTTTGTAGGAAGCTTAATCTAGGAAACTAGGAAAGCACCCTGCTCCTTGCCAACCAATGTACCCGTTTCCTGAGGTCTGTGGGCATGGACTCCGTGCTGGGTCAGCTGCAGGGAAGCCTCCCATGAGTGGCCAGCAGCGCTGGCTCCGCCTCCACGCAAGAACCTGTCCACACTCTGCGCTTGAGAGCTCTAAGGACTTCTGTCCACTCCTCCCTCCATCTCCGCAGGGCCTCCTTCCATCCTCCTCTTCAGTGCCCCCAGGGCCCTCTCAGCAGCAGAGGGCGGGCAAGCTGGCTAGGGAAGAAGGGAGACAGCCTGGGCTCACAGCCTTTATTCCACAGCCTGATTTCTGCTGCAAGTGCTACTTCACATGCCCAACAGCACTGCGGAGCACGTGGCAGCTCCCATTCAGGCACAGAGAAAACCCATCTTTATTTCTGTCTCTTCTGGACTCAAAACTTGAGTTCAAGTTTTGTACCCAGGTCTTCCTGACTCTTCAGTTCTCACTCATTCCATCACCGGACCAAAGAAAAAAGTCAGAGAAACACAGAGAGAGATCTCTGGGACAGGGCTCAGGGGACACACCAGGTCACCTCACTCCCTCACGGGCTCTCCTCCAAGCTTCCACCAGACTACCTGCGCGCACCCATCTACCTGCAGGAAGGGGCTCTCGGGGGCATCACTGCAGTGCTGAGCCCACGTGCTGGGAGAGCCCAAAGCCCTGCAGACGGTAAAGGAGAACAGGTAAAGGAGGTAGGGCGACTCCCGAGCATCACGGGAGCAGCACAGGCCCGTTCGCATAAAACCCTGCATGTTCAAGCCCAAGTGACATGCTCTTGTCCATTTGTAAATTACTGACCCACAAATGCATGTGAGATTTACCACCAAAAGGAGACACAGACTAAACAGAAAGGGACAGGCACACATCTCACGGGTACTTCCTACCCAGACGATTTCACTGTCAAAAGCCTTAGAATCCACCCGTTAGTCGGTGAGTCACGGAAGCTCTCTGAGGTAAGTAAATGATTCTGTTTTTACAGGAGCAGTAATTTAGACAGAGAAAAATGATGACTCAAGATTTGTACAAATGTCATGATGCTAGGAATAAAACTTAGTCCCTAATCCTGTAAATTTAAGTCATAAAGTTATGGACCTAAGTTTTAAACCCATAGAGCAAGAATTCCCTGAATGAAGTTACATTTGTTTTCCCTAGAGTATTTAAAATAAATTACCTAATCTAGTCCATTAGGGTGTATTTATATTCATTTTTCAGTTTTGACTCATGTCATTTGTTAGTTCTTTGAAATTCTTTTGGAGGTGAGATTCACACAACATAAAATTGCCATTTTAAAGTGAACAATTCAGAGGCATCTAGTGTACTCACAGTATTGTGCAACCACTACCTCTTCCCAGTTCGAGAACATTCCATCACCCCAAAGAAAAGTCCATGCCCATTAAGCAGTTGCTCCCCACTCTCCTCTTCTCTCAGCCCCTGCCTTTGATGGAATGCCTCTTCTGGGTATTTCTTATGGAATCAGACACTATGTTACTTTTGGTGTCTGGCTTCTCTCACTCAGTGTACGTCTCTGGGGCTCCTCGATGTGAGTACTTCACTGCTTTTCATGGCTGAGTAACAGCCCGATGTATGTGCAAGCGTGTGTAAGTACATGCAGTCTCTCCCTCCTCCCTTGCCTCACCTCCTCTCCCCACTCCTCTCTGCGAAGATGCATAACCTGATACTCATCATGAAGAAACAGACCCAAACAACTGGGCTGTAATCTTCAAAAGTACCGAGGCCAAGAGAGTCAGGGGACTACTGAAGGAGCATTTCAGTCTGAAGGAAAGTAAGGTGCAGGACACCCAAAATGTAGTGATTCTAAACTGGACGCGTCTGCTGCAAAGGGCATCGCTGGGACCTTGTAAATGCGAATGGGGCCCAAGTAGTACTATCAGTTTCAGTATCTGGGTGGCTGTGCAGTAGATGTGTAGGAGAATGCACTCTTCATGAATTGAGGAAACACGGCAGCAGGTTGGTAAAGGCACGGCCTGGGCCCACACCCCACCCACAACAGGCCAGCACTCAGTGGGTCACAACAGGTATCTGCTCCTGCCCCAAGAGGCCAGCCTGTGCAGACTATTCAGAGACCAGTTTTCTTTCTTGTGGCCAATGTTCTCAACGGTAAACCCATTTTCTGCTTAAATCCACGGAAGATAAAATCTGTTGGCTCCTTAAATAAGTGAATTTTAACAGGAGATAATCTTCAATTATCCATGTATCTTTGCTTATATGTGCTTCTGAGGACAGGATTAATATTAATAATGATATTTTAATACTTTGGGGTGAGTTTTTTCCACATTTATGCCCAAAAGTGAGAATTCAATTTTGAGAATTTATGACTTCAGAATTAGAAACAGAACAACTGAACTTTAAAATACATACGAAATCCTGTTGACTATGGCATCTTCATCTTCTTGGTCATCTGCAAAAATGTTTAAGGTATTAATATTTTTCAACTTCCAATAAAATATGTCATTATAAAAAAATACAAACAAAAACAAATTTGAAGCAATTATTGAATAGCAACGATTTTCAAAACACACTGCTTACTTCGACATGGATCCAAATTTAAATCTCATTAAATTAGATGGGGTGGGACACAGAGAATATGGTGTGGTGGCTGACCAAAAATCCTGATCAGCAAAACTACCATTTACTATATACCAAATATTTAGTGCTCAAGAAAATAAAATTTAGTAGACCCTTAGGACTACTATGAAATTTATTGTTATACAGTGCAAGTGAAATTGCTAATGAATGAAATCTTCTGGTTAGTAATATCCAACAAAACTTTCTACAGTAAAATTAGAGTTCAGAATCTCAGGACTCATGTACTGTCTATAATTTGGATTTGTCATTAGTAGCAGTGATAATGAGGATTCTGTGAGGCCATCCTGGAACACCTTGGATACCACTGCTGACATACTTCATAATCATCGTTCAGATTACAGACAGAAATGCATCAAGTTTTGTGTATCCTTTCTATACAGCCAATGGCCCTTCCTCCAGCACTCACTTTCCCTCCCCTCCCCTCTCTCATGGCTGATAACCCTCCCCTTTGTCATCCCACATACTTACCATCTAAAGAAACTATGATCCAATTACAAGAATATGCCCAACACCCCTGGCCCTTCCTGCTCAGTACCTAACAGGCTGTCCTCAAAGGCACTCTCTGCAGGTCTCTGGCATTCTGAGCACACACCTGCTCCAGTGTCAATGGCTTATTTGGGCCATTCTTAATCTGGTCTCCATTCTGAGTTTCTGATTGCCCAAAAGAGCTTTACAGCCAAAGAGCTCTTGTACAGATGACAAAATAACAGTCAAATGAACTTCTACACTGTCATATCCATATCCAATCAACCATCAAATCGTGAAGAATGTTTTGATAGCTTCATACCCATTTCAGCTGTACTCCTCACACTCTACCAACCAGGTCCTCATCACCCCGCCCACCATTATTCTAAAAACCAGCTAATAAATCTCCACTTTTCTTGTTCATCTTCTCCTAATTTCCTTTAAAACAATACATATATATTTATTAATTTTCTCTCTCTCCCTCCTTCTGTGTCCATAAATCTATGAAAACTGATACCAAACCATCTTTAAAAATAGCTAAGATGTGACCTTGGATCTGTGGGTTTTCAAGACTCTGAGAGATTAAAGAACCTAAGGAGTCTTTCAGTATAGTCACAGAGCCAAGTAACAGTGCTAAAATAATGCACTAGAGCAAGCACTACTTCCCAACTGCCTTCAAAAGTCTAGTAAGTTTAATAGGATAACATAATATAAAGAATTCTTAAGTATTCATATGGCACCTCCTATTAGCCAACATCACAAGTAGAAAACCCTGCAATTTCTAGAAAATAGCTGAGATTTAAAAGGAGGCAGTAAGGCAACTGCCTAGGTACTTATAAAACCCTGACACAAAAAACTGTGACTTGATCACCACAAAGTTCATTTTTTAAAAACATAGTGGTCCATCCGGCTAGGTAAGGACACACATGAAATAATAAAAGGATAACATTATTTGTAATTGAATACTTGATGGTATTATGGGAAGTCTAATTCTATATTGCTAAAAAAAAAAAAAAAAGATATTCTAGCAGTCAGAGACAGGATCAGGTCTTGGTATGTTCCATCAGAGCCAGTCACAAGGAACCAAATATCCTAAGGGATTCTGGGACTGCCCACATGCGGAAGAGCCCCACACTGTTCTTGGCTGGACACAGAATGGCGATAAACAAATTCCCTAGAGGTTATTTTTAGTGCTCTTAGTCGCAGGGCAACTGCCTGCTCCAATCACGAGCACAGTGAACATGGCACCACACTGATGGGCACAGAGCAGACAGACCACAGACCACTTGGTAAGATCATCCAAGTTCTTGCGACAATGATGCTACTTGCCTGATTTTCTCTTGTATCTTGTGATGATGAAGTAGGAAGCAACATAGAGAATGGCAAAGAGAAGGAAACATATCTGGAAAAAAAATTAAACAGATCACTTACGTTTGTTGCATATCTTTCTTTAAATTACAGAAGATACACCTTTGATATTTATGGTAAAAAATAATTAAATCTATAAAAGGTAAAAATTTTAGATATTTTGCTACTAGAGTTTTGATAGAATATTAATTTATGTGAACTATTCAATTAAACCTGTTTAATACCATTACAGGGAAAAAATAAAGTGTAATGGAAATTATTCTTTTACCAAATTGTTTTCAAAATCACGTGGAAGTGTAAAAAACAAGACCATCACCAACAATTCTGAAAAATAAAGTCAATGAGAGGCTACCACAAAATATTAAAAATACCATAAAGCTTCAATAAAGAAGAGTGTGCTGGCACCAAAACTTGATGATCAATGAAACAGATTCTATTACATAAAAATGTATATAATATGGTTTACATACAAGAAGCATCACAAATCAGTGTGTAAGGGGGAAAATTATTCAAAAAATATACCACATATCAAAATAAACAGCAGTTGAACAGGAAACTTTTTAAAGCATTAAATTAAAATTAAATTCCATTTAATTTCTATCAGATCTAGAGGATGACAGGTGAAAAAGGATTGGTCAAGGAGCAGGAGACCTCACTATCGCCAAAGACCAGATATGTTAGAAATAAAAATATGGACCATGGCAAAAACTGCACGAAGACTGTCAAGTGAAGCCATGCCAGGTGCTGACAGCCGGGGAGCACCCTACATGTGGATTTCTGAAGAAGGGTTGCAGCCAGATGACTGAAAGCCGTCTTAGATCTAGGTGGTGGACACCCACTGTACAATGTGATCTAGAAATAACAAACTATGAATGGAAAGGAAGACAATAAGCCTGTTACCAAGGTCTCCCAAAGCACATGGGAGAGTGAGAGCAGGCAATACTGACAGCGACCAAAAGAGCGAAGAGTCAGGAACATCAGGGACGGCCTGCTGCTCGGGCTTGTCAGGGACTCCAGCAGACGCGAGAATAGCAGCGCCTTCACCACCCCTCCCAAACCCACTGGAGGTGGGAGATGAGTCAGAAAGGAGAACCAGCTATTGGTGAAGAAATGTAAACAGAGGGAATATTCTAAGATGATGAGGATCAGAGGAAAACTGTTTACCACGGAATGGAAGTCTGAGTAGGACTGGGAGAGCAATGGAAAGAAAGTGACGGCAGAAACACCGTGAATTATGCGGTTAAAGACAGGGAGATCATTCAGTCCAAGGACTTAGTATTTATAGCAGAGGCTAAATGGATTTCATTCACTCAGCGATCATTAATGTGGGCTTACTGCATACCAGGCACTCTTTCAAGAACTGAGAGCACACAGTGAACAAAAGAAAGCCCCTGCCCTCATTGAGCTCACGTCACAGAAGAAAACAGATGATAAATAAATGTACAGTGTCAGGTGATGTTTACAGGGTTAGTGGAATAGGGAGGGCCAGAGGGGTGAGGGGGCACACCTCACTAATAAGGTGACATCTGAGAACAGCTGTGAGAGCAGGTACCCCGAGGGAGAGCACCCAAGGCAGGAGAAACAGCAGTGCCAGGGAAGGCGGGGAAGGCTCCAGTGTGCCCAGCCAACCAGGGCACAGGAGTGAGGTGAGGCCACACAGAATTCTGTAGACATGTTGGTTCTCACACATAGCAAAGTGTTGGTTTTTACCCTGAATGAGATGGGAATCCACTGCAGGATTCTAAACAGAACAATAATATGATCTGACATTGCAAAAGGCTCACTCTAGTTGCAATGTGGAAAATAACTTGGACGGGGACAAGGAGACAAGGTAGGAGTTTCTGGCAAACATCCAGGAGAGAGGTCACTTAGACCTGTGTGAAGTAGAGGTGTTAAGAAGTCATCAAGTTCCAAAAAAAAGGTGTCAAGTTGCAAGCAGGTTTTGAAAGAACACTTGACAGGACTTGTAGGGATAAACACAAGGTTCTTGATCTGAGAAATTGCAAAGACAGAGCAGCCATTTCCTGAATCAGGGAAGATTATGAGTAGAATAGTTGTGGGGTGGAAATAAGTAGTCTTCACTGTTGAATTTGAAATACATAGTATTTATTCAGGTGGAGAGGTTGAATGGGCAGTTGGATATAATAATCTATACAGTTCAAGGGAAGGAGCCAGGCTAGAAATGTTTTTAAAGGGGTGGGGGTGGGTTGGGGGGTCATCGGCAGATAGATATTTAGAGCCCTGAGACTACAAGAGATCTCCATCCTAGGGAGTGCGTGCAGCCAGAGAAGTCTGAGAACAGAGCCCTGAGGCGCTCAGATCTTTAGAAGTCCACTTGACAGGAGGATCAGCCAAAGCTCAGAGGAGCACATCAGCAGGCAGCAGGCACACGAGACAGCGGTGTCCTGGAAGCCCAGGGAAGCACCGACATGTCGGCTGCTGCTGGCAGGCCCGCTGACATGAGCACTGAGAGCTGACAGCTGGATTTAGCAACATGCAGCTTATCGGTGACCTTGACAGAGCTGTTTTTCTTGAGTGGTAGAAGCAAAACCCTGACTGAAATGGATCAAGAGAGAAGAACTGGAAACAAAGTGCAAGGGGATAGCTGTTCCCAGGGGCTTATGGGAAAGGGACCCAAAGGAGGTGGGAAGGGGGATGTGAAGCCGAGGGGGACTTTCAGTGAGGAAAGTTACAGATGATTGCAGAAATAATACAGTAAAGAAAAAAATCACTGATACAGAAAAGAAAAGGGAGAGCAGCTGAAGCAATGTGCTCAGGTTGAGGGGTGAGAGAGGAAACACACCCCACAGGAGCAAAGCAGGAGGGGCGGGGGAGGAAGAGCAGGAGAGGACAGAACACTTGAGGTCGGTTGCAGGTAGGTAAGTAGATGTACAATGGAAACATAAACGCATTTCTCTTGTGATGGCTTCTATTCTCTCTGTGAAATAGGAGCAAGTTCACCAAATAGGAGTGAAACATGGAGTGTAGAGACAGAAGACACATAGGTCACACAGGAGAATGGGAGAAAAGTGGAGTAGAAGAATGTAATAGACGTGAGAGCCAAGGTGGGACGAAATGGCCTTTAGTTCCAGGCAAGCCCAGGCTAAAGCAGTCAGCAACCCAAGAGGCCTGATGGTGCCATCCAACCTGACAGCCTGATTCTGAGATGCTGAAGCAGATACAGGTAGAGTCCCCAAAAACTGTCAGAGGCTTGGTGATTCTAACAGGCTTTCTGTTCTCTCTCAGCTCCTTTACAGCTGATTCTTACACACTTCGACCTGCCACCACTCACTTTTCCAACCACTAGTCTGATGCCACGCCTACTGACCACTCCAAATGCGCTGGCAATGGTCAGTGATGACCTAGCGGCCAAATCACACTTTCACAATTTCACTTGACCTCTAAGCAGCAACCTCCATGTCAGCGATGGTCCTCCTCAGATTGTTCCCCAGTCTCTGTCACCAGCTTCCCTTTGCCTGCCAGCCTTAAACATTCTTCTCTTCTATGCCTTCTGGCTGAGCCAGAACTCTATTCTCATTTCAACAAGCTCTTCAAGGGTTTTAACCATCAACCCCAGAAATCCCTGGACCACAGTTTGAGAACCACTGGTTTAAGGGTGTTAGCAAAGTGAGTGGGCTGGTCGGCCATGAAACCAAAGTAGAAGGGGAGAAAAGTGAAACCAAGAGATGACTGTGAGAGTAGGGAAGTCAATCAATTGACGTTCCCAGGAGAGAAGCAGCTGTAATAAACACACGTGAGAAAGGAAGGTGGAAAAAGAGAAGGCTGTTTTTAAAGGACATTTCAAGATTTTTAAAAATTAGTGTTTAGAGCTGGAGAAGGGTAGTTTCAGGAATCCCTGGGATTTAGTACAGAGGTGCTAGATTAGAAGGCATGAAAGTTAATGGACAAAGGAAATCAAGGAACTAAGACACATGGCATGGAATGAAAAGGGTAATAGAATCAATTCACTTAAGAGCAGAAATAAGGCTAACCAATCCAAAAACAAATGTTAAGTATTGCTAATTTGGAAGTAAAAGTTACCCGCTATGAAAATAAAAATACAACTTTAACAGAATGAAACAAAAACCTCAGTACTGGATAGACAGTTTTTCTACTTCCAAAGCTGGGACTAGAGGCAGATGCCCTCCTCTGAGATCCAACACAGGGTGAGGGAATGACAGCAAGCTATCGTGGTCCCTCCTGTCCTGTGTCTTTTAACTTGTGCTTCAATAAAGGTAAAACAATATTTCCCCACAAATAACACTGAGACCTTTAAGAAGAGATAAATATTTTATTTTTCAATATTATCAAAGTAAATTTCAAGTTCATTAATGCCATCTACAATATTACACTTTATTACTTATTCTTAAGATTTTTTAACATTCTATATAGTCTTACATTGCAAATCACCAGCAAAAAAATTATTTAAACCCCTTCTGAGACCCAGACTCCAGAAAAACATAAGGACAGCTTTATTTGAGAGGAGCTGGCACCAGAGCCAGTTGCCACTCACTCTGTCCTTTGGACTCTTCATTTCAAGCACAACTATTCTACCACACAATTTCCTTTCTGAATCCCCACAATACTCCCAGTTCACCTATGTTAGCACAATTGATTTCCCTAAATGTTTCATGTCAATAAAACTTGTCTCCTAAACTGTTTATTACATATATTTTAGATATATTAGAGATACTGACAAACAGGAACTATCATATATCTCCTGAATCTTCCTAAGTGTTTAAATAATAAAACAAACAGAGGAAATCATACTCCCTCCCTGCTGCTGCTGGGTCCTTAGCCTCCACCAGACTGATTAGGGCAAAGGGAAGATGCTTTGAACTGGAAGAAAAGTGGAAGTTCAAGCTAGAATGGACTTGATTTTCAACATGTAGGGTGACCACAAAGCTATGGGACAGCCCAAGTTGTCATCAGAGGTAGGGAACAGAGACCCAACAAAGTGTCCTTGCAAGCAACGGTGGAAGAAAATTAAGATGCCTTACAATTATTTCCTACCAAGTTTACCCATGCAATGAACAACGTTAAGTCCTGACATCTTAATGATATTGAATCTTCCTCCCATGAAGGTGGATTAACTCTCCACCATTAATTTAGACCTTTCTTTTTTTTTCCAGAATACGTGGTATTCCTTATATAGATCTTATACATGTTTTGTTAGCTTTATATCCAAGCATTTCTTTCTTCTAATTTTTTTGTGTGCTAATATAAATGGTATCATGTTTTAATTTCAAATTCCAATTTTTCATTGCTGATATACAGGAAAGCAATCAACTTTGTATATTAACTTTGTATCTTGAAACCTTGCTATAATAACCTATTAGTCCCAGGGATTTTTTGCTGTTAATGTTGCTGACTCTAAGATTTTCTTCAGACAACCATGTCATCTGAGAACAGAGTTTTATCTATTTCTTCCCAATCTGTATGCCTTTTCTTGTCATTGCATGAGCTAAGACTTAGGGTGCCATGCTGAAAAGCAGCGGTGAGGGGCAACAGCCTTGCCTTGTTCTTGATCTCAGTGGGAAAGCTCCTAGTTTCTCACCATTAAGTATGTCAGCTGTAGGTATGCTGTGGATGTTCTTCATCAGGCTGAGGAAGTTCTCATCTATTCCCAGTTTACTGAGAGCTTTTATCATGAATAGGTGTTGGATTTTGTCAAATGCTTTTTCAGCATCTCCTGACGGGATCACATCATGTTTCTTCTTTAGTCTGTGGATATGATGGATTACACTAAGTGATTTTTAAGTGTATATGAGCCTTGCATACCTGGTGTAAACCACACTTGTTCATGGTGTATAACTGTTGGACTTGTTTTGTTAGTATGTTCTTGCAGAATTGAGCATTTATGCTCATGAGAGATACTGGTCTGTAGTTTGCCTCCACTGCAATGTCTTTGTCTGATTTTAGTATTAGGTTAATGCTGGCGTCGTAGAATGAGTTAGGAAGTAGTCCCTCTGCTTACATTTTCTGTAAGAGATTGCAGAGAACTGATACCAGTTCTTCCTTAAATGTTTGGTAAAATTTACCCATGAAACCATCTGGGACTGGTGTTTGGAAGGTCAATTGATGATTCAATTTATTTAGTAAATATAGACCTACTCAAATTATGTTTCTCCTTGTGGGAGTTTCAGTAGATAGTATCTTTGAGAGAATCTGTCCATTTTCATGTAAGTTTTCAAAATTGTGGGTACAGAGTTGTTCATAATATTCCTTTAGTACCTTTTTTATGTACTTGGAGTCAGTGGTAATGGCCTTTCATTTATTAGTAAGTTGTGTTTTCTCCCTTTTTTTCTTGGTTAGCCTAGCTAGAGCTTATCAAATGTATTGACATTTTCTAAGAACCAGCTTTTGATTGTGTAGATTTTTTTAATTGATTTCTTGTTTTCGATTTCACTGATTTCTACTCAGTTTCTAATTTTTTTTTACATACTTCGGAATTACTTTGCTCTTCTTTTACCAGTTTTCTAAGGTGAAAGCTTAGATTATTGATTTCAGATCTTTCTTTTTTCTAATATACCCATTCAAGACTACAAATTCCCCTCTAAGCAGTGCTTTTGCTGCATCCCATAAATTTTAATGAACTACATTTTCATTTTCATCAAGTTAAAAATGTTTTTAATTTCTCTTAAGACTTCTTCAACCTATGTGTTATTTAGAGGTTATTTAATCTCCAACTACTCTGGAGCCTTCCAGCTACATTTCTGTTATTAATTTGTAGTTTAACTCTATTGTGATCTGTGAGCAAACAGTGTAATTTCTATTCAAGTCTGTTAAGGTGTGCTTTATGGCCTAGAATGTGGTCTAACTTGGTGAATGCTCTGTGCAAGCTGGAAAAAAATGCATATTGTACTGCTGCTGGATAAAGCAGTCTACAAGTATCAGCTGGAGCCAGCTAACTGGTGGTACTATT
The DNA here is from genome assembly GCF_040802235.1 of Manis javanica. Taxonomy (NCBI): domain Eukaryota; kingdom Metazoa; phylum Chordata; class Mammalia; order Pholidota; family Manidae; genus Manis; species Manis javanica. The sequence goes on along the minus strand of NC_133161.1, from coordinate 1,449,405 downwards.
CACTTCAACTACATGCGCTCACGGACTTTCTGCTGCTAGACCTGTCAGTTACTGATAGAGAGGGTGCTGCAGTCTCCAGCTGTTAACAGTGGACTCAGACACTTCTCTTTGCTGGTCTATCAGTTTTACTCATACGCTTTGATGCTCTGTTAGGCACATACACATGAAGGATTATCATGTCTCCTTTGAAAGCTGAACCATTATCATTTCGTATTACCCCTTTAATCCCCAATTATCTTCCTTGCTCTGAAGTCTGCCTTATCAGAAATTAATCCACACTCCAGCTCTGTTCTTTAGTGTTAGCATGGGATATCTTTCTCTGCCCCTTTACAATGTCTTTATATTTAAAATGGATTTCTTATAGACAACATAACCCATGCTGAAAGACTGCCTCTTAATACATGTAGACCATCCCCATTTAATGTGATCATTGATATTGTTGCTTTAATATTTATCATAGTTTTAACTATATTCTGCTCATTGCCCTGGTTCTTTGTTTCTATTTTTTGTCTTTCGGTCTTTTTCTGCCTTCTTTGATTTTAACTGAGCATTTTACATGATTCTATTTTCTCTCCTCTCATAGCGTATCAATTATACTTTTAAAACACTTTTTGGTGGTTGCCCCCGAGTCTGTAATTTACATCTTATCTGAGTCTACTTTCAAATAATGTGATAGTGCTCCCTGGTTAGCTCATGTACCTTCTAACACAGTGTCCCAACCCCTCCCTCCTGTCCCATTAACACTGCTGCCCTTCATTTCACTGACCCATAAGCTATAATTACTGAATACATTGCTGCTATTACTTTCAATAAACTGTTATTTGTTAGATTAGTAAGAAAATATTTTATTCTACCTTTATTTATCTAACACTCTTCCTTCTTAATGCAGATCTGAGTCTCTCACCTAAATAAATTTTCCTTCTGTCTGAAGAACACTTAAAATTTCTTAGTAAGCAAGGCTACTAGCAACTTCTCAAATTCTGTTTGTCTGAAAGTTTTTATTTCTCCTTTATATTTAAAGGAAAATTTTTCTGGATACAGAATTCTAGTTGGTGGATTTGGTTTTTTCTACTAACATGTTTATTTCACTCCTCTCACCTGCATGATTTCTGAAGAGCACTCTGGTATAATTCTTAAATTTTCTTTATAAGGTGTTTTTGTTCTTTTGATTTCTTTACTCTGTTCTTATCCCTGATTTTCTGCAGATTGAAAATGATATGCCTACACAGATTTTTTTTTTCATATTTATCCTGTTTGGTGGCCTCTGAGCTTTCTGGATCTATGGTTTGGTGCCTGTGCTAATTTTTGGATAATTCTCAGCTATTCTTGCTCCAAATATTTCTCCTCTTCATTTCTTTCTTCTCTTTCTGGAATTCCCAATACCTGCATGTCTTAACTTTTGTAGTCATCCTACAGATCTTGGCTCTTCTGTTCCCTTTTTCCATTCTTTTTCTTCTCTGTTTTTCAGACTTGGAAGTGTCTATCAACACATCTTCTAGCTCATTCACTTTCTTTGGTCATGTCTGGTCCACTGATCGGCCTCAAAGGCATTCTTCATTTCTACAGGCTATTTGTTTCTCCCATTCCTTTTGATTCCTTCTCAAAGTTTCCATCTCTCTACTTACATTACCTATCTGTTTTTACATGTTGTGCATTTTCTCCATTAGAGCCTATTAATTGGTTACTTTAAATTTTGGTTTATAATCCCCAAATCTTTGTTATATCTAGGTCTGGTTCTGATGCTTGCTTTGTCTCTTCCAACTGTGTTTTTTGCCTTTTAGCATGCCTTGTGATTGTTTTTGCTGAAAGTCAGACATTATGTACAGGGTAAAAGGACTGAGAGAAATGGTCCTTCACTGTGAAGCTTCATGTTCTGCTGGCTGTGAGTGTGGCTGTGTTCTCTCTTTGCTGTGGCTGTAGATGTCAGAGGCTAGAATCTCCTCTTTGTTGTCTCCCCCATTACCTCTGGTCTTCTTGAAAGACCCCTTAACAAAGTCTGACTGCACTTCTTTTAGCTGTAATTTCCTACAACCACATGAAGTTTCTTAAATGTGATGGTAAGAGATGCCCCTCAAGGGGCAGGCCTTTGTCAAGGTGAAGAGGATACTAAATAGTTACTTTCCCCCTCCCCCTGCTAGAACCACAAGGGGATGTTTTTCTGATTTTTCACCCTGAGAACTGATGGAACCCCTAGAGGTAAAAACCATGAAAGAGCAGGGGCACCCCCTAAGACTGGGCCTCTATAGTTTCTAACTCCCTAGCTAGTCCACACTAAGCCTCATCCATTAACTGATTACGATTTAAGTGTTCCCACCAGTACTGACTACAGCAGCAGGCTTCTGCTATAAAGGCTTCTGTTCTGAATAAACTGTAATTCCAGGCATCCATCTCTCTCTCCAGTTTTCAAGGCAGCAGTTTGCTCTCTGATCTCAATTCTCTGTGGATCTAAGAAGAGCCGCTGATTTTCAATTTGCTCAGCTCTTTGTTGTTGTAAGAATGGGAGTACTTCCAAGCTCTTTTCATGCTGGACTGGACACCAGAAGTCACTATGTTACCTTTCATGTGGTTTTATCTTCTACCTTTAGGTCTTTTATTTTCCTGGGAATCACTCTTGTATATGGTGCATATGGCGTAATACACTTTTTTTTACTCTCTGTGGGGACTTCCTTTGGGTTCACCATCTGGCAGCTGCTTGGGAATCTTCATCTGATATGCAGTCCCTGCACAAATTTAATCCCAGGTGCGTATTCCAGGACTTCTTTATAACCGATTCTGTTTTACTTCTAATTTTAAATGTTTTTTGGGTGACACGGTAAAAATTATTTTAATCTTTAAAAATAAACAAAAGGTGTGACATCATAATAAAAACTTTATTCCTCCCTTGTAATGTTGGTTTGTAATGACCTATCCTTCAGTCTCTTAATGTGCCCCCCCAATTTTTTTTAAAAGAAACGAATTGGTTATTACAATGTACCGATTAAATTATAATTAACATTCCCTACTATGGCAACTCACAATAGAAAACAAGCATTAGTTGTAAGAGGCTTTTCAAATTGTGTTGTATATGTAATGACTCCTATGCTTATCTGATGTACAATTTCTTGGCAGTTAGCCAGCCTAAAGCAGCGTTCCTTGACCTCAGCACCATTAACATTTTTGGCGAGAGAATCCCTTGTTGAGAAGAGTGGGAGGGATGGGTGCTCTCCTGCACATTTTAGGATTTTAGCAGCATCTCTCTCCTATACTCACTAGATGCCAATACATGGTCCCCTTCATTGTGATATTCCTGTGTAACTCCTGGGGGTACACTGTCACCCCCAGTTGAGAACTGTAACTAAATGTGGGAATGTATTTAGCTATATGTATGCTAAATATAGAAAAAGGCAATAACATAAAAAATGTATTACTTGGTATTAATCTTTTCAAATACTGTAAATTTTAAAATGAAGAAGTGATAGATAGACCTCTGAGGGACAATGGAAATTACTGCATGCATGTAATGTATAGAAGACCTTAAGACAAAGCTCCCAGCCAACTCTCTCCCTTAGACAATCTCTTACTTTTCTAAGTCATTTCCATAGGTAATAACTTTTGGTTTATTAACATGAACAATATATACTGACTTCCCAATAAAAAAGGTGAGGATTTAGCTATTACCTTTCTTCTACGAAGGACTAAAGCCACTATAGAGAATATTTCCCCTATTGCCTGTCTGCCAGTTCTTCCTCAGGTGTTTATTGTTATATTATTATTCTTTGTCATTCTCTTGGGTAACCTTCTGAGGATTTCTATTTTTATTTCTTGTTTCATCAATTTATCCCCAGAGGTGTTGCTGACAGATGTTTCCCATTCTTAAATTCTCAAGTGGTAACTGCATTATTATTATTATCCCCAACACAAAAATGACAACCTCATCATCTGACCATAGAGGAACAATTCTCTTCAGACTTTTGCAATTTAAGATAATGCTACAGTGGAAATCTTAAGTAGCCGCCTTCTTCTTGGAATGCAACATAGATTCCCAGGGGTAAGCAAAGTGTATAAATATGCCATCATATTGCTTTCCAGCAGGGTTATTAAAATATTTTATTTTACACACACTGAAAATAGTACATTCTTTTCTGCAATTACATAAATAAAAATCCTTACTGTTAAAAACTTAATTTATTCAGCAAAGTATGAGGAAGAAGGTCAAAGGGTAAAAATAACTGAAATTCCACTACTCTGAAATAACACCATTCTTCCTTCTCTCTGCATGTATGTACACGACTTAACTTTACCTTAGTCAGACTGTATATTTAATGTCTTTATGTGAAAACATCCGTTTTTTTCTCTTCCTGCTGTTTGTGGCTTACAACCACACCTTCTTTACAAACGCCTTCCCCTGCACCTTTACCATCTCCTCAGGTCACCAGCAGGAAAGGCAGTGTGCAGCCCTCCGTGCTTGTCTCTGCCTTCAAAGTGTTCCACAGCAAGTGTAGCCTGCTGTATAAGGCTAGATCTTCTAAAAAAAAAAAATTTCTTTTCTTTTTTTTTTCCATTTAACTCTCTAATCCATCTGGAACTTATTTTCATATACATGACATAGGAGTTCTATTTCACATTTTCTTCCATAACAGTGAGCAATTGGGCCAAGATGATTTATTAAATCAAACAACTTTTCCCTCTAAAAATCACTTGTTGAATGCATCTCCTCGGGCAAGGAAAAAAAAAAAAATGAACTCATGGGACTACATTAAGCTAAAAAGCTTCTGAACAGCAAAGGACACCATCAGCAGAACAAAAAGGCATCCTACAGTATGGGAGAATATATTTGTCAATGACATATCTGACAAGGGGTTAACATCCAAAATATATAAACAACTCACACGCCTCAACACCCAAAAAGCAAATAACCCGATTAAAAAGTGGGCAGAGGATATGAACAGACACTTCTCCAAAGAAGAAATTCAGATGGCCAACAGACACATGAAAAGATGCTCCACATCACTAATCATCAGGGAAATGCAAATTAAAACCACAATGAGATATCAGCTCACACCAGTAAGGATCACCAACATAGAAAAGCCCAGGAACAACAAATGCTGGCGAGGATGCGGAGAAAGGGGAACCCTCCTACACTGCTGGTGGGAATGTAAACTAGTTCAACCATTGTGGAAAGCAATATGGAGGTTCCTCAAAAGACTAAAAATAGAAATACCATTTGACCCGGGAATTCCACTCCTAGGAATCTACCCAAAGAAAACAACTTCTCAGATTCAAAAAGACATATACACCCCTGTTTATTGCAGCACTATTTACAATAGCCAAGATACGGAAGAAACCTAAGTGTCCATCAGTAGATGAATGAATAAAGAAGATGTGGTACATATACGCAATGGAATACTATTCAGCCATAAGAAACAAATCCTACCATTTGCAACAACATGAATGCAGCTAGAGGGTATTATGCTCAGTGAAATAAGTCAGGCAAAAAAGACAAATACCAAATGATTTCCCTCATTTGTGGAGTATAATAATGAAGCAAAACTGAAGAAACAAAGTATCAGCAGACTCACAGACTCCAAGAAGGGAAGAGTGGTTACCAAATGGGAGGGGTGGGGAAGGAGGGAGAAGGGGATTGTGGGGTATCATGAATGGTGCACATGGTGTGTGTGGGGTTATGGGGAAGACAGTGTAGCTCAGAGAAGACAAACAGGGACTCTGTGGCATCTGACTACACTGATGGACAGTGACTGTAATAGGGTATGGGGGAGACTGATAATAAGGGTGAATGTAATAACCACATTGTTTTTCTTGTGAAACCTTCATAAGTGTATATCAATGATACCTTAATAAAAAATAATAATAATAAAGTATCATATTCCACCCTTGTGCTTTGGGAAGAGCACAGATTCTGGAATTAAAAATTAAATAAAATATAAAAATAAATAAATAAGTAACAACTGCTGTTGTCATATACTAAATTCCCAAGTATATGAGGGTGTATTTTTTTTTTTTTTGAGAGGGCATCTCTCATATTTATTGATCAAATGGTTGTTAACAACAATAAAATTCAGTATAGGGGGGTCAACGCTCAATGTACAATCATTAATCCATCTCAAGCCTAATTCTCGTCAGTCTCCAATCTTCTGAAGCATAACAAACAAGTTCTTACATGGTGAACGAATTCTTACATAGTGAATAAATTCTTACATGGTGAACAGTACAAGGGCATTCATCACAGAAACTTTCGGTTTTGATCATGCAATATGACCTATAAACAATCAGGTCAAATATGAATATTCGTTTGATTTTTGTACTTGATTTATATGTTGATCCCACATTTCTCCTTTTATTATTATTATTTTTATTTTTAATAAAATGCTGAAGTGGTAGGCAGATGCAAGATAAAGGTAGAAAACATAGTTTAGTGCTGTAAGAAGGCAAATGTAGATGATCAGATGATTAGGTGTGTGCCTATGGACTAAGTATTAATCCAGGCTAGACAAGGGCAGCAAGACATCCACGGATGCAGAAGATTTCTCTCAAAGCAGGGGGGGTGAGGTTCTGAGCCTCACCTCTGTTGATCCCCAAATTCTCACCTGATGGCCCCCCTGCGACTGTGCCTGTCTTAGGTTGTTCCTCCCTTGAGGAATCTTACCCGTCTATGAGGGTGTATTTTTGACTGTTATGTTTGTTTATTCTCTTTGTCAATTTCTATAACAATGACATGAATCTTTTTATAATAATGATTATATAGTGTATTTGTACTCTGGGAAGGTAAATCTCTCTCCAAAAGTTTCATTTTTCATTTTTTCCTAAGCTGGTTTTCAAGCATTTTTTGTTTTGGGAGGCAAAAATTCAGGTATCTTTCATATAAACTTCAGGATTATTTTTATTCAATTCCAAATAAACCTTTTTAATTGCGATCACACTAAATGTACATATTAATTTTGGAAGAATTAGTATTTGCATGATGTATTGTCTTTCCCTCCAGGAATGCAGAATATCTTTTCATTTGTTAGGTCACATTTCATATCCATCAGAAAGGTTTTATTGGTTTTCTGCATAGAGTCTTTATTACTTTCTTGTTTAGTTTAGTTCTGCTTTATAGTTTTTATAACTCATGTGAATGAAATATTTTTTCTTATTTTGACTTGTGGCTGGCTATTGCTATTATAGAGAAATGCTCTTGACTTAGGTATACTTATATTTCTAGTCAGTTTGGTACATTTCCAGTATACTCATAATTTCAGAATTTCATGGTTTTTTTCTAAATGTACAATCATATTAAAGAGATCATTTTCTTTTCCAATAATTATAACCAATATTAATTTTCTTGTCCTTTGAATTCCCCAGGACCTTGAAAATAATGTCCAGTAATGATGATAGCAGGCATTTCTATCTTTTTCCTCATAATAATGGGAACAGCTTCTGAGTTTCCACATTTAGCATAATGCTTCCTGTTGGTTTTTATAAATATTTAAGTAAATGTCATTAATTTCTACCATACTTAGCATTTTTCTTAGGAATGGTTGCTTAATTTTGTCAACATTAACTGGAATAATCAATTTTCCTTTTAAGTTGTTGAGATGATAAAGTATGTTGATATGTTTCATGGTATTAAGCCATTCTGATATTGACCCATTCCTGGAATAAACCTATCTTGTTTAATGTGTATCATTTGATACATTATTATATTGTATTTTACACTTTTATTGGTATTTATAAATGAGGTTATTTTATAATTTTCTTTTTCATTCAGATTTTGAAGTTACGGTAACTTCATAAAATGAAATTAGGAGCTTTTCCCCTTTGTTTGTGGGTTACATTAAATACTAGAATGAACTGTTCTTTAAAGGTGGTACAGAGTTCACCTATGAACCCATCTGATTCTAATATTTTATATAATGATAGATTTTAAAATACATTTCCAGTCTTTTATATGGTAAATAACTGTTTTTAGATTTTTCCTTGGTTAAAGAAAATTAAATTGAGACACAAAAATAAACTCAAAACAGGTCACAGACTTAAAACATAAAACACAAAACTACAAAATCTCTAAAGAAAATAGGAAAAAACCTAAATAATCTTAGGTTTAGCAATGATTTTTTAGATGCAACATGAAAAGCACTATCCATGGAAGAAAAAACTTGACTTGATTATAATTTAAAACTTCTGCTCTACTAAAGACACTGAGTTAGTTCTGTGCATCATTTCCACTCTTTTGGTAAGAACAAAATACATATAAATGTATAAACTGTTATATAGGAATTGTATAATTTCAGTGATTCCACATGAGTTAATAAAAGACAAGCCACAAACTGGTAGAAAATCTTTGCAAAGCATATCCAATACAGGACTTGAATCTAAAATATACAAAGAACTCTTAAAACTCAATGATACGAAAACAAACAGCCCAATTTAAAAAAGAGGAAGAGATCTGGACAGCTCACTAAAGAAGATATGCCCCTTTCTTTACCATACACAAGAATTCACTCAAAATGGATCAGCGATATAAATGTAACAGCTAAAACTGTAAAATTCTTGGAAGTCTAGGAGTAAGTTTGTGTGAACTCAGTCGGTAAGACCTTCTTAAATATGACATTAAGTATGAAAGCGACCAAAAAATTTTAATAACTCAATTGGACTGCAGCAAAATTAAAAACTTCTGTACAAAAACCAAGAAAATGAAAAGATGACCCACAGAATAGGAGAAAATATTTGCAAGTTATACATGTCTTAAAAGGGTCTCATGTCCAGAATATATAAAGATTTCTTACAACTCAATAGTAAGAAAGAGAATGGAAACCAATTAAAAAATGGGCAAATAATCTGAATAGACAGTCCTCCAAAGAAGATGCACAAATGGCCATTGGCACACAGAAAGATGGTCAACATCATTAATCATCAGGGGGATGTAAATTAGGACCACAGTGAGATAAAACTTCATGCTCAGTAGAATGGCTATAATTAAAATCAACATGACAGTTAATGACAAGTGTTGACAAAGATATGGAAAAACTGAAACTCCCATACCCTGGTGGTAAAAATGTCAAATGGCCGCACAACTTTGGAAAATATTTTGGCAGTTCCTCAAAATATTAACCATAGTTACCATACGACCTAATAACTCTACCAAAGGGAAATGAAAACATGTCCACACAAAAACCTGTACACAAGCGTTCAAAGCAACATTTTTCATAAAAGCCAAAAAGTAGAAAAACCTGAAGGCCCACCAACTGAAAAATGCCTAAACAAAATGTGGCACATCTGTGCTGTGGAATATTATCTGGCTATAAAAAGTGATAAAGCAGTGGCACACGCTATAATGGGTGAGCCCTGAAAACATCACACTAACTGAAAGTAGACACACACACACCCCACACATATCACATGATTCAATTTATATGAAATATCCAGAATAAGCAAATCCATACAGACAAATAGATTAGCGGTTGCCTAGGGCTGGAGGAAGGAGAATTTGGGAGAAAATGACTGCTTAATGGGTATAGGGTTTCCTTGCAGGATAATAAAAACATTCTGTGATTGGACTGTGGTGATAGCTGCACAACCCCTGAATATACTAAAACGCACTGAATTGAATTATATGCAAATTATATCTCAATAAAACTTCAAAAATACTGATGAGTTAGTTTTGTGCAACATTTTCACTGTTGTGGTGAGGACAAAATATATATACATGTATAAACTATTAAATATGAATTGTATAATTCAGTGATTCCACATGTTAAATGCTTTTACATTTGTACTTAAAACTAGTATTGCACTTAATCAAGATGAATGGTAAAATTCATACTAACAAAATTTTACTTTTTTACTTAGAACAATGATGAATAGCAAGTAAAAAGCACTATGACAAGTTGGGAGAAAAATCAAATAAGGGAAAAAGTTCTATATTTTACTACTTATAACAGCAATTTCCCCCTGCTTTTTGAACAAAGAGCCCATATTTTCATTTTGCATAGGACCCAGAAAATTATGGAGCCAGCCAGCACTGGAACAAACTTGAAAATCACTGCATGGGACCTCCTGGAGAGTAAGTACAGAAGCAAAATCAGACTACGAATATGCAGAAAACGTCCCATTTACCCTGCTACTTTAACATTTAGACATCCCTCGAGTTAACAAAGTTACATCAAGTGCTCTTGGTAACTAGCAGACTCTGAAACTCATTCAGAAATCACCTACTCTCAGACGAGCTTAATCTGACATATCAAAATCAACAGAAATAATAAATCCCAATGTATTAAGTAATCAAGTTTCAAGCACTGTACCAGCCACTTTCCCAACATTATCTGTTAATATTCACAACTTGGGGGTAGGTATTATAATTCCCATTTTTATAGACAAAAAAATTAAGATTCTAAGAGATTTAGAACTTGACCAATATCACACAGCTAGAAAATAGCAGAGAGAGGACTGGAACTCTCACTGCCCCAAAGCCAACAGACCTTGCAGGCCTGCTCACAGATTTCAGCACTGCTGAGTAGTAAAAATACAGTCTCTCAATATAGTGGTTAAAACTGGGGGTTTTGAAAGAAAATCAGACTATGAATAACAATAGTTATAGGCCTCAATAATACATCTGACTTTCAAATACACATCAACTATCAAATAGATTAATCCCATAATATCACCATCTCATCAATGAACATGTTGGACAAACAACACTGCTTGCAGTCTGCCAAGCCCAGCTTTTTGACAAATTCGCTCAGTTATGGAGCTCTGTGAAAAATACAGACATGGCAGACTGAGAACTAAAATAACGTTTGATGAATGACGGCTAAGGCCAAAATCTACTTTTGTTCTGCATTTTGGATTGTGGAACTAGACTCATAGAGAACAAACTGGTAGTGGTCAGAGGGAAGGGGTCTGGGGGTGGGCAAAATATGTGAAGGGGATCAAAAGGTACAAGCTTCCAATTATATAATAAATAAGTCATGGAAATAAAAGTACAGCATCGGAAACATAGTCAGCAGTATTGTAGTAACTTTGCATGGTGACAGATGGTAGCTACACTAATTGGAGTGAGAATTTCATAATGTATGTAACTGTTGAATCACTATGTTATATACCCGAAACCAATACAATATTGTATATTGTGAGGAACACACTCACTGGTCCAAACTCAGTAAATGGACACAGAGACAAAGAGAACAGGGAGCGAGACTTTAATGTCAGTCTTGCAAGATCAGGTGTCTGGTGGGCAGGCACACCCGAGGCCGTTGGCGCCAAGTAATTTATTCCCTAGCACGCAAGTCCCTCCCCTGGTTCCTCACTGGCTGAGTACTACAGGGTTCACATTCTTTCCCAGACATCGCCCAAGCCAATTATATCCATATTGGGCCTTCTCTTACATTTGTCTTAATTTCATTGGTACGTTTAAAAAACTCAAACAAGTATAGCCAGGTCCTTGCCAATTTTCCCTCACCCCAACTCTCAGCCTGAGCAGCTTCCTGGCATATTTTCTATCATGTGGCCCTTTGTTAATACCTTACTTTTAAAATGTTTAAACCTCCTGGTGGGAATAAATCACATTTAGATTTTATGCTTTTTCTAACATATACTTCAATTAAGATAAATAAATGGGAGTTGGGGATTGTACTTCAAGGAGTATGTGGAATGTTCCTGAATCCCAAGTACCCAGGAAGATCAACATGTGGAAAACTGACATTAATTAAATCCCAAACTACCTATCTAGAGGGTCTATGGCCTACACAACTGACACACTGTGAATTTTATCATGCATCCTGCCACAAAGTGAGAAGAAAAATAATTCTACTGTATTTATTCCCTTTCCAGGTTCAAGTTCCCCACACACAACTTGAAGTTTATGTAAATTTAGTTCTACAAAGCTTTTTAAAAACCAAATTTCACATTAGTACTGGGGAAATGGGTCAGCAGCAGAAAGACCAGTGAAATGGATGATGGTGGGGTGGGATGGGGAGGGCGGGGGGGTAGACTGTAACAGTGAAGCCTCCGGAGAGCAATGCAGAGCTGCGGAAGGTAGGCCCCCCACCTGTGAGGCAGCAGGCCCTGACATGGAGCCACCCCGGCAGAGCTAGGATCCCACACCCAGTGACTAGGAAAAGCCACCCAGAGCTTCTCCCACACACATGCTGTGCCAGTGGGATGACAGTGAGAGGCTAGGGTCCAGCAGTCAACAACTCTGAGCCAAAAACCAGAAATACATCTGGATGGAGCAACAGACATAAGGAAATACTTCTCACAATGTGTATTATTCAAAACAATCTAAGATGCATTTACAAGGATCTCACTAAAATTCTAGAAAAGGGAATTGTGAAAAGATTCTAGCACACAACAGGTAACATACTGACAGTATAAAATTCGAATTTATTGTTTTTATTAGATGTCCCTTCTGAATTGTTTTATTTTAGGCATTAAAACATTTACAAGGGCTTTCAAAGGTAAATTCTTAACTTTATTCCCTCAGGTGTTTTTTCCTAAAATGCCTTAAATTCCTTGAATTTTCTAATCCCCAAGGTTTTCAGGAAATTACCTATACTACTATATTTGTATGTGTTGTATATACCTCACAAAGCCCTACCATCATCATGAGTATCTAGAAACATCTACCTCAAATGCTATGGAGAATAAAGCGAAAGTGTGCGGCTCTCAGAGACGCCATATTCACCCTGCTGCTGGGCATCGGCTTGGGAACAAAAGGAAGGCCCACACTGGACATCATGCTAATGGACAGGGCACCCTTTGGATGCATGCATCGCCCAGGAAATATACTTCCAACTGTCATTTAAGAAAGAAAGGAAAAACCATCTCGAGAGTAATTAGGAATGCCTCAGTCTCCTCCACTCTTGTGCAGAACGAGGGAGAAGAGAGGTGCACTCACCCAGACAGACAGCAGTGAGGACCAAAGCCCCCGGCTGTGACCAATCACCAACCAACCAAAACAACAACATTTATTATCTTCTGGTTCTGGAGGTCACAAACCCAACAGGGGTATCGATGGGCTGAAACCAAGGTGTCAGCAGGGCTGCTTCCCTCTGGAAACTCTACGGGAGAACCCATTTCCTTGTCTTTCGCGACACTGCACCCCTTGGCTTGGGGCCCCTTCCTACACCCTCACAGGATATCACCAACCTCTGCCTGTCGTCACATTCCCTCTCTCTGGCCCTCCTACCTCCCTCTAATAAGCACCCCCGTGATCACACTGTACTAACCCAGACAAACCAGGCTCATCCCCCTAACCACATCTGCAAAATTCCTTCTGCCACGTAAGGTAACATATTCACAGGATCCAGGGGTTATTGCAGGAGCACCTCTATGGGCTACCATACCACCTAACAGGGCAGTTGATTTAACCCAGTTTAACAGAATGAAATACAAAGAATCCTCTCTATCTCTATCCCACTCTTTTTGCTCACCTGTTATAAAACCAAGTCAGAATGTACCAGCCATTCGAATTGTGATTAGAGAGAGGATTAAAGATGGCAGCGTGAGAGGTGAGACAGAAGCTTCCTCCTAAAACTGCATATAATATGAAAATATAATTAATGCAACTAACCCTGAGAGAGCAACATGAAAGAGGACTGCACCAGACTGCATACACCTGGAGAAAAGAGCAGACCTCACAGAACAGGGTAACGTACCAAAGCTGTGGCCCGGTGGGACCCAAGCCCCTCCCCCACCCCAGCTCACCGGAGGGAGGAAGAGAAACGGACCAGGGAGAGAGTGGAAGGCCTGGGACTGCTGAGTACCTGGCTCCGGAGATCTGCTCTGGGAGCACAAACCTACATTTCATGGTGCTTTCATGAGACTCTTCTGATTACGGGGTTAGAAAGCTGGGACAGGCAGAGTTCCTGGGAAGACTGGGATTCCGGCCGCTTGTGGAAAGCAGGGATCCATATCTGGCTGCTCTGGGACAAAAGCTTATACCTGTGTGCTCTGCCCACTGGCTCAGGCAGTGGAGACAAGCATAGCAGCCTGGAAGCCAGGAACAGCTCTTTCCTCCCCCCAGGCACCAATACCGGTCCCCTGCAACCCCCGACATTGCTTTACGGGCTGAGCAGCTCCAGACTAGAGCTTCTGGACACCAGAGGGCGCCATATACAAATATGAAACGCCAAAGAAACCTGGTCCAGAGTAAAATTATTAATACAACTCCCGAGAAAGATTGAAATGACATGGATCTTGTGACTCTTCCTGAAAGGGAGTTCAAAATAAAAATCATTAACATGCTAATGGAGGTACGGAAAGATAACCAAGAACTCAAGAATGAATTCAGGTCAGAGATCCAATCATTGAAGAGCACAATGGAGGGTATTAAAAGCAGATTGGATACGGTAGAGGAGACGATAAATGAAATAGAAACCAGAGAAGAGGAATACAAAGAAGCTGAGGCACAGAGAGAAAAAAGGTTCTCTAAGAATGAAGGAATATTGAGAGAACTGTGTGACCAATACAAAAGGAGCAATATTCGCATTATAGGGACACCAGCAGAAGAAGAGAGAGAAAAAAGGATAGAAAGTGTCTTTAAGGAGGTAGTTGCTCAAAACTTCCCCAACCTGGGGAAGGAGATAGTCTCTCAGGCCATGGAGATCCACATATCTCCCAACACAAGGGACCCAAGGAGGACAACACCAAGACATAAAGTAATTAAAATGGCAAAGATCAAGGATAAAGATAGACTATTAAAAGCAGCCAGAGAGAGAAATAAGATCACATACAAAGAAAGCCCATCAGGCTGACATCAGACTTCTCAGCAGAACCCTTACAGGCCAGAAGGGAGTGGCATGATGTATTTAATGCAGCAAAGCAGAAGGGCCTGGAATGAAGATTACTTTATCCAGCAAGATTATCATTTAAATTTGAAGGAGGGATTAAACAATTTCCAGATAAGCAGAAGCTGAGAGAATTTACTTCCCACAAACCATCTCTACAGTCTATTTTGGAGGGACTGCTATAGATGGAAGTGTTCCTAAGGTTTAATAGCTCTCACCAGAGGTAATAAAACCATAGTAAAGAAAGTACAACAGCTAATTACTAAGCAAGTGCAAAATTAAATTAACTATCCCCAGAGTAAATCAAGGGATAGACAAACAGTACAGAATGATATCTCATATATAAAGAATGAAGGAGGAAGAAAAAGGAGGACAAAAAGAAAAGAACCTTTAGATTGTGTTTGTAATAGCATATTAAGTGAGTTAAGTTAAACTCTTAGGTAGTAAGGAAGTTAAACTTGAACCTTTGGTACCCACTAATCTAAAGTCTGCGATGGCAATAAGTACATACCTATAAATAATCACCCTAAATGTAAATGGACTGAATGAACCAATCAAAAGACATAGAGTCACTGAAAGAATAAAAAAACAAGACACATCTATATGCTGCCTACAAGAGACTCATTTTAAACCCAAAGACATACATAGACTAAAAGTGAAGGGATGGAAAAAGATATTTCATGCAACTAATAGAGAGAAAAAAGCAGGAGTTGCAGTACTTGTATCAGACAAAATAGACTTTAAAACAAGGAAAGTCACAAGAGACAAAGAAGGACACTCCATAATGATAAAGAGGTCAATCCAACAAGAGGATATAACCATTATAAATATCTATGTTCCCAACACAGGAGCACCTACATATGCGAAACAAATATTAACTGAATTAAAAGGGGAAATAGAATGCAATGCATTCATACTAGGAGATTTCAACACTCCACTCACTCTGAAGGACAGATCAACCAGACAGAAAATAAGTAAGGACACAGTGGCACTGAACAACACATTAGAACAGATGGACCTAACAGACATCTACAGAACTCTACACCCAAATGCAGCAGAATGCACATTCTTCTCAAGTGCACATTCTTCTCAGTAAATTCAAAAAGATTGAAATTGTACCAACCAGTTTCTCAGACCACAAAGGTATGAAACTAGAAATAAATATGCAAAGAAAATGAAAAATCCCACAAATACATGGGGGCTTCACAATACGCTTCTAAATAACCAATAGATCAATGACCAAATAAAAACAGAGATCAAGCAATATATGGAAACAGATGACAACAACTATTCAACACCACAAAACCTATGGGACGCAGCCAAGGCTATGCTAAGAGGGAAGTATATTGCAATATGGGCCTAACTCAGGAAAGAAGAACAATCCCATATAAGCAGTCTAAACTCACAATTAATGAAACTAGAAAAAGAAGAACAAATGAGGCCCAATGTCAGTGGAAAGAGGGACATAATAAAGATTAGAGCATAAATAAACAAAATCGAGAAGAATAAAACATTAGAAAGAATCAATGAAACCAAGAGCTGGTTCTTTGAGAAAATAAACAAAATAGATAAACCCTAGCCAGACTTATCAAGAAAAAAAGAGTCTATACACATAAACAGAATCAGAAATGAGAAAGGAAAAATCACTACAGACATCACAGAAATACAAAGAATTATGAGAGAATACTATGAAAAATTATATGCTAACAAACTAGATAACCTAGAAGAAATGGACAATTTTCTAGAAAAATACAACCTTCCAAGGCCAACAAGGAAGAAAGAGAAAATCTGAACAGACCAATTAGCAGCAATGAAATCGAACTGGTAATCAAAAAACTACCTAAGAACAAAACTCCTGGACCAGATGGCTTCACTGCTGAATTTTATCACACATTTAGTGAAGACCTAATACCCATCCTCCTTAAAGTTTTCCAAAAATATAGAAGAGGAGGGAATACTTCCAAACTCATTCTATGAGGCCAGCATCACTCTAATACCAAAACCAGGCAAAGACACCACAAAAAATGAAATTACAGACCAAGATCCCTGATGAACATAGATACAAAAATACTCAACATAATATTAGCAAACCGAATCCAAAAATACATCAAAAAGATCATCCATCATGATCAAGTGGATTTATTCCAGGGATGCAAGGATGGTACAACATTCAAAAATCCATCAACATCATCCACCACATCAACAAAAAGGACAAAAACCACATGATCATCTCCATAGACAATGAAAAAACATTTGACAAAGTTCAACATCCATTCACGATAAAAATTCTCAACAAAATGGGTACAGAGGGCAAGTACTTCAACATAATAAAGCCCATATATGACAAACCCACAGCCAACATCATACTGAACAGCGAGAAGCTGAAAGCTTTTCCTTTAAGATCAGGAACAAGACAAGGATACCCACTTTCCCCACTTTTATTCAACATAGTACTGAAGGTCCTAGCCACAGCAATCAGACAACACAAAGAAATAAAAGGCATCCAGATTGGTAAGGAAGAAGTCAAACTGTCCCTGTTTGCAGATGACTTGATATTGTACATAAAAAACCCTAAAGAATCCACCCCTAAAGAACTACATCTAATATCTGAATTCAGCAAAGTTGCAGGATACAAAGTTAATACACAGAAATCTATACACTATGACATTCCTATACACTAACAATGAACTAGCAGAAAGAGAAATCAGGAAAACAATTCCATTCACAACTGCATCAAAAAGAATAAAATACCTAGGAATAAACCTAACTAAGGAAGTGAAAGACCTACACCCTGAAAACAAGACACTCTTAAGAGAAATTAAAGAAGATACCAATAAATGGAAATACATCCTGTGCTCATGGATAGGAAGAATTAATATTGTCAAAATGTCCATCCTGCCTAAAGCAATCTATAGATTCAATGCAATCCCTATCAAAATACCAACATTCTTCAATGATCTGGAGAAAATCGTTCTAAAATTCATATGGAACCACAAAAGACCTCAAATAGCTAAAGCAATTCTGAGAAGGAAGAATAAAGCTGGCGGTATTACGCTCCCCAACTTCAAGCTCTACTACAAAGCCACAGTAATCAAGACAATTTGGTACTAGCACAAGAACAGACCCATAGACCAATGGAACAGACTAGAGAGCCCTGATATAAACCCAACCATATATGGTCAATTAATATACGATAAGGGAGGAATGGATATACAATGGGGAAATGACAGCCTCTTCAACCGCTGGTGTTGGCAAAACTGCACAGCTACATGCAAGAGAATGAAACTGGATTATTGTTTAACCCCATACAGAAAAGTAAACTCGAAATGGAAGTCAGGAAACCATAAAACTCTTAGAAGACAACACAGGCAAACATCTCCTGAATATAAGCATGAGCAACTTCTTCCTGAATGCATCTCCTCGAGCAAGGGAAACAAAAGCAAAAATGAACTCATGGGACTGTATCAAACTAAAAAGTTTCTGTACAGCAAAGGACACCATCAACAGAACAAAAAGAAATCATACAGTATGGGAGAATATATTTGTAAATGGCATATCCGACAAGGGGTTAACATCCAAAATATATAAAGAGCTTATACGCCTCAACACCCAAAAAGCAAATAACCTGATTAACAAATGGGCAGAGGATATGAAGAGACAGTTCTCCAAAGAAGAAATTCAAATGTCCAACAGACACATGAAAAGATGCTCCACATCACTAATCATCAGGGAAATGCAAATTAAAACCACAATGAGATATCACCTCACACCAGTAAGGATGGCCAGCATCAAAAAGACTAAGAACAATGCAGAGAAAGGGGAACCCTCCTACACTGCTGGTGGGAATGTAAACTAGTTCAACCATTGTGGAAAGCAATATGGAGGTTCCTCAAAAAAATAAACAAAGAAATAGAAATACCATTTGACCCAGGAATTCCACTCTTAGGAATTTACCCTAAGAATGCAGCAGCCCAGTTTGAAAAAGACATATGCACCCCTATGTTTATCGCAGCACCATTTACAATAGCCAAGATATGGATGCAACCTAAGTAGATGAATGGATAAAGAAGATGTGATACATACACACAATGGAATACTATTCGGCAGTAAGAAAGAAACAGATTCTACCATTTGCAACCACATGGATGGAGCTGGAGGACATTATGCTCAGTGAAATAAGCCAGGTGGAGAAAGACAAATGCCAAATGATTTTCCTCATTTGTGGAGTATAACAATGAAGCAAAACTGAAGGAATAAAATAGCAGCAGACTCGGAGACTCCAAGAATGAACAATTGGTTACCAAAGAGGAGGGTGTGGGAGGGTGGGTGGGGAGGGAGGGAGAAGGGGACTGAGGGGTATTATGTTTGGTTCACACAGTGTGGGGATCACGGGGAGAACAGTGTAGCACAGAGAAGGCACATAGTGGATCTGTGGCATCTTACTACACTGATGGACGTGACTGCATTGGGTTATGGGTGGGGACTTGATAATATGGGTAAATGTAGTAACCACGTTGTTTTTCATGTGAAACCTTCATAAGAGTATATCAATCATACCTTAATAAAAATTAGTAAAAAAAAAGAAAAATCCAAAGAAGGTAATGAATATTCACATTTAAATAAATACAATTTATTATTTAAAAAAAAAAGAATGCACCAGCCATTCTACTGCAAGACCTTATAACCACGATGAGAAAGAGAGAAAAGCAGCTGAGACATCTGGGAGCTGGCCCGCTACTATCAGCTAGGCCTTAGTGTTGCCGCACGCTGGGGCTGGCAGCATTGTCACCCAGGTCTTAATGATGCTCCCATTTAAAAGAAACAACTTCAGAGAACGTCGGAGAAACTCCCTGTGGCCACGGTGGATAAATAATAAAGACCACTCTGTGATCATCCCTGAACAAAGGCAAAAACACGAACACTGCCCAAACCACAGCATGGCCAAACGTCTCCCTACCCAAGCCAACAGGAGTGACTTGCTGCTTCTTTACCGGTTACTGTTTTAGCTCACTTGGTCTTCTTTCCTTTAGATAAGAATAAGATGGTCAATCACAGAATTATCTTTTTAGTAACAATATTCAATACAGATCAAAGCCCCACTTCCTTAAACTCTTCCCAAACCTAGCACAAGCTCAAACCTATTTTTAAAAGTTCATTTCTAATACTCTTTTACTAAGACACCCCACAGTTCCCCATGGTATGCATTCTCTTTCACTGCAACATACAATAAACCCAATTCGTCCAACTACAGGTGTGTTCCTGGTGTCTTTGGCTGGACAGCAATGACAAAGGTCAGAGAAGACTAAGGACAACCAGACAACTGAATTCTATCTTCATATACAAGACTGGTGATTGGCTCCCACCTTCTGCCCAAACCCTGTTCTCAAGAGGGAAAAACTAAAGTTTTTATCTCCAGGAGTGAGCCACAGAGGTGAGGGCAAAACTGGTAGGAAAAGGCAGGTACACTCACCGAGGGAAGCAGCAGTTACAGCATGAGTCCTGGCCCCCTGTATTTCCCCACTCCTATTTGGGCAAAAGGGAGCCACACAAGTGGGGGAGGGGCCCTAAAACCCCTACTTTTCGTGAAAGTCCTATTCAACTCCAGAACAGTCCCAAAAATATACAGCCAAACAAGGGAGCTTACACCATGGCCAGGATAAGAATTTAGATTGTGCAGCCAGACCCCAAAACTCCCTGCCAGCAGTTTCTCAGGCCGGTTCTCAATCTGGATTCAGGATTACACAGGGGTGTTCAAAATGCTTCAAGCTGTATGCTGATATTTTTCACTTCTCTGTTTATCTTAGCTTCACTAAAAATATAAAAATAAACTAAATATGTCGTATCAAATTCCACTATGTGTGTGTCTGTGTGTGTGTGTATATGTTGACTTTTTTCTCCTCAAATTAGGCAACTGTATAAACCAGAATTTGTCACCTCAAACCGAGACTGTCTGAATTTGTGACAAGTTAGAAGAGGGAAGGGGTAAATAAATACATAAAATTGACATACACAGCTGTAAAGTGTTCTCGTGCATCATGAGAAGGTAAAAATAAGGCGGATTTCCAAGGCCAAGCCTGCTTCCCGACCCCTGCCAGCAGCACAGGAAACAGCAGCCCAAAGGATGGCATCCAACAGACTCCGCCTCCAGAGCACGGGGGATTCTGCTCCAGCGCCTCAGTCCTGTAAATCGCCGGTCTTCCCACCCAAAACGGACCAGAGGGCTGGAGGCGCACGGGGAGCGCAGCAGGAGGCGCTCCCGTGGACGGCCCTCGCTGGGCCCGCGGCCGCCCGCTCCGCCGCAGGGACGGAACCCCGCACGCGGGGGCCGAGACCCCGCCCGGCCCTTCACCGGCGCCCACGAGCGCCTCACGCGCCCGCCGACGCCCGCACACCTGTAGCGCGCCGGCCCGGTGCCTCCACCGCCCAGGGGGCGGACCCGCCAACTCGGTCTGGGAAGGGCGCGCGGGTGTCACCGCAGCACCCTCCGTGGGGAGGACAGGTGGCTGCGCGGGCCGCGCGCAGGGCTACAAAAGCTCGGGTGCCCAGAACGCAGGACGGGTGCGCGCAGGGCCGGGGGTGGGGCAGAGGGCGAAGCCCAGGCCGCCGCAGGGACCGGGGATGGGGGCGAGGATTGCTACGGGACCGGTGGGAGGGGGCGGGGGTGGAGGGGGGCGGCTGTGGGGGAGGGACGGCGGGAGGGCGTCGTGGGGGCGGCGGTCGTGGGGGGGCAGGGATGGAGGCGGTCGTGGGAGAGGCTGGGATGCAGGAGGCCGGGGGTGGGCAGGGATGGAGTGGGTCGTGGGGGAGGGGGCAGGGAGGGACGGCGGGAGGGCGTCATGGGGGAGGCGGTCGTGGGGGGGCAGGGATGGAGGGGGTCGTGGAGGGGCGGTCGTGAGAGGGGGCAGGGATGGAGGGGGTCGTGGAGGGGCGGTCGTGAGAGGGGGCAGGGATGGAGGGGGTCGTGGAGGGGGCAGGGATGCAGGGAGGGCGTCGCGGCGGAGAGGCGGGGCCCGGAGGCGCGCCGGGAGGACGCCGCCAGGAGCGGCGGGGCGCGGGCGCTCACCGTGGACTCCCGCACTTGGCTCTGGAAGTGCTGCTCCCGCGCCGACACTTCGTCCTGCCCTTCCATCCTCCGTCATGCCCGCCGCCGCGCGCCCGGCTGCACCATCGCCCGCCGCCTGGGTGGGAGCGGCCCCAGCGGCTGCGGCAGAGACCACGACCGCGAGCCCCGCCGCCGCCTCGGCAGCAGTCGCCTCAGGATGTGCCGCTCGGGCTGCGGAGAGCAGGCGCGGGGGGGCGGGGCCTGACGTCGGAGGAAGGCGACGTGCGTCAGAGGAGCGCGCCGCGCTGGGGGCCCGAGGCGCGGCGGGACGGGGCGGGGCCGGTGGCTGGGGGCGTGGCGCGTGGCCCCCTTCCAAGAGGGTGAGTTCCGGAGGCGCGCTGCAGGCCCAGGGTCGCGCTCTCTATCTCCGCAGGGGCTGTAACGCGACTCCAGTTAGAGCCCTAACCCTGCACTCAGCTCCCAGCACCCGCGCCAGGAGCTGGTACCCAGCACCTGGCACCCAGCACTCAGCCGTTGGGACACAGCACCTGGCATTCAGCACTGGGCACCCAGTATGTAGCACCCAGCACTTGGCACTCAGCTCAGCTTGCTGAGTACGTGGCAGAGTCAAGCAGGAGGTCTGCCACGGAAACTTGCTCTGCCAAATTTGGTGAAAGGTCAGAAATCAGTTGTTTCAGGACATGCTTTGGGTAGAAACCCCAGAAGCCTGGCTTCTCTGGGTCTGATAAGGAGCTTGAGCGGCCAGAGGTCTTGCACTTCCCCACCTGGAAAAGTAGATACTTTGAATGTAAGGAAGGCCCTTGCCAAATCCATAAAGTAGCTCTGTTTCTAGGGTCTGTTTTAGGACCCTCGGGCGACCCTCAGAAGCACGATTATTTAAAGGACTGCCACACGTACCAGACGCAGAAATTTTCCTCCATTCTGCATTAAGTACTTTTTTTGGGGTTTTGCTATAAAATTCAGTCTGAAGGAACATTTATCATTTTACTTTCGGGTTTATTTGGCTCTAAGGATGTCATTTAAATTGCTGTTGGCTGTGCTCTTCTGGCATCGCTGAGAATTCTTTTTTTTTTTATTTTGGTATCATTAACCTACAATTACATGAAGAACACTATGTTTACCAGGCTACCCCCCTCACCAAGTCCCCCCCACACACCCCACTACAGTCACTGTCCATCAGCGTAGCAAGATACTGTATAATCACCACCTGTCTTCTCTGTGTAGTACAGCCCTCCCATGCCCCCCCCACAACACTATACATGCTAATAGTAATGCCCCCTTTCTTTTTCCCCTGCCCTTATCCCTCCCTTCCCACCCATCCTCCCCAGTCCCTTTTCCTTTGGTAACTGTTAGTCCATTCCTGGGTTCTGTGATTCTACTGCTGTTTTGTTCCTTCAGTTTTTCTTTGTTCTTATACTCCATCTCTGAGAATTCTTAGGAAGCAAGAAATTGTACAAATTGCTTTCAAACAACTTTTATGATATGTATTTAGATTTTGCAGTATCTTTCTGCAATTTTCAGTTAAAAATTTTTTTACCAACTCAAACCTTTTTTTATGGCACCAAAAAAAAAAAGCTTGTAGACCCAAAATACTGTGCCTACGATGCAATTTGCTGGACAGCGTTGGTAGGGGGGGCACTCAGAGACATGAGTCTTGTTCTGAGGGAGTGTCCCAGCTGCCATAGGCTGACGAGGAACTGGGAATAACTTCCAACAGCTTAACTTCAGTTTTCACATAGTTTTTTTTCACGTCTCAGAGCCCTAAAGAGACAGGGAAAGACAAAGAAGTACCCGAGTCTTCTCTGGACACCCAGGTTCTGTAAACTGGATTAAATACCTGCCTGAAAGAGCTTGATAATTTCTGAGCTAATCCAAATTAGAGGATAAGCAGGTCAGATTTTAAGATGTATGCCTTTTAGATATGTATCCCAGAAAGTGGATGCCTGCAGCATTTCCCATCTTTCCAAGCCAGCACTCCAACCACCCAGACCTTTCTGTTCTCTTTTATGCTGTGGGCTGTAGATGTTCACCCACCTTCTATCGTAGCTGCTTCCCCATCTTTGATACTTAACAACTCCTAGCCCAGGGTGGAGACTTCAAAAATGGCCACTAGGTCCCTTTTGCCTCCTGCCATCAAGAAGTGGAGTGTGTTTTCCCCCCTTAAACCAGGGTCTGGGCATGTGACGTGCTTTGGCAAAAGGGACATTAGAAAATACAAAGCTTTTGAAAAGTGCTGTGCCTTAGAGCTTGTCCACTCTTACAGGTCCTGGACATCCTCCAAGAGCCACTGTGTACATAAGCCCCACCCAAGCCAGAGATAGGTGAGCCAGTTATCTCATCACCCCAGCCAACACTCTCTTTTCTGCATCCCTCTAATACCAGAATCTCCCCAAAACAGTTTTTCTCCCCTGCTCAAAACACTCCCATGATGTTGTTCTCACTAACTGTAGAAGGAAAACAACTCCTAACTTGGCATCCAAGACGTTGACTTTTGGACCCTGGCCCAGCCTTCCAGCCATCTTCCCCACTTCTTTGCCTAAAGAGCTTTCCTGCAGCCTGGCTCCCTCCTCTCCAAGGCCAGTGCCTTGCCAAGGCCAAGGCCCAGCACCGTCACCTATCCCAGATCTCCTCACATTCCAGGTCAGGGCTGCCAGCTCCATGTTCTCACCAACACTTGCCTTCTCCACAGAGTCCTTCCTGACAACTCCAGTCCCTTCATTCATTCATCATTCAAATATAAAGACACACAACGGAAAGTCTCACAGAACTTTCAGTCCAGAGTAGAACAGAAAGCTTCCAGAAGGCACACCCTCATGCATTCACTGGGCCCTCAGTACACATGGCCTTGTGTTGGTGCCCAGTCAGCACACAAGGGCGTCAAGCTCTGGGATGGCTTTTCCTGTGCCTTGTAAGTGTCCATGTATGTCAGTCAGGCCTGTCAGAACGTCTTGCACAAAGTAGACAACTTATGAATATTTACAGGTCAGTAGATTGGTCACCCTGAAAAATTCCCAAAGATTCCCCTTCAAACTTCAGGAAGTCTTCAAATTTCTATACCAATGTAGATAATTGCATGGATGTGGCCGGTGCTTTCAGCATTACGGCCTATGTCCACAACTGAAGGCCATGACTGCTCCATGCACTCCAATTTCACTGTAACAGCCAAAATTCAGGAGAGTCCCCTCACTTTACTAGGCCTTGCTTTGATTCTCCTGGTCACAATGAGATCAAAGTTTGGAGATATAAGGAGACAGAGACCAATTTTTTTAAAACTCTTTAAGTCCTCTACAAAACCAAGCCAAGCAATATTCAGATGTAACCTGAATTCCTTCCAGCCTCTGCCAGAGGTGGGGTTTTTCCCCTTATCCAAATATTCATAGCAAGAGATATGAACAAGCAAAAGTCTAGAAACTACCCAGCTGTCCATCCATAGTGAAATGGTAAAATAAATCGTGATGTGTTTGCACCATGGAACGTTAGCCTGGGGTGAAAAATCCATGAACTACAGCTGCAAGCAACAATATGGGTGAATCTCTCAACAGAAATGAGCAGAAGAAAGTCACAGAAGAACACATACAGTGTGATTTCAGCTACACAAAGTTCAAAACCATGCAAAACAAAACAAGATACTATTTAGGAATATAAACGTGTGGTAAAATTAACGAGGAGCAGGAGAATGACAAACCTCTAAGAAGGAGGTCAGAGAAGAGATTGGCGAGAGGCACTGGGAACTTAAAAGAGAATGGTATTGCATTTTATTAAATATAAAAATAATAATAATAATAATAAAGGGAGAAATGTGGGATCAACATATAAATCAAGTATAAAAATCAAACGAATATTCATATTTGACCTGATTGTTTATAGTTCATGATGCGTGATCAAAACCAAAAGTTTCTGTGATGACTGCCCTTGCACTGCTCACCATGTAAGAACTTATTCACTCTGTAAGAATTCGTTCACCATGTAAGAACTTGTTCGTTATGCTACAGAAGATTGGAGACTGACGAGAATTAGGCTTGAGATGGATTAATGATTGTGCATTGAGCATTGACCCCCCTATACAGAATTTTATTGTTGTTAACAACCATTTGATCAATAAATATGAGAGATGCCCTCTCAAAAAAAAAAGAGAGAATGGTATTGCTCATTTTGCAACCCTGGGTAGCAGGGCTGTGTTTCATGACTCCTTGCGCTGTTATTCTTCATGTTGTCATCATACTTGCATAAACTGTATCTATTCAATATTTCATAAAGCAATGGTTCTAAGAAGCACCACTGTCTGGAAGCCTGAACTGTGGGTTCTCTACCTCAACTTGGCCCCCTGCTAAAGGCAGCCACTTAGAGTGGAATAAACACTAAGCAAGGATTCTGGAAACCCAGTTCCCAGTTCACACAGTCCACCTTCGAACCTACATCCATCTGACCCATGAACACCCCGTCATTGCCGAGCACCATTGCTCACTGCCATGCAGTAAAACCAAAGCCTTACATCATCACAGCAAAGCCCCCAGGTCCCTCTCTTGGAGAGTCTCCCTAAGTCTCACCTCCTCTTCCGTCCTACCTTCCTCTTCACTCATCACCTTGAGCATGTGCTTGAGTTGAGCGTGTGCTCAGGCCTGTCAGTGAGTACGAACCCCTCTCTGCAACTTGGGTTCTGGGAGTCGTGCGCTAGTCGGGGCTTTCCAGAGACACAGAGCCAATAAGACCTAGGGAGAGAGAGAGATTTGTTGTAAGGAATTGGCCCACATGATTATGGAGGCTGAGAAGTCCCATGCCCTGAAAGCAGCAAGCTGGAGACCCAGGGGTGCCCAGGATGTACCTTCATGCTGAATTCCATTCCAAATGCAAAGGAAGATCAATGTTCCAGCTCAAAAACAGGCAGAGATTCAAGACGGTGGCATGAGAAGTGAGACAGAACTCCTCCCAAAACCACAGATACTGCAAAATAGAGTTAATACAACTAACCCTAAAACAGCAACAGGAAAGAGGGCTGCACCAGGCTGCACACAGACCTCATGAACAGAGCAGACCTCACAAAACAGGGCAACGCACCAAAGCCTTGATCGGGCGGGACCCAGGCCCTTCCCCCACCCCAGCTCACCAGCAGGAGGAAGAGAAATGGAGCTGGGAGGGGGTGGAAGCCTGGGACTGCTGGACACCCAGCCCGGGAGGTCTGCTTTGGGAGCAGAAACCTACACTATGCGGTGCTCTGGACACTGGGGAGCTCGGACAGGCGGACTGCTTGAAGACAGATTCCGCCTGTTTGTGGAGGAGGGGTCCGACATCCGACTGCTCTGGGACAAGGGAAAGGTGGGCACTCTGAGAGGCTTCCTAGCAGCAAGAGAGCTGCTGAAGAGGCGGGGTTTGCAAGGAGCTTCCTGCGAAGGAGAAGGGATAGGGGGCAAGGTTGTCTGGGCTGCTCTGCCCAGTAGATTGGGAACTTTGAGGAGCTTCAGGTTCCCCAATCCCCTGGCTGCCTACTCAGCTCTGAGGCCCCCCCACTGTGACAAGCAACCTGCTGAGCTTTCCTCCTGGCCTGATGGCACCGGTTCGCAAACTGGCAGTCCCTACCCTGGCATCAGGCCAGCCAGAGGGAGGCCCTGCCCACAACAGCTAGAGATGCAAAGCACAGAGGCTTACTCCTGTGTGCTCAGCCCACGGACTCTGACACTGGAGACAAATCAGGAAACAGATCTTTCCTCCCCCCAGGCACCAGCTCCGCACCCCTGTGGCCCCCAACCTCACTCTAGGGGCTGAGCAACTCCAGAGACTGGAGCTTCTGGGCACTAGTGGGCACCACACAGAAATATGAAACGTCAAAAGAACATGGTTCATACCAAAATCTCACAAACCCCAGAAAAAGGGGCAAATGAAACTGAACTCACCAATCTTCCTGAAAGAGAGTTCAAAATAAAAATCATAAACATGCTTATGGAGATTCAGAAAAATATTCAAGAATTCAGGAACTAATTTAAGACTGAGATTCAATCATTAAGAAATTCCATATCTGAAATGAAACATACAATGGAGGGATTTAAAAGCAGGTAAGATGTAGTAGAGGAGATGGTAAATGGAATAGAAATCAGAGAATAGAAATACTAAGAAGCTGGGGCCCAGAGAGAAAAAAGAATCTCTAAGAATGAAAGAATATTAAGAGAACTGTGTGACCAATCCAAAGGGAACAATATTTGCATAGTAGGGGTACCAGAAGAAGAAGAGAAAGAAAGGGATAGAAAGTGTCATTGAGGAGGTAATTGCTGAAAACTTCTCCAAGGAAGTGAAAGACCTATACTCTGAAAACTACAAGACACTCATGAGAGAAATTAAAGAAGATACCAATAAATGGAAACACATCCCGTGCTCATGGATGGAAGAATTAATATTGTCAAAATGGCCATCCTGCCTAAAGCAATCTATAGATTCAATGCAATCCCTATCAAAATACCAACAACATTCTTCAATGATCTAGAGAAACTCATTCTAAAATTCATATGGAACCACAAAAGACCTCAAATAGCCAAAGCAATTCTGAGAAGGAAGAATAAAGCTGGGGGCATTACGCTCCCCAACTTCAAGCTCTACTACAAAGCCACAGTAATCAAAACAATTTGGTACTGGCACAAGAACTGACCCATAGACCAATGGAACAGACTAGAGAGCCCAGATATAAACCTAAGCATAGATGGGCAATTAATATATGATAAAGGAGCCATGGATATACAATGGGGAAATGACAGTCTCTTCAACAGCTGGTGTTGGCAAAACTGGACAGCTACGTGTGAGAGAATGAAACTGGATTATTGTCTAACCCCATACACAAAAGTAACCTTAAAATGGATCAAAGAGCTGAATGTAAGTCATGAAACCATAAAACTCTTAGAAAAAAACATAGGCAAAAATCTCTTGGACATAAACATGAGCAACTACTTCATGAGCATATCTTCCCAGGCAAGGGAAACAAGAGCAAAAATGAACAAGTGGGACTATATTAAACTAAAAAGCTTCTGTACAGCAAAGGACACCATCAGTAGAACAAAAAGACATCCTACAGTATGGGAGAATATATTCATAAATTATATATCCGATAAGGGGTTGACATCCAAATTATATAGAGGTCACACACCTCAACAAACAAAAAGCAAATAAGCCAATTAAAAAATGGGCAGAGGAGCTGAACAGACAGTTCTCCAAAGAAGGAATTCAGATGGCCAACAGGCACATGAAAAGATGCTCCACATCACTAGTCATCAGAGAAATGGAAATTAAAACCACAATGAGATATCACCTCACACCGGTCAGGATGGCCACCATCCAAAAGACAAACAACAACAAATGTTGGCGAGGATGTGGAGAAAGGGGAACCCTCCTACACTGCTGGTGGGAATGTAAATTAATTCAACCATTGTGGAAAACAGTATGGAGGTTCCTCAATAAACTCAAAATAGAAACACCATTGACCCAGGAAATCCACTCCTAGAAATTTACCCCAAGAATGCAGCAGCCCAGTTTGAAAAAGACATAAGCACCCCTATGTTTATCGCAGCACTATTTACAATAGCCAAGAAATGGAAGCAACCTAAGTGTCCCTCAGTAGATGAATGGATAAAGATGTGGTACATACACACATTGGAATATTATTCAGCCATAAGAAGAAAACAAATCCTACCATTTGCAACAACATGGATGAAACTAAAGGGTATTATGCTCAGTGAAATAAGCCAGGCAGAGAAAGACAAATATCAAATGATTTCACTTATCTGTGAAGTATAAAAACAAAGAAAAAACTGAAGGAACAAAACAGCAGCAGACTCACAGAACCCAACAAAGGACTAACAGTTACCAAATGGAAAGGGACTGGGGAGAATGGGTGGGAAGGGAGGGACAAGGGGGAAAAAGGGGTATTAAGATTAGCACACATAATGTAGCACTGAAGTTGCCGAGCAGTCCTGGTGGGAGGCGCTGTTTCATCTCCACACCTCATTCCCACAGCTCCCTGTAACCCCAGCTGATTCCTGGTCCCCTCCCCGTGTTACCTCCAATTAGTTTCGTGCTAGTCTTCATGCATATGGAACCTACAGTCACACGATTTCTTGGCAAATTAAAGCTCTTTCTGTTTTAAGCATCCTTTAGTCTTTGACTTCCATGTTACTGTTACAAGTTTGCCAGAATTTCTTAGAAACTTGCGATTATTTCATAGATACATAACCTGATAGGTAAATGGCTGCAGGTCCATGCTTCGATCTCAGTTTTTACAATGGTGATGACAGCTGACTTTACAGTGTCACTCACTTTATGGATACAACCTTTCCAGATGAGTATCTCCATGATTTCCATTTTATAGATGAGGAAACAGAGGCAGAGAGCTGGGAAGTAACTTGCCAGGTCTGTGCAACCTGGCATCATCACCAGGGGGCGGGGTGGACACAGTCACTAGGGGGCAGGACAGGAGTGGACACAGACACTGGGGAGTCAGGAATGGACACAGATACTCAGGGGACACATTTGCCCCAAGGAACCAGCTGATCTGGGCATCCTTCCTTCAAGTCTGGTTCTCTGGTCCTTCTGGAGATGTGGTGAACTACCCGGTATTTTTTTCCTTCTCTTTAAAAAACATTAACTTTAAATTTTGCAATAGTTTTAAATTTACAGAAAAGTTGCAAAGATAGTGCAGAGTTCCTGTGTCCCCCACATCCTATGCCCCCTCCGCATTCATCTGCATGATTGTTGCCCTCAGCCTCCTCTGGACCATTTCCCGGACTTTGCTTTTGCTGACGACCCCTGGGGAGGGACCCGCATGGCACTTGTACAGTGTCCTTCAGTGTGGGTGCGTCCGGCGCTGGTTCCTCTGAGGGTGCGGGTGTGGGGAGGAAGGCCTCGCAGGTGCAGGCCCTTTTCACCACCCCACCTCCAGGTGCCAGCACTCTGCATGCCTCGCCACGGTGGGCATTCACCCTGACGCCCGAGGCTGCGCTGGCCTGTTCCCCTGCTGAGAGGCTCCCGTTCCTTCCCTCCTTTGTCTCTTCTTCAGAAGCAGGTCTCCAAGTCTAGCCCACAGCCAGGGAGGGGGAGTGGAGCTGCTCTTCTTTGAGGAGAAGAATTTATCTAATACTAATTAATTTGACCTATGGATATTTATTGTATATTTGGGATTCTAACCCAACACTTTGCTATTTTTATTGTTTAAATTATTTAGTTTTGGCCATTGGCCACTCTTTCAGGACGGCTCAATGCTACTGAGGGGCCTCACCTGTACCCCTCTCGGCTGCTGCAGCAAGGAGGTACATGTGTGCATATTAACCCACACATACATGCATGGATAGCTCTTTCTAGAACTATCCATCGGTGTCTATGTTAAGCAAAGCCAAAGTTCACACCGATGTCTCCAGCCTCATCCATTGCCACACCGTTCACCCAGCCTTCCCCTTGCGTACATGTAACCTTCCACTCCTACAGGGGAAACCTGGCTCCCACCCTCTGTCTTGCCAGTGGGTTTCAACCCCGGGCAAGTTCTCTGTGGATTCAATGTGACCAAAGAAAATGACAGCAAAACGTTCTTGGGGTGAAAGGGTTATACCCAACTTTATTCCCAGGTGGCAGGTCAGTGAATCCCATTCACTCAGAGCGAGTCTGCAGGCAGCAAGCTGGTCTCTGCCCCTGGGCCCCTCTGTCTGCACAGCTGTCCTCTGGGCCTCTCTGCACAGCCGTCCCCTGGGCCTCTGTCCTCTGCTCTGCTCTCCTGCACCCTTGCAGCCCTGCCACCGTGTTGTACCCAGAGCACTGCGGAGCTCTTTTTATTTATAGAGTCAACAGCCATGTAATGCCCACAGGTGTGCAGTGAGCTAGTCAACCATGGGCAGGTAAGAATCCTGGCCACAGAAACTCTCATTTTATCCACACCCTCTCACCCACTTATTTGTTCAGCCCATTTCAGAACTGCTCCCCCAGCCCCTATGGGAAACAATAGAGCAACCAGAGTGCAGGGCTTTTATCCCATTCATTTGGCTTCCATTCTTAGTTTCCAGTCATTTCCATAGTTATATGAAAGTCAACTATGGTTCTACTATGAAAGTCCAACTATTCAAGTCTGGTTCTCTGGTCCTTCTGGAGATGTGGTCACTCTTATCAGCCCTGGTGGTAGGGGAAGACTCAATGGCCACCCACTCCTTTCCCAGCCCCGCACCAGCTCTGCACCCCCAGAGCCCTCCTGGAGCCCCCTGCTGTGCTGGGGCCTGGGCCCAGGGCAGCCTTTTCCAAAAGCACCGGGGCTGCTGTGACCTCGTCCGGGGTGAACCGAAGGAAACTCCCAAGTGCCCCTGCCTTCAAGACTGTACGGGTGTGCAAAAGAGCATGAACAGGGTCGCTGTCACAGCCACACACTGTCAGCTGTAACCTCTACCAAGTGCTGCTTAAGGAGCTGGAAACGCTGACGGAGGAGCTTATAAACCTGGGTAGAAATGTCTTGGTCACTTTTATGCACTCCTGAGTTGCGGCATTCCTAAACATCCTGCTGCTAATGCCTCTGTTTTACAGCATTTTAAACCAGTTTTCAAGTGAGTGTCATAAAATCGGTCTATCCCGGAAGTCAGCTCCCTGACCTCCACGACATGAACTGTGAAGGCGATGTAAGAGCTGTGGAATCGGCACATCATTAGGACAAGGGGGTCCTCGCCGGGCGCCTGCTGGCCAGGTGCCTGTGGGCACATGTGCCACTGGGTGAGGGACTCTGGGGATGCAGAGAAAGCCCTCCCTCTGTGCAGGGTGTGCTGACTTGGTAAGTCTGCCTTCTGGGACGGTTTCCACACCTGTAAGACATCAAAACAAACCCCAGCAGAGTGCCAGCCTGAGCCCCTGCAATGCCTGTGTTTTGGTGTGATGTGCGGCGTGACACAAGCTCTCGCTGTCCTTGTCTGTCCTCTGTGTCCTTGAATGTCCATCCTCTAGGCAGGGACCAGGCCCCTGGCGTGTCTCTCTCTCGGGCACCCGACGTGGTTCTCACATGCTCTTCACGGAAAGGCTTGTGGCAGAAGAGGACGTGGAGGTCACAGTCACAGACTCACAGAAAAGCCTTATTTGGTCACCTTGTCAAGAACTCTTCGAACAAGGCACAAAATGCTCTCCTAACCATACACTTTGAAATTCAACACAAGAACTGCACACACAGCAGTTGTTTGCACAACACACCTCGTAGAAAACACTTTATTGACTTAACATTTGTCTGAGGGGCCCCCTGTTATAGACATTGACAGGGGACTAGTCCTCTGCCCACCTGCCTGCCCAGCAACCGCACAGTGGGCCTGAGCGGGGCCAGGGACAGTCACACCACAACCTGCCCCCCTACCCTGCCCTAGGCAGGCACACCAGCCTCCCACCCCCACCCCAGGCTCCCAGCTGCACAGCCCTGGGGCTGGGGCAGTCAGTCCCTTCTCACTGGGGCCCCAGGCTCGGAGCACAGGCGCCCAGCACGAATCGGGGCACCAGCATATTCAGGACCAAAGGTGTTGTTACTTATCCTGTTTATCTTTATGCTCAGGTTTTCCTGACCATGGGCTTCACCTGCATCTTATGTCTTTTGATGGAATCAACCGACGAAGCTACAGAGAAGGGAAGTGAGGCTGAGGGGGCGCGCCCAGCCCACGGCCACCACTCCTGTCCCGCCCTCTCGCCCACCACTTCTCCCAGCACAGCACAGTGCGATGAACCGCGGTCCTAATTAATACCACCTCCCAAACGGAACCTAAAAATTGTACTACTGATGTTCTATTTTTATGTGGTATTTCGTAGCCCACAAAGCACACATTATCTGCTATTCAAATTCACAATAACCCAACAAGATAAAAAGGATTATCAACACTTTTTACCAGATGAGGAAACTGAAATATAAGAAGATAGAATAACATACCCAGGCTGGTGCAGTCAATAGACCGACGAGGCAGCTCCGAACTGCAGACCTCCTTCCGTGTGCAGAGGGCTCTCGAATGCTCCCCACGGCCGCTGGGACGGGGATGCGGAGGGGGGCAACCCAGACTTAGACGCGGCGTAGACAGAGCTCCAGTCCAGGTGCCCGGTATGCATCATTAGCTCCAGACACGGATACAGGAATTCTAGATGTCCTTTGCTATTGATAAGGTCTGAATACAGAGATGGCAACGGTTATGGGTGTAGAGGGAAATATACAGTTACAGACTTACAGACATAGCAGAGAGAGAGGCAGAGACGGGAAGAGGGATGAAGAACCCTCGAGCTGGCCAAATTACAGTCCCTGCCGTGCAGCGGGAGGGCGCAGGTCCCGACACGCCAGCTCCTGGCCATTCCCGTCCATCCGCAGGGCTTTGCTGGAGCGAGGAGAGCCGGAGGAAGGGCCTCTGCCAAGCTGGAGAGTTCTGCGGTTAGAGATGATAAAACTCCCCTTTCTCTTGCTCATCAGAATCAACTTGTTATATGCTTAGAAAATTTTGGAGTTTCCTCGGACAGTTAGGGACATTCGTTTATAAACAGTTCTAACTCTGTCTTTACACATGTGAGGATAGAAGGCGAAACCGAAAGAAAAAAATGAACAGTAAAATTATTTGTTACATTTTTTACTATTACAAAATTAAATTATAATTTAAGAGCTCCGACACATTTCTAACTGCGGTAGATTTTAAGGTAGTTATGTGTCTCTTCAGTAATATATTTGCTATCAACTTATTGCATAAAAGGATTGCTTGTGAATTCAAGATTATTTTTAGATTTATAGCCCTTTCAAGTGAAAAAGAGGTTTTTCAGAAGTACTTCCGATTTCCAGTGTCTGGTGAATCTTCCATAGGCCATCAGTACTGCCTCCTGGAGAAGCGTCCCTTCATATAAACCCAGCCTGACGTTCCTATAATGCACAGCGCAAAGGAGTGCTCGTAGGGCGACGAGCAGTATCTGTGTGAACTATACGAGGCCAGCATGTGGAAAACACTCATCGGCAATTTATGAATTCAGATGCTCCCAGAACATGTTTTGCTATTCTAGAGAGAGGTGGGTGTTTTTATATTTGCTGGCTGTTTTGATAAATGTTTGTTGTGGACACTGAAAACTGCTGATTTGAAAAAATATTTTTGTAATCATTCTTTCAGCCTGCCTCTCACATTTATTACTCACGCTATGAAAACTGCACAGTTCTAACACCCAGCCTAAGGTCATTGTGTTGTTTTGATTTTTCCAATGGGAAGACTGTTACCAGTGTCGTTTGGAGCCTCAGAGTCTGGCCTTACCTGCAGCTGTGCTGGCACCCTGGCAGCAGGGTGGAGCTTCACTGCTGCTGGGTCCTGCCATCCGGGGAGTTTGGAGGAATTATATTAATTATATAATATTATATCACATTAAATTGCATTATACTGTCTGAGACTACAAGCTATAGTTGCAATTAGAAAAATAATAATTTTGTCTGAATTGAAGATTGTCTAACCTGATAGCACAGGCTGTCTGCAATCACTGCCCAGTTGCTATCTCTGTCCTATGACTTTATCACTAAAATATGGATTTTGATTTGTTCATTTGGTTGTTTTAAAGTTAAAGGCTGAGACCTCAAAAATTACCCAGCCTTCTGCCTCCAGGAAAGGTGTGTGTGTGTGTATGCACATGCGTGTGCATCCGTGAACATACATGAATATCTCAGAGGCTGCAATTCTGCACTTTGCCTTGGTGACTGGTTCTAACGTCCGTGCAGCCCAGTCCTTGGCCTCATTAGCACAGCGCTGCCCAGCAGGTGCTCCAGCCTCCCTGGGTCCACCTCAGGGCCCTGGCATTGAGGAGATGATGTCCTGCTGAGCTCCTGGCCTGTGCCTGGGAGTAGAATTTAATTTACTTGAGTACCAATTACAAGAAAAAGCATGCAGATCAACATGCAGCATGAAATGAGGAAATATTTTTGAAAGTCACTTAGTCGCTTTCTGTAGGTAGGTCATTGAAAAGAAACCATACGTTATTCTTTTCCTGAAAGGTTTGAGAAGCATTAGAAATCCAAATGGTAACAAATCAGATTAATTTTCAAAATTAGCAGAAATAAGGTTTATTTTGAAATCATGAATGCTCTCTTCTAATTAAATTCAAATATGGTTAATTCCTTTCATGCTTAGTATAGCAATACATAGTAGATGGGGCGGGGCAATGCATATCCTTGACCCGTGTAAACAGAGCGGTCGGCTTATAAAGCCTAATGTCTAACATTGTAAAAATCCCAGTCTTCTACTTCTGTCTCACCGGCAAGAATAGATGGGCCTGTGCTGGGCACAGGACCTCACGCAGGAATCCGCTACTGTTCAAGGACACGCCACAGGAGGTGCAGGGCTCCAGTCGGCTGCCAATGGTTTATTCCCCAACACAGATTGAGAATCGTCATTAGATTAGCAGCTCTTATAGTTACATGGCTGATCAACCAATCATCAGCCCAGGGTGGGGACAGGAGCCAGCTGGAGTGCCACAGGACTTGGCAAACAGCCCCTTTCTGCTTCCCCGAAGGCGGGTGATTGGCATCCAGGACACAGCGACAGCGGTCAGGGTGAACATGCCTTGGGGCCCTGCCAGGCCCAAATACATCCCCCTCAGTGCCACCAAGCAGTGCAGGCATCAGCCTCACAGACACGCCTCGCCCCTCACCTTTCCTCCACATTTAGAATCAGACCTGCATCGGTTTGCTAATGGCTGCAAAGGAGGAGACGCAGCTCGCACTGTGGGACGTGGTCACACTCGCCCTATCTGAGGACAGTGCAGCCCTTTCTTCGTGCACTGAATAGGGTGACCCAATGCCTCCTCTGGGGAGAAGCCTCTCCAATCACTCTCTTTTTCTTTTTGGCTTCACTCATTCGGTTCGCCAGCACTTTCTCTGTGCTCAGCACTGTTCTAGGGCCTGAGGATACTGACATAAATAAGTGTCATGAATAAATACTTACATAAATACAGGTCCCTGTTGTCCTATACTTACACTTTAGGAGACCAATATTATTAGTAATTATAATTCATTATCAATCAATCAAATATCAAGTAATGATAGATACATGCGATATAGAGAATTAGAATAGGATCTTGTGATAAAGAACAGGTCAGGTTAAGAGAGGCCCTGGGGGAAGGTCTGAAAGGTGGGAGGGGGAAGGGAGGCTGTGAGGGCCCAGAGCAGAGGGACACCAGGGCAGTGACCCAGGCCAGGCTTCTCCTGAACCACAGCTTGTGCAGGAGGAGGCTCAGATGCTCACCCTTCCCCCAGGCTCACAGGTACTTCTGCCCGCTGTCAAGACCCGGGGACCCAGCAACACCAGCAGGAAACTGACCAGGGCTGGCCTGGGGGTGCCCCCCAACATAGAGAAACTGGGTGCTGAGGGCTCTAGCAGGCAGGACTCCATCTGGCCCAGAAAGCACTCTAGGCCTACCAGAGGCACCAGGGGCCTGGCCTGGGGGCCGGGGGAGGCCCGTCTGCCCCCTTAGGTGACACTGGCAGGAGCCCGTGGGAGAGCATTGGGAAGTCCCTGGAACCACAGCCCGCGGAAGCCGGCCGAGACCCATGCGCTAACCTACCCAGGGTGACTGCCTGCTGAAATGGATTCAGCTTGCACCCAAGGTCTCCTAATACAACAGCCAAAATGTCTGGGATAGAGTCGAAACTCACCTGTCCCACCAAGAACTGGGAAGATCACAACCGGAGCGGGAAAGACAGCTGAGTGGTGCCAGTGAGAGCAAACAGGATGCTGGGATAGACGGACAAGGGCTTAAAGCAGCCATAAAAATGCTTCAGTGAATAATACCAAATTCCCCAAAAACAGACAAGAAAGTAGACACCTCAGCAAAAATAAAAATTATCTTAAAAAATGGAAGTTACGGAACTGAGAAACAGAACCAAAATGGGAAAGTCAGTGGGCAGGCTCAGTAGTGGCGTGGACAGAGGGTGAATTGAACTTGAGGGCAGAGCAGTAAAACTTGATTGGCCTCAGCAATGGAGAGAAAACGGACTGGAAAAAATGCAGTTTCAGGGACTGTGGCGGATCCAACATCCACACCATCGAGTCCCAAACGAGAGAGGAAACAGGCAGAGCCGAAAGGAGATTGGAAGAAATCACTGCAGGAAACAGGAAATTGGGAGCAGACGCACCCCCCTGCGCCCCACAGCCCTTACCTGGGTCCATCTGGGCCCCCTCACGCTCCTGCCTGGCTGCGTCTGGGAGAGGCCTGCAGCCATTCTGATGGTCCACGACGGGGGGCAGCAGCTTCCACCCCTCTGCCACGGCCACGGGGCCCCTTCGGCCCCACAGGGAGGAAGGGGGAACGTCTGCCCCTGCTACTGCCTGCGTGGCTTGGTCTCAGATGGTCACAATAATTCCACCGTACCGAAGATGGGCTCAGAGAGCCGCCGGCATTCTCACACCGATTCGTCTAGGGCTTTGGCTAAAACCAAGTTTCTGAACCTGAGAAGCTCAGGGCAAGAGCCTGAACTATGAAAAAGTCATGGGAGTTAATGAATCTGACCCTGGGTGGCCCTTCCCAGGAAGACCACCCTCTTGACTGAGGCCCTGAGCATTCTGCAGGAGCAGGGTCTCAATCGTGTGAAAGCTCAGAGGAAGATATTCTGCTGAAGTGTCTTTTGCCCCCCTGTGGCTAGTCCTGGAGACACGGAAACCACGTTCAGGGCCTGGGAGCGCAGGCCCCCTGCAACCCTCCTTGGACCTCCCTGGGTGACTTCTGAAGGATGAACTTCTGGAACCAAACACCGCCCCCGACTCTCTGCCAGGCCTCACTTATTTTAGCTTCAAAGCGCATTGCCATACTAAATACAGCCCCCTTGTATCTATTTGCACAAAGGTGTAATGCTACACGTAGACCACTGAACAACAGAGTTTCAGGGAACAAAATCAAATCAGAATATTCCGAGCCACCTAAACTCCTCTGGAAAAGTAGAAGGGACAAGAGTGGAAGTGTCAAAATTTATACTGTTTTGAGACCACATTTTAAAATGTCA
This sequence comes from Manis javanica, assembly GCF_040802235.1. NCBI lineage: Eukaryota > Metazoa > Chordata > Mammalia > Pholidota > Manidae > Manis > Manis javanica. Next base: position 1,410,602 of record NC_133161.1, on the reverse strand, counting down.
AGTTTGTATGTGATTGCGAGATATATAAATGGAGGAATTACTATAATTGTATCATAATTTACTACTTGACCAAAATAAACTAATAAGATAAATAAATAAGGCTGCTTATGCCCAACTGACTAATATGACCTGAATAGAAATAAAATATTGGATGAGCCAGAGATGCCAAGTTCAAACCAGATTAGTGACAGAATCTCAGTGTGCTGTTTTGATATAATTAACATGATGATTTAATATGTTTTTAGCTCAGAGTCATGGTGACAAGTTTTTTTGTGATAACGTAGAAATGAATACACACTCATGCAAGCTGTAAGGAACGAAAGGTTGCAATATTTTTGAGCGACCTTGGCAGAGGAGCGCACCGTCATCCGTCTCAGGCCCTGCAGGGGAACACAGGATGTTTTTCTCGCAGTCACTCATGGCCATTATTTAATGTAGGGTAACAGCCACAGTCTTCATTAATATATTAACCTATGGCTCAAAAGGGCCTTGCAGTAAACCAACCAAAGACTCCATATGACAGGTTTGTATCATAGGGCTTGAAGACACTAACCGTCAGGAACACTGACCTCAGGGAAAAGCCAGTTGTGGACGGCAACGGAAGAAAGAGGAAGTGAGGGGGCCCAGCTCGTGGGAGCCGCTTACATGCTACTCAGGAAAGTTCAGGCACCTATGATACAACTTTACAAGGCCCTATTTCGCACCTTTGAAGAGAATAAGGTAGATCTCCAGGTGCACCTTGTTCTCTTCCTCTTCATTTTATTGCTCTTTGCAGATACAGCATTTTTTAATGAATTGAAGGTTTGTGGTGACCCTGCATTGAGCAAGTCTACCGTCACCATTTTCCCAGCAGCATTTTCTCTCTTCATGTCTCTTGTCACAACTTGGTTAATGCTCGCAATATTTCAAACTTTCATTATTACAGTACTTTTTGTGTCATCTGTGATTGGTGATCTTTGATGTTACCATTGTAATTGTTGGCGGCGCCACTAACCACACCCATATAACTCAGTGAACCTAACAGATAAATGCGGTGTGTGCTCCGACCGCTCCGCCGACCGGGTGTTGCCCGTTCCACTCCCTGTCCTCGGGCCTCCCTGTTCGCTGACACACAACAACACTGAAAGTAGTCCAGTGGCCTCTAAGAGTTTAAGTGGAGGGAACAGCTACACAACTCTCCCTTTCAATCTAGCTTTTGCTAGAAATGATCAAGCTTAGTGAGGAAGGCATGTTAAAGGCCAAGACAGGCCCAGAGCAAAGCCTCTTGCACCGAACAGTCAGCCAAGTGGTGATGCAAAGGAAAAGTTCTCAGAGGAACTTAAAAGTGCTACTCCAGGGGACACATGGGTGATGAGAAAGTGAAGCGGCTTTGTTGCTGACGTGGAGGAGGTTTGAGTGGTCTGGCTAGAAGGTCAAACCACCACTACAGTCCCTTAAGCCAAAGCCTCATCCAGAACAAGGCTCTGACTCTCCTCAGTGCAACGAGGGCCGGCAGAGGGGAGGCGGCTGTGGAAGCAAAGCCTGAAGCTAGCAGAGGTTCACGAGGTTTAAGCAAGGACACCGTCTCCCTAACATCAATGTGCAGGTGGAGCAGCAGAGGCTGAAGGAGAAGCTGCAGCACAGCAGGTCACCCAGAAGATCCAGCTGAGAAAATTGAAGGTGGCTACACTGAACAACTCTGACTTCCAGCGTAGACGAAACAGCCCTCTGTTGGAAGATGCCGTCTAGGCCTTTCATAGCTGAAGAAGAAAGTCAGTGCCTGGCTTCAGAGCTTCAGAGGCCAGGCAGACTCTCATCAGGGGCTAAGGCAGCTGGTGATTTCAAGTGGCAGCCAGGGCTCACTGACCACTGGGAACCCTAGGGCCCTTAGGAATTATGCTGAATCCACTCTGCCTGTGCTCTCGAAATGCAACAACATAGCCTGGATGACCACATGTGTGTCTACAAGATGGTTTACTGAATATTTTAAGCCCACAGTGAGACCTACAGTTCAGGAAAAATGATGATTCCTTTCAAAATATTACTGCTCGTTGACAGAGCACTTGGTCCCCCAAGAGCTCCGGTGGAGATGGGCAGTGAGATGAATGCTGTTTTCGGGCTGCTCACACAGCATCCATTCTGCAGCCCGTGGGCCAAGGAGTCATTTTGACTTTCAAGTCCTATTATTTAAGAAACCCATTTCATACGGCTATAGCTGCCCTGGAGTGATTCCTCTGGTGGCTTGGGGCAGAGTCCACTGAAAGCCTTCCGGAAGGATTCTCCACTTTAGATGCCATCAGGAACATTCATGATTCATGGGAAGAGGTCAAAATAGCAACATTAACAGGAGTGTAGACGTTGATTCCAATCCCCACGAGTGACTTTGGGGGTTCAAGGCCACAGGGGAGGAAGTAACCGCACATGACATGTGACAGCAGGAGAACCAGGGTTAGAAGTGGAGCCCAAGGATGCGGCTGAACTGCTGCGTCTCACGATCAGACCTGAAGGGACAAGGAGCTGCTTCCCAACGAGCAGAGAGAGCGGTTTCTTGAGATGGAATCTGCTCCTTCTGAAGGTGCTGCGAAGATTGTTGAAATCGCAGCACAGGATTTAGAATATTACATAAACTTTAGAATAGTTCATGAACATGAAAAAATCAGCAGCAGGTTTTAAGAGGATCGACTCCAATTTGGAAGATGTTGTACAGTGGGAAAAGCGCCATCAAACAGCATCTCGCATGGAACAGAGAAACGGTTCCTGGAAGGAAGGGCCCATCGCTGTGGCAAACTTCGCTGCTGTCTTCGTTTAGGAAATGGCCACAGCCACCCAGCCCTCGGCAGCCGCCACCCTCAGCAGACAGCAGCCACCAGAACTGGATGGAGCAAGACCCTCCGCCAGCAGAGAGATTATGACTTGCTGAAACCTCAGATGATGGGTAGCAATTTTAACCAATAAAGTATTTTAAATTAAGGTGTCTGCGTTGTTTTTAGACATAATGCTGTTGCACACTTAGCAGACTTCAGTGTAGCATAAACACAGCTTTCATATGCACTGGGAGCCAGAAAGTCATGTGACTCGTTTCACCGAGAATAGTCCCTCTGTCGCAGTGGCCTGGAACCGAGCGCACCGGTATCTGCAGGGAATGCCCCCATCTCCCGGCCTCGACTTCCGCTCACTCCACGCCAGTCCCACCGGCCCCCTGGGGTTTGCCGGGCTTTGCCCGAAAGGCTGCTCCTGAGGCAGCCCTTCCTTAGGGGAGCGTGGAGGAGAAAGGTCGAGATGGAAGGGATCTCAGAAAGGCCCCGTTGGGCCCCATCTTCGCGAACTGCCGCCCCTTCAGTGCCCCTCTTCCCAGCGCTCGTCGCCGGCATGCGCTGTGCTCGATCGATCTCGATGTTCAGCTGTCGCCCCAGACAGTGAATTTTAAGAGGGCAGGAGGATGAGCCAGAGTCCAAGCAAGGAAAGGGGGGGACACTAGAGGCAGGTCCTCCGAGGACAGCGTAGCAGAGGGGCCGTGGCCGAAGCTTCGATGGAGGAAGGGAGGCTTGGGGGAGGCAGTGCCCAGGACTGGCAACCCCAGGGGCGTCCTCGCCCTCAGCAGGGGGTGCTGACACCCAGCCCAGAGAGAGACAGCTGAGAGGAGGCCCCGGATGAAGGCCCATGGCCTGGGGCTCAGGCTACTTGGCCAGCTTCCCCTCCTGCCTCCCATCCATCACCTGACTCTTTGCCGCTGGCCCTGACCAGAAACCAGAAGTGGGGCTGCTGGGGCGCGAACCACCTGCACGGCGTGGAGAGGGCACTTACGGTGACGGGGAAGGGAGGTCCCTTTATCCACCATTGTATTTCCATCGCATTCTCGGCACCTAGCAAGTGTGAGTGTCCTGGGGCCACCGCGCCGCTTACAACAACAGAAACATGTTCCCCTAGACTCCCGGTGGCCAGAAATCAGAAATCAACCTTTCAGCAGGCCCTCTCCCTCTGAAGACCCCAGGAGAGAAGCTGCCCACGCCTCCGGCCCAGCTCCCGGCGGGGGTGGGCGCCCCTCGGCACCCTGTGGCTTGTGGACGCACAGCTCAGATCTCTCTGCCGCCTCCTCTCCCCGCCACCCTCTGCATCTCGCCTCCTCCTAGACCCCGGCTCACCCGAACTGAGCATGACCTCGCCTTGACTTGATGACGTGGGAAGATCCTATTCCAAATAAGGCTGCATTCACAGACCCTTGAGTTTTAGGACTTCAACACAACTTTTGAGGGGATACTGCTCAACCCATAATAGTAAGTGACCTATGAACAGTCAGTAACTGAATCAATGCATAAATTGTACTTCTCTGAGAATAAAAAATAAAAGAGTAAAGTCTGAAGGGAATTCAGATCATGAAAGAGCCTCATTCCATTTTAATTTTTTTATCTTGATATTATATCAGAGTATGGGCAGTAGTGAATCACAACGAGAAGCCAAAGGCTGGGATTTAGCACCAGCTGAAAGAAATCCTGAAAACAACACAAAACCCCAACGACCTGGCTGCAGGGACAGGCACGGGGCCCAAGAGTGGCTCAGATGCCAGGGGCACTGCATTTCAGATAGGGTGCATTTGGGATGGGGTGCACTCTGAATGGCATGAGGCAAAAGCACTGGCCACCCCCACCCCATCCCTGCAGGTGCAGGGACCTGCTCCCCAAAAGAGGGCTCTTCTCTACAGAAGCCAATGGCTCTGAGTGGGACTCAGGGGTGCCCCCACCCTCTCACCCTACAGTGAAGCCTGCCCCGCCCCCGCCCCCACAGAAACACAGAGACCTCTCACCAGTGCCTGCTTCCTGGCTCAAAGGTCGACAGAGCACAACCAGACATTCTCAGGAAACCAGAAACACGAAGGAGAAGAAGCAAGAGAAACAAGAAAAAGGGACCGGAGAAGCTGTATGGCCCCTTATCGATCGAAGACAGTGGGCTTTTAGACGGGCCGACATACCTGCGTCCGTGCCAGTGCATCTGTATACGCACATAGGCAGACTGGCATCCCGCCGATCTGCGCTTCCCTGAGGACATATCACGCGCAACATCTTTCCATGCGCTTGTTGGCCATGGGAATGCCTTCTTTAGTGGGGTGACGTTAAGGTCTTTGTCCCATTCTTGACTCAGGTTTTGTTTTCTTACTGCTGAATTTTGGAGTTCTTTGTACACTTTAGATAATAGTCCTTTATCAAATGTGTCTTTTGCAAAAATGTTTTCTCCCAGTCTGTGGCTTTTCTTCTCATTCTCATGATATTGTCTTCTGCAGAGCAGAAGTTTTTAATTTTGGTCAAGTCCAGCTGATCAAGCATCTTGATGGGCTATGTCTCTGATGTTGTGTCTCACAGGGTATCCCCACACCTGAGGTCATCTAGGCTTCCTCCTATGCTAGCTTCCAGGCATTTTGCATCTTGCATTTAGGTCAGTGAAGCATTCTGAGTTCATTAGGCTAAGCTTCTCACAGAATTTTATTATGGACACTCAAATTAAAATTGATAAGTTAACCAGGATCTCATAGAGATAGAGGCACCCCCATGCACATTGCAGCACTTTTCACAATAGCCAAGATGTGGAAACAACTTAAATGTCCATCGACAGAATGAGTAAACAACTGTGATGTGTACATGCAATTGAATATTATTCAGCCATTGAAAAGAACATCTTGTCCTTTGCTCTATGGCCATGCGGATGAACCCCAAGGACATTACGGTGTGAACTACACTGGTCACAGAAGGATGAATACTGTGTGATGCAATGCACCTGTGAATTCTAAAATGGTCAGACTCAGAAACAGAGAGCAGAGTGGTGATGGTCAGGGGCTGGGGGAGGGAGAAAGGGGCAGATGCCGTTCAACGGGTATGAAGTTTGAATTACGTAAGATGCATAATTTCTAGAGATCTGCTGTACAGCATAGTGCCTACAGTTAACTACTATTTCTTATACTTAAATATTAGCTAAAAGGTGTAGAATTAATGTTAAGCAGCCTTACCACAGAAAAAGGCAGCATGAGGACAATTTGGGAGGCGACGAATGAGTTTTTCACCTTGATGATGGTGATGGCGTCAGACGCATATGCATACAGCCGCTCAGCACACTATGTCATCACAGACTATTTTAAGGACATCCTCTTCTCACGTGAAAACACTAGGCAAGGCTTCTGGAAACGTACACCGACAGGTCCACCACGTAATCAAGTCAGTTAATCCATTAAATAAGGCTGCTTAATACCACCAATCAGATGCCAGAGCTAGTCTGACAAGAATGGCTGTTTCGGTGCTGCCATAATGATGTTTTACTGTTTCTCTTGACAATGGTGGACCGAAAGGTTTAACTTTTTCCTGAGCAAAGCAGCTGTAGATCTGCATTATCCACACAAAGCAGGATCTCCGAGTCCACATGCCCAGATCAGCTAAGAACTACCCTAAAATCTTTACATGTAAGGGCTGTGTAAAACAGAGCCATCTGAACATAATTAAACATGGAATTTGATGTCAGAAAGCTATTCCTACCCACGCTGATTTTCTCAGTGACATGATGATAAAGGAAAAGGTACATTAAAAGCTTTGAATCTATATTGAGGTCATAAAATCTTGCCCGTAGACAGTTCCTGTCTGGGGATTCATATGCTAGAAACAGATCAATAAATGCTGTGAAAAGTTCTACAATATTTCCAACCAACTGCTTTATAAAATACAAGTGGATGCTCGCTAGTTGAATGCTAAAGCATTCCTGTAATTCCAGCATTAAATATACAACTTACTCAAATAAAATTATTCACTTTCTATTTATCTTATTGGGAAAATTTATTTAGATGAAATATGAACCCCACTTCCAGAATAAAATCCTGGAATCCAGAATAATACCTCCTGGTCTACACCAACCACAGATAAGCACCCTTCCCCACCACCCAACTCTTGCATTCTTTGGGGTAAAATTTGAATCATAAAACTCTAATGGTGGCACAGGGTGTATAATGAGAGAAATGCCTTTATCACAGCAAAACCCGGCTACGGCCAGCTGACCAGAAAGAAGACGCAGCAGCAGACGCGTCTCGGTGCAGACATTCACTTTTGTAAACCTGAGAAAACTGCAGTCTGTGTGGCGCACCACATACAGGTCCTCAGACAGGCAGTGGACAGCCGGATCAAAACTAAGGCTAGCAAGCGTGCCCAGGGAGAGGGGATCCAGACACACACTCGTCTCTGTTGCTTTCCTGGCAACAGAAAGATTAAGCACACATTTCACAAAGGAGATGTGAAGTTCAGTAGTGTAAGACCTTGATTTACAACGGTCTCCTGATTTATTGTTGTGTATTTTTAAACCATGCTATTTAAAACACAGCTAATTTAAAAGCTAGTGCTTAGGCTCTGTTTGATTGCTGCTAAAGATTTATTCTATGCTAATAAGAAAATTATTCTGTCTCCATTATTCCCAGTTCTCTCATGCCATGTTCAACCTGCAATTGACCTGCACGCCAGGTAATAAATGGTGGTTTTCTTCTGGGTAGTTATTATCTGTCTTTTGTTTTTCAAATGCAGTTTAACTGTGGCAGAAGTGAGATAAGAAGCTTTCGTGGCAACAGCCTTGCTGGGTGGATACAAATGACAAGTATTTTCAAAGGGGCCCCTTTCCCTCAGCATCACCAGTACCCCTTGCGTGGCTCTTTATTGGAGATGAAGCGCTTGCCAGCAGCTCATTTAAGTTGTGGGGTGGCTGCAGCACAGGTGACCCCAGCAGGTTCCTTTGGTGGTGAGGAGGCCACCTGGCCCAGTCTGTGGCGTGCAAGCTGGGTCTGCTAAGCAATTCTCCTTCTGTCTGCTTCCCTCCACTGCTGCCTGCTGGGATTTCAGGGGACACCAAATGATTCGATGTTTTTTAGAAAGTTAGGTAGTGCCCAACTCTTGGCAAACATGAATAAATGTCAGCCATCCTTGTTACGGATTAACACAGAAAAATTCAATTCTCTCCAAGCTCAATATGTGCCAAATACTGATAGTACAATACTTCAGCACAAGACTGGCAAACAAATTTTAGAGAACCTCTTAAAATTCTGCAGAGAACTGAAAATGTTGCAGTGTGAATAATTAAAATAATGAAAATGAGCCTACAATTTCCCATGTGAACCCTGAGATCAAAATAACTAGACCAGGGTCCCAAGTTCTGCTGCTGGGAAATTCAAAACTTCTCTACTGCAAGCAAACAACAAACAGGTATGTTCTGGAGCCCTTGGCACCAGGCCCCAAGAGAGCAAGGAAGTGGGGTCCAGGTCCCCATCCTGGCGGAAAAATGGAAAAACCATGCATGGGCTCCAACCACCGTGAGGTGGCATGGAGAGGTGGCGGGGATTTTCTGAGCACGGGGGCCGTTTGGGGATGGGGTGGAAGGGGTCAGGTCAGTTTCAAAGCCGAGGTCACATTTGCTGGGGGCGAGAGGAAAGAGAAGGCATCACCCCGAGAGGGAAGCCCTACCAGGGAGGGAAGGCTGGAGGGTGAGCTGCAGCATGGCACCAGTGGTCAGGCCTGCGAGGAGGAGCCCCCGGCCAGGCAGGGCAATGCCGCTGGCCGTGTCCTGCCCCACTGCAGGGCTGTCCTCCCCTCTCGGGCTCAGTGGGACAGTGCTGAGGAAGGGAAGCAAGCTCGGTTTAGAAATGGAGCGCTGCGCACTGGTTACTTCTGGATAAGCGCTTGATTGTTGTTACTAAGGTTTTGTTTGTTTTTGTTTTTTAAGTACTGTGTTCACTCGGATTCTTCCAGAAGCAAACCTTGAGACAAGGACTTGAACGCAGGAAGTTAAAGGCCCGCAGTGAGATGGGTCCTTGAGAAAGGAAGGTGAGCAAGCACTCCCACAGGGCTGGAGCCCAGCTCTGCATGGTGGGCAGCTGGCGGCGGCCCTGGACGAGGGAAAGGAGCAGGCTATTGACCTCCCAGCGCCCAGCCGTGACGGCCGCAGGCTGCTCCCAGGGCCACCAGCTGTCCGCACGTCGCTCCCCTCCCTGCCCTGGTCAGACCCAGGATGCCCCACACGTGCTGCAAGGAGGATGCAAGGCGGGCAGAGACTAAAATGTCTTCCACAACCTTCTTTTTCAAACTTTTTGGTATTTTCTGAAATTGTAACATGGAACTACTCTTAAGAAAAACGATTTCTACTTAGAGAAAACAAAGTAGGCATGGTTGTTAACATACTGCCAAAGTTTCTGAATGGAGAGCGCCATGTCTGAGTTTAGTTTGTGGTCTGAGCAGTACTGAAGGTGTGGCAGCCTGGCCAGTGACAGTAAAGTAGTATGTTGTACAATTTGAAAGAGATGCATTCCAATTTTATCCATGTAAAGAATCCACTCCAAAACAACACAGGCAAACATCTCCTGAATATGAGCATGAGCAACTTTTTCCTGAACACATCTCCTCGAGAAAGGGAAACAAAAGCAAAAATGAACTCATGGGAGTACATCAAACTAAAAAGTTTCTGTACAGCAAAGGACACCATCAGCAGAACAAAAAGGCATCCTACAGTATGGGAGAATATATTTGTAAAATGACATATCCGACAAGGGGTTAACATCCAAAATATATAAAGAACTCACATGCCTCAACACCCAAAAAGCAAATAACTCGATTAACAAATGGGCAGAGGATATGAAGAGACAGTTCTCCAAAGAAGAAATTCAGATGGCCAACAGGCACATGAAAAGATGCTCCACATCACTAGTCATCAGGGAAATGCAAATTAAAACCACAATGAGATATCACCTCACACCAGTTAGGATGGCCAGTATCGAAAAGACCAGGAACAACAAATGCTGATGAGAATGTGGAGAAAGGGGAACCCTCCTCCACTGCTGGTGGGAATGTAAGCTAGTTCAACCATTGTGGAAAGCAACATGGAAGTTCCTCAAAAAACTAAAAATAGAAATACCATTTGACCCTGGAATCCCACTCCTTGGAATTTACCCAAAGAATACAACTTCTCAGATTCAAAAAGACAGATGCACCCCTATGTTTATTGCAGCACTTTTTACAATAGCCAAGTTACGGAAGCAACCTAAGTGTCCATCAGTAGATGAATGGATAAAGAAGATGTGGTACATATACGCAATGGAATATTATTTAGCCATAAGAAGAAAACAAATCCTACCATTTGCAACAACATGGATGGAGCTGGAGGACATCATGCTCAGTGAAATAAGCCAGGCGGAGAAAGACAAATACCAAATGATTTCCCTCATCTGTGGAGTATAACAATGAAGCAAAACTGAAGGAACAAAATGGCAGCAGACTCAGAGACTCCAAGAAGGGACTAGTCGTTACCAAAGGGGAAGGGTGTGGGGGGAGGAGTGTGGGAGGGCGGGTGGGGAGGGAGGGAGAAGGGGACTGAGGGGTATTATGTTTAGTACACATGGTGTGGGGGGTCACGGGGAGAACAGTGTAGCACAGAGAAGGGACATAATGGATCTGCGGCATCTTGCTGCACGGATGGACAGTGACTGCACTGGGGTATGGGTGGAGACTTGATAATACAAGTAAATGTGGTAACCACATTGTTTTTCCATGTGAAACCTTCATAAGAGTGTATATCAATCACACCTTAATAAAAAATTCAAAAAAAATTTTATCCATGTACTAAGAAACACATAGTAAAAGCAAGATCGGACAGCCAAATGGGAAGACTCAAAGTTGTGTATGTGTAAAAGCAGAAAACATCCTTGGTCTAATGTCGGCCAAAATCACAGTAAATACAATGCATTAGGATAGACTGTCTCATGCAGCGGCTGAGACCACCCTGCAGGGAAACAGCAGTGCCTGATAAGAAAGCCTTGCACAGAACCAACAAAAACAGACAGAAATAAAAATAATGAGAAATAGAACTAACGAACTAGCACAAATTTTCCCAAGAAGGCAAAGTACACCTGCATGGAAATTGTAACTACCCTTAATTCAAGAGCATTTAGGTAATGGGTGCTGCAAAGGGGGAGCATCTCTAGGTCATAGAAAAATACACTGAAAATGGGGAAAGTGTACAGACAGAACAGGAAGAGCTAATGAAAATTAACGATGCATCTGAAATACAGCCAGAAGTGGAAGTAAGTTTATGTTACTCAAATGCACAAGAGCTGACCGACAGAGCCTGAGCCAGGGAACAAAGGTTTTGTAAGGACTTTGGTAATCGGGAATGAGATTGATAACCACCATGAAAGCCACGACATTAATAATAAAGGGATCAGCAACACAGACAAATATATTTACAGATCATTGCCTCAACTTGAGGCCTGCAGAGGCCCAGATGCATCACTGCTCTCAAGTTTATTTATAAGTCAATGTCTTAAGGTGATAAACAGTTGGCTTGTAAACTAAAAATACAGAAAATCACAACAACTATGACTTTTCTTTCCTTTCTTTACTGCGCGTGAGATGTCAGTGCAGGCCCATGACCCAGGGACAGCTCCTTAGCATCTGGTGGACCACATCCAATGGAGGGCTGAGCCTGCAGCCGGCATCTAATGGACAGCGGGCTCAGGCCTGCCGACAAGCTCAGCTAACAGCCAGGTGGCCCTGGAAGGCTCTCCCACGGAAACGTCCTTCTCCAAGCCCAGCCTGACCCGGTTGCTGCAGCTTGGTGCCGTCAGAGCTCAGCCCAGCGAGGCCGGGACCCTGCAGCTCCCGTGGCTCAGCCACTGTGTAACTAATTAACACACCAGAAGGAAGGGACAGAGGACACCGGCTCCAAGTGGTCCCCAACAGGACCCACTTGGCTGTTCTAAGGAGCCTCCTCTGTCACTCATTCACGCATTTGTTCACTCTCCAACAGACACTTGCGTGCCCACTTCGTGCCAGGACTTGAAGTATGTTCTGGGGGCCCTGCAGGAAGTTGGAAAGGACAGAATTTGAGCTCTTCCCTCGGCAGATGCAAACTCTAGCATGGAGACAGAGGCGACATGGGGTTCTGATGTGCTGGGGGTTGGGAAAGGAACGGGCTGGCTGCAGGGGGCAGGAAACTGCCTCTGGGCAAAGTAGAAAAGGGGGAGTGTTCCAGCCAGAGTTCCTGTGAGAAGTCAGGGAGGCTGAGAAAGACCCGTGTGCTCCCCAACCCAGGATGGGAGGGGCCGCGGTGGGGAGACAGGAGGACTGAAAGGCCGGTGTGAAAAGGTCTTGCATCCGGGAAGGCTTCACACTCAGTTCTGCAGGCTACAGGGAGCCACCGAAAGCTGGCAAGCAGCAGGGTGGCAAAAGGGGCTTGGGTACAGAGTGGGCAGCAGGGCAGCGGGCACCTCGCGCAGGGCCAGGGAGGAGGGCAGCTGGGGCCTGCCTGGGCCGGGCCACAGGAGGGAGAGGAGGCACACCGAGCCTCTGCGGTGCTCCCCATCGGGGCTGTGGAGTAGAGGCGGGGGAGGAGGTCTGGGCTGCAGCCGGGAGGCTGGGGAGGGGAGGGTGCCTCAGAAGGGGCCTTGCAGCCACCACTCTCAGGGTGCTGACCTTCCCCCCGAGACAGACAGGGCTGGAGAACTGGAGACCTGTCACCAGGACAGGATGCTGGGGACAGGCTCTCACACCCAAACAGAGCACAGATTGGCACAGCTTTGGGGTTGGAAACTTGGGGTTATCTGTTAATCTAAAACAATATTGATATACCTTCCCTAAGCAATTTCCCTAAGTACTTTCTAGCACTATAGCATTGTGAAACACCAGCAGTCACACACACACACACGTTAACCATAGCATTTTTTTATACTGCAAAAAAATATGTTTCTAGAAGGAAACAATCAAATATTCACCATTAGCAGATTGGTTTCATAAATTATTCCTATAAAGCCATTGAAAAGAGTGAGGGGTCCAGGTCAGGCTTCTCGGATGTGAGCGTGCCACAAATCATCCCCCAGGACGTTAGATGCAGATTCTGCCCCCGGGCTCTGGGACGGCCCAGGACGCTGCGTTTCTATTAGGCCTCCAGGTGGCGCTGCGACCACGGAGGGGCCTTAACCCCGTGTCGCCCCAGCCAAGGGAAACGGCAGCACCATGTACCCTGTTTTGGCAAAAAATAATCGCGGCACAGGGTAACATACATGCTAAATATGCGGAGGGACATGTACTTCTAGAGGGGAGGGTTCAAGGTGGGCTCCCCTTTCATGCCACTCATAACTATAATAGTTCCATTTTTTATATAGTTCCATGTCTGAATTATGTTGGCATCAGAAAAACAATATTTTCAAATAACCAATTAATAAATTGATTAATTGTAACAAAAACAAAATTTGTGAACCTCAGTTAAGGAAGGACTGGAGATCTGTGTCCCCCAGAATTCATACACTGAGCTCTAGAAACCAGGGTGCTGGTATTTGGAGGGGGCTCTTAGGTGCTTAGGTCGTGAGGTGGGGCGCCCGTGGCGGGAGCAGCGACCCCGGAAGGGAGACCCCAGAGGTCCCGAGTCCCTTCTGACAAGTGGGATCGCAGCGAGCACACTGCCAACCCAAGAGTCCCTCACGGACCCAAAGCCGCCAGGCTCCTGAGCCGTGGGGATGACTGTGTCATTAGGCCCCCCAGTCCGTGCTGCTTGTCACAGGTGGAAAAGGACACCGAGATAAAGGTCACACTTTACACTGTACGTCGCAGTACTCTTCACACATCATGCGCGCTCTCATTTGAAAGGCCGGGCCCCAGCCAGCCACTCTCTCTAGGCTGTGATCCAGCAGCCTTCTGTCTGCACCGCACCTGACCCACCTCAGTCAGGCCTGAGAGCCTGGCCACCTTCTCAAATGCACAGTGATTGAGGCCACCCCGCAGCACTGCCATGACCCCCCCAACCTAAAACACTGCCACAACGTCCCTTTGCTCCCCGGAGAGAACACACCACAGCACAGGTCGCCAGACCTTTCTCGCCGGCCCTGCCCGTGTCTCCAGCTCGCGTTTTGTGCATGCACCCACGTGCTGATGCTCTGGCCCTGCCTCTTGCCAGAGTGCTCTGTGCACGCATCAGGCCCCTGTCACTGGTGGGCTGTCTAGGTTTGCATTGCTTGTCTTGCAACCAGACGTTCAAATCTCCTACTTCCCCACCGTGGAATTTTCCCCAGAACCAGGGAAATAACAGGTCCTCGCCACCTGCTGCCTGGATGTCTGGGTGCTGGGGCTACAGCCCTCTGAGGTTTGGAGATGCAGGGCTCCTCCAGGGGAACAGCAGCCAGAGTAACTGCTGCAGGGCCTCCCTCACAGTAGGATCTTGGAGTTGAAAAACACCCCCAAGATTTGCCCATGTCAGTTCCTCAGAAGCTTGAGAAGTCCCAGCTTCTGAGAAAAGCAACCTCCACCCTGTGGCAGCCATGCTGCCATCAGCGGCCTGGACGCCAGGCCAGAGCTCAGAACGTGGGCGGATGCAGAGGACTCACCAGCACCAGCTGATCCCAGACTTGCTGCGTTACTGAAGCATGAGCGAATGAACTTAATTCACCTGGTTCTTGTCCAGTGAGGTAGTGACAAGGTTTCTGCTCCCTCTCCCCAGTTAGTACCAAAGAAATTACTGGCAAGAGAGAGGCATGGACCCCAGGGAGCAGTAGCAGAAACGAGACCCTGGAGAGAGGGACAAGGGTGTGCGGCCTGAGGGCGAGGACAGGAGGACCAGCATTCTCTTCCCTGCTCTGGCCTCTCCCTCGCATGGCCTTGCACACTCATCTTGCCCCATTGGGTGGAAATTGGCCACAACCCTCTGGGCAGGGCACGAGTGGGTCAGCACCCCAGCCCTTGAACTGGGGCTACAGCTGGGAGATGCTTTCTCCCCTGACCCTTCTCCCCAGGAATTTAGGAGGCAGTGGTCCGGGCAGGTGGGTGCAGCTGAGAGCTCTCCACACAGGAGCCTGTTCATCAGACACGGCTCATGTCTTCAGGCCTGGAAATATTCACCCCAGACAGAGAGTCTGATTCCCTAGGTAGACGAGCTGTAGATAAAATGAAGGCTCCTGTGGCCGGGATTCTCAGCTGGCCCTGGTGGGCTAACTCACTACACATGTGTGGGCAGTACGTTGTTATTGACTCTATGTAAAGAGCTCCACCCAGTGCTCTGGGTGACACGGTGGCAGGGATGCACAGCTGCAGGAGAGCAGAGCAGAACCTGGAGTGGTGGCAGCGCCAAGGACAGTGATTGAGATGGCTACAGGGGGCAGAGAGGCCCAGAGGCAGAGACCAGCTTGCTGCCTGCAGACTTGCTCTGAGTGGACGGGATTCTAGTGATTGACCTGCCACTGTGGGAATAAAGTTGGGTATAAACCCTTTCACCCCAAGAACGTTCTACTGTCATTTCTTTGGTGACATTGAATCCATAGTGAACTTGCCCGGGGCTGAAACTCAGTGGCAGGACACAAGCCCTCACAGGGAGGTATCTGAGTAGGACCACAGCCCTGAAATAAAGATGACAAAGGGGCACACTAGCAGCCTTGGACATAGAATAAGGGGAGACAGACAGTCCAGGAGCTTAGGGCCAGCCTGGCAGAGCCACTGAGGAGAATAAGAAAACCAGCAGAAGCTCTGATACAGAACAAAAAAAAGGAGTTATTTTTTAAAACCTGATTGATTTTTGAAACAGCCCTGTGGGGTAGGCACTAGCATCCTCCCATTTTGCAGTTGGAGAAACAGACCCTTGGGAAGTGTGGGTAAAATTGCAATGTTTCCAGGATCTCTCACCTGGCCTTAGTACATCTCCATATCAATAGGTGATACAAGGGGGTTAGAGAGCAAGTGGGCACCTGGACCCGAGAGGTATTTTTTGGGTCTTTTTGTAGCCGGATCATGAGAAACATGGGTAAGTAGAAGTAGATGACTGCTTATAAGCAATAAACAGGTTTTTCCCACTTTATTTCTCCCTCTGACTGATTTTGGCTTCAAAGGTTATTTGCCGTGAGCTGGGAACATATTCCCATACCCCCTCCCCCCAGTTACAGGAAGGTTGAACGAGGTCACACAGCTAGTAAGTGGCGAAGTCAGGATTTGAACCCAGTCCCAGGGTCCTGGCCACTGAACACTCTGAGTTTTGAACTTTTATTCAGTTGTCAGTTTTGTCCTTCCTGAAGTTTTTCTCTTCTCTTCACCATTAAGCCATGAGTACTATCTGCTTTTACTTCCTGCCTTTCTGTCTGATGAAAGTTTCCTAGTACAAATTACCAAAAACTGGGCAGCCTAAAACAACAGAAATGGAGTTTCTCAGTCCTGAAGCTGGAAATCACTGTGGGGACAGGGCTGGTTCCTCTGGGCTCCACGAGGAATCTGCTCCAGGCCTCGGAGTTCCTCTGCTTACAGACACATCCGCACCTCTGCCTCTGCTGTCACACTGTCACATGGCCCCCTCCCTGTGTGCAAGTCCAGATTCCCCTCTTGCAATAACACCTGTTATTGGATTTAGGGCCCACCCCAATCCAGGAAAACCTCTTTTTAATTTACTTACATCTGCAAAGGTGTGTATTTTCAAATAAGGTCACATTCACAATTTCTGACAGACATGGATTTTGGGGGGGGATGCTAACTCATCCCAGTAACGTGTCAGTCAATAGAGGAATAAATTCATGGAACATTGTCTCTCCTGAGGAGGACTGTCCCCCAGGCACATTCACTCTGGATTCAATGAGACTGAATAACGATGGAACTTTGTGGGTAATAAACAAGCTTTATTTTCAGGGTGGCAGATTGAGCACTGGAATCACATCTGCCTCTGGAAAGTTTGCAATCCGTCTCCGTCTCTATGCAGTGCCTCTCGGCCTCTATGCACACCCCCTCCCCCGGCACTGGGTGGGGCTTCTCATACAGTAACACAGACGATTATGGCTCACTGCCAACAGGTGTGCTGGCATATGCCTATGAGCATTGCACATGTACAGTGAGCAAGTAGGTTAGGGTCAGGTGAGGATCCTGGGTATGGTAACTTCCATTCTCCCTACAAACATCATCCCATATTATACGAGGAAACCCTAATAAAGTATGAGAGTCATTACAGTACATGGAGGCCTGACACTAAGGGAAAAAAGGAAGTTTCAGAATAGTGAGCTAAGCATTAAGTTTCCCTTGTACGATGCACCCAGAAAACATTACCTAGTTTTCCTGTGGATATATACGCACACACGAAAACTCGAGCACGTCTGAAGATTCTCTGCGCAGCGATACATGCAATTGATATATGCGGTTGCCTCTGCGCACGCGTGAAGAGGCGCTATTTCCATAGTTTGTAAGTTCCATTTATTAAACAACGAGCGCTCGCCACCCTATTAAACGAGCGTGCGCGCGCCCGGCAGGCGGTTCCGTCTACCAAACGAACGCACGCGCGCCGGCCGCACGGTTTGCGTCCAGGACTCTGAGAGGAAGCACGTCTTCCTTCTGTGCAGTTCCCGGCACTGCCGCCCTCCCGTCAGCAGGGGACGCTGCACCGCCCGCCGCGAGCAACTCTCCTCCCGAAAGTCTCGCCCCGGCCGGAAGTCAGGTGCCGGCGCGTCCGGGAAGATGGCGGCATCCACGAGCGGGGGAGCGTTGGGTCGGGGAGGCACCCGGGGACGCGGGGCCCGCAGGCAGCGCGGACGCGGGCGCGGGCCGGGGGCCCTGAAGCGGCTCAGGCTTGCGGTGGAGGAGTTCCTGCAGGCCACATCCGAGGGCGAGAGCCCAGGCGGCCGCGCGGGGCCCCGGGAGGAGGGGCGCGGCCGCCCCGGCGCGAGGAGAAGCCGCAGGGAGCTGAGGAAGCAGAAGCGACAGCTGAGGAAGGCGCGCCGGCTGCAGAGGACCGTGGGCTCCGCGCAGGGCCCGGGCCAGGCCGGCGTCGGGACCGCGAGCGGCCCGCGCGCGGAGAGGCAGAGCGGCCGGCCGCCCCCGCGTCGGACCCCGCCGCAGACCGAGGGTCCGCGACCGCCTCACGCCGGGGCCCCGGCCGCCGGCTCCCGCGCCGCCCCGGCCCGGGGTCCCCCCGGAAAAACTGGGGCCGCCGCCGCCGCCCGGAAACGCGCGCTGCTGGCGGCCAACGAGGAGGAGGACCGAGAGATCCGCAAGCTGGAGCGCTGCCTCGGCCTGAACCGGCGCAGAAGGAAGGGCGGCGGCAGCTCCGTGCCCCTCACCTTTGCCCGCGACGGGCTCGATTACATCCTGGGGGCCCTGGAGTCCGGGAGCAGCGGCTTGTGCGACGGCAGCAGCGAGGAGGAGGGCGGCGCCGGGCCGACGCTCCCCGGAGGTGGCTTCGAGCGCGACGGCGGGGACGAGGGAGACGAGCCGGAGGCGGAGGCGGGGAGGGAGGAAGCCGCGGGAGCGGCGCGGGGCGGGAGCGGCAAGACGGTCCGTTTTGCGGCGGATGAAGACAGTGGAACTGCCTCGGAGGACGTGGACACGGCAGATCGGGTACGCGGAGCAAGTGGGGCCTCCCTGCGAGCCCCGGCGGGACGGCCGGGCCCCGAGCCGCGGGTGCGGAGGTCGGGCTGGAGGGTCTGCCCGGTGCCCTAGTGCCCGCCGCGGAGCGGAAGGAGAAAGCGCCTCCGGGCCTCTCCGCCCCAGGGGCTCCCGGGCCGTCCGCCGCTCCCTCGGTTGCTGACGGCCTCTGGCTCCCCGCCCGCCCTGTTTTGTGGGGCCTGTGCTGTGGCCCAAAGGGGTGCGACACCCCCGGCCCCTTAGGCCTTTTCCTTTTCCTCTCCGCCGCTCCTGGGCTTTCTGGAGCCTTTTCGAGTCTCAAACTCGAGCTAGTCTGCAGCCCCCCTTGGGCGGCGTCCCCGCCGAGGGCCTGGTCCGCGGCGGGGCCTTCGGGGGCGGCCCCCTGCCTGCCGGAGCGCGCGCTGGAAGGCGGCCGGAGGGAGTTGCTCGTGTGCCCCCCGCGTCGCGCCGTTTCAGCATTCTGCCTCCAACGCAGTATTCCTCTGCCTGGGGGGCCTGTCCCCGTTTTCTCACTGGGTGAATCTGGGTGCCAAACATCTCTTAGAATCTTTTCCTCATCTTGGGTAATGAACTGGCTCCGCTTCTGTCCCTGGTGCCTTGGTACCTGGCACCTTGTGAGCAGCCCCTAAGTGCTGTCAGTTCCTGTTAAAACCTCATTTTTTTTCTTCTATTTCTAAGTTTTCTTGCACAGCCTGTTGTCTAAATAACACGCAGTCTGAACTAATGGGCGTCTCTAGAGTAGCAGCTTCTATGTACATAAATGTGCTTTTCCAAACTAAGTTTAAGCTTCCTAACAAGGATCATGCCTTCCAGCTGTTTGTGTCCTAAAGCCTCGTCACACAGGTGCCCAAGGAGTGCTGGTCAACGACGATGATTTGTGACTCTAATTGATAGTCTAGGAAAGTGAGCAGCAGACTGATTTTGATTTTTTCATGTAAATTTAGATATATTTTGAACAAGGTTTGAAAATTACCTTAGAACATGTTTCTCCAAAACGAGTGGTATGTTTTATTTAGGTGTTTGTGTATAGCCGTGCTCACCATAAATTTAGCCCAGGCAAAAGTGTGGAACACAGGGCCTGGGAGCAGATACTGGAGGGGCACAGCCAGGCCTGAAGAAGCAGAGGGGAAGCAAGATGCTGAACTGTACTGGTGTTCATGTAAGTGGCGACGCCCAGCAGAGCGGCATCTTGTCCAGGACCACAGTGGGCACTCGGGGAAGAGCTGATGTTTATTAAGCAGCAGCAGTCAGTGGACACAGCTTCTACCAGTCTGGGGAATTGAACACCTAAATGTGAATACGGCAAGGGGAAAAGTGGGATTTGTTCAGTCTAAGTTCTTTGTCATTCATTTTGGTGCTTTAAAGCAGAGTCTTTGTGAAAATGGTGAAAAGTATATCCCACCTCAAGTGAGGCAAGCTGAGGAGACGGTGGATATTCAGAAAAAGGAGCAACTAGAAAGGCTGAAGAAACATGTCAAAGGTCTAATTAACAGGTAACCTTGCTAAAGAGACCATTTTCTAAAAATACAGAAACTCTGAAATTAACCCCTAAGTGGTGGGGTGGGGACTGTCACTGTGGACTGGCTCCCTTCTGTCCTTTCTCGGTGCAGCCAGGCTCACACATTGAAAGGCAGGATGCCCGCCTTCCCCATTCGGGACTTTGAGTCCTTCAGAGTGTGAAAGCAGCGCTGTGCCTGCGTGGCTGTGCCGAGGGGTCCCCAGACTGGGCTGGCATTCTGGTCAGTCTGGGAACAGTGTGGTTGGGACAGCTCTTACTCTGGTGGAGGGCCACACTCCAAGCAGGAGCTTGGCACTGCCCTGGCCCGCTGCTCTGGTCTGTGTGTGTGCAGCCCTGGCAGTGTCTCACAGGAAGCTTCCAGCACCCACCCACCCACCATCAAGACAGCTGCCCCAGCACCACTTGGCTTTCTGTGCCACCCCATTATGGCTATACCCACCTCCTCCCTGCCATGCTTTTCTAAAAGTGCCTTTTTAACTTAAAAAAAATTCTATGAGGCATCCTGGAATTTTACCAAACATACCACCTTGTTGTTTAGGGTCAGCACAGGTGCTGTGTGTGACCTGTGTGCATAGACACCCTTCCTGTCCCCATCCAGTACACTGAGCAGCCTTTCCCAGTGTCAGGGGCTAAAGATTTTTATGCCAGCATCAAAGTGGGAAAGTTGGAATTTTTCTCAGCACATACTGATGCACTTAGGATGGTCCCTGCCTCTGCCTGGGGACACCAGTTCAGGTGCCAGTGGAGTCCTCTTACAGTCAGAGTGATCTTAACGAGAATCCCATGTGTGCCTTACTGTGGCCACGTTTCAGCTGGACTGACAGCCGGGAGGTTACATCAAGTTTCCAGAAGACTGGGTTTAGCACGGCACATGGAGTTAGCACAGCAGGTTAAGAACTGTCGAGAGTCAAACAGGCACGTGAAATAGGGTGTACAGTAGTATTGATAACTTCTTTTCTTAACTGACTTAAACTTAAAAACTTTTCCGACTTTGAAACATCACCGTGCCCTGTCTTTCCAATGGCCTGCAGGCTGAGTGAACCAAACATGGCCTCCATCAGTGGACAGCTAGAGGAGCTGTACATGGCCCACAGCAGGAAGGACATGAACGGCGTGCTGACCGACGTCCTCCTGAGTGCCTGTGCGCCGGGCACGGCCATGCCCAGCAGGTTGGTGATGGAGCACGTCCTCTTGGTCAGCATTCTTCACCACACAGTCGGCACTGAGGTAGGGCTCCCATCGCCCAGGCTGCTTGGCAGTGCCCTCCTTTGGGCCAGAGGCCTGTTTGCACTCATACTGCTTCGTCCACATCGCGTTATCCTAGCCCACATTCAAGGTCCTTGAGTTCCGTCCATTCCAGTGTTTCTTTTCTGCCTGTGGGTTTATTTTCCTCTGGCTGAGGTCCTGGGCTTGCCTTCACTTTCTTTGTATTCCCCTTGACAGGGACTTAGTTCAGATGTTCAGAATACAGAGCTTTGTAGGGCCTTACTGCCCATGTTTTGCATTGGGTGAGAGATCATTTTTCCTAAGTAAGAAGGCCACCAGACTCGGGTAAACGATGCTGGCTGAGGAGACATGTGACAGGGCCTAGGCTTGGAGCCCCCTAAGCCCCCACAGGTAGGTCATGGACCTTCAGTGCCCACGTGCCTGTGCAGTGGGGCCTTTGTCAGGATTGAATTGAACAGCATCTGTAAAGTAGCAGCTCAGTGCTGAGTGTCCAGTAGGAGCTGCTGAGCAAATGGTGTTCTCCACCCCACCCCCTCATGTTCTTCGCCCTTGCTCAGTGATCCTCTGGTCAGCATTGGAGGCAAGTAGGGGTGGCTCTGGTTATGGTAGGAAAAGGCCCTCTCCCTCCACCTTCCAGCGGGTGTTCCACTCTCTGGGTGTAGCCGATTCCAGGGCGTGGAAGGGATCGGGGAGGGGGAGTAGTGGCTGATTCAGTGAATGAGGCTTGATCTCTCAGGTGATGGTCACATTCAGGAGAACGTGTGGATCCTTCAGGTCCTTGTGGAGGTGGCAGCTCTCGGGTGGATTCAGTTTGCCTCCCACTAACCTGCCTTCCAGAAACGGGCCTCAGCAGCGCAGCGTCGTGCAGGCCCAGTCCCTGGGCTGTTAGCACGTCTGGTCCTCACTGGCCCTGCAGGCCACGCGCTCAGCTTTGCTTCCCAGAGGCAGCAGAGCCTCCGGACAGCCAGGTGGTGTTCCCCAGCTCACAGGCTGTTAAAGTGCCCTGGGACTCGCCCTCGGCTCCAGAGCCCTCGGTTCCACTGCCTCGCTCTGCGCATCCGTTTCCCTTTCCTGCTGTGTGCTCTTAGTCACAGTCTGAAAACCCACAGGAGCGCCAACACGCCTTCTCCTTCGGGCTGTTTGAGGCCCTGCAGTGTGGGCGGGGAGGATGCTCTCCAGTCCAGAACACGGCTGTGCCACGAACTGGCTGTTGCCAGGTGACCTCTGCCGCCATGTCTTCCTCTGTGCAGTTGGGTTACTGTGTTCAGGAGCCTGGCCCATAGAAAGGGCTCATTAAAGGTTAACCTTCCACACGACACGGAGGGTGTTCTCAGGTCGAAGCTCTGAAAGTCCGCACTGGCCTTTCCTGCCTGCAGGCCTCATGCTCTTGTCTAGAGAACCTTCCCATCCACGGCTTCACATCTAGCAGAAGCCACATCATGGCTTTCAAAAACCCAAAAGGGGGTTTTGAAAGATGCAGACTGTAGGGCCTGCAGGGACTGGGGCTTGGGGCAGAAGAGAGAAGTGTAGGCCCTGAGTCTTCTGGACAGCCCCGCTGTCCTCTGCTCCGGCTGCGCTCATGTCCATGCCGAATGCTGTGAGCCCCTCTGCATCACAGAGCACAAGGGAGTCAGGACGCCGAGTGCAGTGCCATTTCAGGGCTCCCTGTGTGCCCAGGCCTCCTGGTCCTGCTGCTGTGCTTCGTAATCGAATTGCTTTTAGCACAGACTGTATTTCATTGAGTTTTAATAGAAGATATAGACCCTGACTCTCCGTGATGTATCAGGAATTCACTGGACTTGAAAATACGAGATCATTGATATGTCTTCTCACTCCCACCTTCACTGGTAGCATGAAGCACAAGCACAGTGACTGGCCCAGGGCACGTCAGGGTGGTGCTTTAGCTGTGACATCCACTGACTCTCCTGCCGATGCAGTGAGCCCTCTGCCTCCATGGAACTCCTCTCAGCTCCGCTGAGAATGCCCTACAGGCTCTCCAAGGATGCGGAGGCACGTTACAGCGCTCCACGTGTCACTTACTGACGGGCCTCTGCATTATTCACAAATAAAAAGTGCAGTCTGTTCATATTTGTGTTAAATCCCCAAGGCAAAATTAGTATATATGGATAAGTAACTTCAGCAATAGGATGATAGTTTGTTCTGTTTTTAAATGTTACAGTAACTTTTATTCTAAATGCATTGAATGGAAATCTAAAATTTTGACAGGTTTTAATGTAAAAATTCTGTGTGATTGAAAACATACTTTTATATTTTATGTCTGAATTTTTATTGATGTCTGCAAGAATTTTAATTCTTTTTTAACTTAGATTTGCACACAACGTTAGTGGCCCTAACAGGAGAGTGTATTCTTCAGATTTATCTCCGTGAGTTGGGAATCTACAGGTTAAACTGATTTTTTCAGTCTTGGTTCCTACAAACTAGCAGTTGGGTGGGTGCAGGCCCTCAGAGCCTTAAGCTGATTCTGTCCAGCCTCACTAACCTGCTCTGCCCCAGGATCTCCTGTTCAGTCACCTCTCATCTCCCGTCACCGGCCCCGCCTGCTAGTTCTACGCCGGGTCAGTCTCGTGCCCAGTCTCTTTCATGGGTCCATCGTGGATGGCCATGTTGATTGAGATCATCGTTTCTCCTCACTCCTGGCCGCCGCTGTCCCTGCATCTGTCTTCTCCCTCTAGGCTCACTGAGCCTGGGCTGTGAGTGTGTTAGATAGTAGTACACTTTTGGAGCTAGAGATATGTTCTTAACATTTTTAACATTTTATTTGTCCAAGGAACCAGATAGCTGATGACCCCAAATCGCCACCATGTTGATTTTAAGGACAAGAGGGCTCATGTAGGCAGGAGGCTTGAGCCCCGTGGCAGGTGCTCCGTGGTCACCCACTGTTCGGTTTCCCTCAAGCACATTTTTACAGTCCACGCCCAGTTGAAGTTCCCTACGTGTATATACTTCCTGTGTCTATGTCACCAGCACCCGCTTAGGGCTGCTGCGGGGGTAGGAAGGGCTCCGGGGATGGCTGGGCGGCGCGGCTGACATTGCCGATGTGCTCTGCTCACCTGGGCAGGTTGGAGCTCACTTCCTGGAGGCGGTGGTGAGGAGGTTCGACGGTGTCTATCGGCTCGGCAGTGAAGGCAGAGAGAGTGAGAACCTGCTCACCATCGTCGCCCACCTCTACAACTTCCACGTGGTGCAGTCGCTCCTTGTCTTTGACATTTTGAAAAAACTTGTTGGAACTTTCACAGAAAAAGATATTGAACTGATCCTGTTGATGCTGAAAAACGTGGGCTTTTTGTTGAGGAAAGACGATGCTTTGTCACTTAAGGAACTGATTGCTGAGACTCAGGCCAGGGCCAGCGGGGCTGGCAGCAGGTTCCAGGACCAGACCCGGGTATGTGTGTGGCTTCCTAGGCGCCTGATGCTCACGGGTCTGGGTTGAATCCTGCATCTCGTTTCCAAACAGTGCCCATCATCTCCTATTTGTCTGGTTTTGTGGCTTCGTCTTAGTATGGGAACAAAGAATCGATTTATTTAACATCCATTTTTAATTGTGGGGCTCAGGTGTCAGCCGGCTTGGCCTTGTGGCTCTGCCAGGAAGAGCGACCCGCCCCCAGCCTCCCAAGCCTTGGTTCCCTCGCCAGGAGACGGGGCTGAGACAGGTCAGGAAAGCCTAGAGGGGAGGGCAGGGGGCGTGGCTCGTTCAAGAAGGGAGACAAGTTCGTGTTCCTGTGGGGAGCCTGCCGGGGAGCAGGCTGGGACGGCAGTGGCTGGCCGTGGGGCCTTGTAAACCCTCTGGAGGAGCTGGGGTCTTCTTCTAGAGGGATGTGAAGGGCTCTGAGCATGTAAATGCTGCGACGTCTTCATGCTAGTGGTCACTAGCTACAGCGTGGGCAAGGGAGGTGTCAGGGCTGGGAGAGGCTGCTGGGGCGCTGGGGTGGGTGTGGATTTAGGGATTAAAAGTGACCAGACTTGATGTGGGTTCAGGGGCAGGGTGGAGGTGTAGGAAAGGAGGCGCTGTGTGGTCCCGGGCTCCCAGCTTGGGCCGTCAGGCGGAGACAGAAGCGGCGGGTAAGTCGCCCTTTGAAAACCCTGCCGTGAGTGCCAGGTGGGCAGTGCCGAAGCGCAGCTCCGGGAGCCATGGGTGCGGGAGGAGTTGCTGGCGTACAGTGGGCAGCAGACCTGGCCTCCAGGTTCCCTGCCACCAGCGTGGGGCTGTGTTGGGGGCAGAGGGAGAGCGTGAGGAAGGCTCTGGGAGCTGGGCCTCGAGCATCCCAAGGAAGGACTTGTCCCTTGTTATAGGAGCAGAGGTCAAGTTTGAAACGAAGTGGGCAAGTCAGGAGGTAGACCCCTGGTCACCCAGGGCTGGAGCATCCGGGGGCTTGGGGAGCGGCTATAAGGGGTTGGAGTTTCCCCTGGGGTGGTGGAAATGCTCTGAAATTGATGGTGGCAGCACCACGCGGCCCTGCATGCTGGTCATTCACTTTGAATGGTGAGTGTCGTGGCGTGAATCACACCTCAGGACACGTTAGCCCCTGGGGAAATCTCAGAGGAGGGCATACAGTCAGAGGCGGTAGGGACTGGAGGAGAGGACAGTCTCTGGGTAGTGTTTCAAGTCCCCGTTGAGGTCAGTGATGGAGTCACATGATGACGCCCTGCACCCCGGAGCCGCGTGCTCAGGTCTGTGGAGGCTCTGCTGAGGGCCCCCACCGTGGGCACCTGGCTGGTTTGTTGATTCCCAAGCTGAAGGGTGAGTCCTTTAGACTATTTGAAATGATGGCTTTTTCTCTGTTTTTATGCTAGATTCGGTTTATGCTGGAGACGATGCTGGCACTGAAGAACAACGACATGCGTAAGATTCCAGGCTATGACCCTGAGCCTGTGGAGAAGCTGAGGAAATTGCAAAGAGCTCTGGTAAGCCACCTTCACTTACGTGTCCGGAGCGTTCTGGTCTACGTGAGCCCGTCCTGAAAACCAAGATGATGTCAGAGCTACAGGTGGGGTGCCACCTCTGGTCACTAGGAACCCCAGGGTGGGGAAAGGAGTGTCGGTCCCCGTGCTGAGACCCTCCGGGGTGCCTGCGGCTGGGGGGTCCCTGTGAGTGGGCGCCCCCACACGTAGCCCACAGTGCTAGGCCCACCTTGTGTTGGGATTGCAGTAGAACACTGGTCACTGAAGGAGGCCCGGGGCCTGGGTCCCACCAGACCATGTCGCTGCCGTGGCGGGCCCGTAGCTGAAGCCCACCACCTCCCTGGCAGGGCGAGTCCCGCAGTCCGTCCTAGGTGAGATCCGGAATCATTGGCTCTGGCGAGTCCCAGGCCCCTCCTGGCCGCATTCTCACCGCCAGACCCGGGGAGGACTCCTTGTGGCCTCTGATGTGAAGCTCCTCCTTGTGTGATGGCTTTCCAGAGGCAGCGGCATTGGGGTGATAGGCCCCCAAACCCCAAACACAAATGCCCAAACAGGCTCCTGTCCCCACTGTCATCAGGGACCCTCCCCCACCCCCATCTCTCACGCCTCGGAAATGCCATGCTGAGAAATGGGAAGAGCCCGGGGAGGTGGGGAGGGTGTACAGCCCAGGCTGGGGGGATTTCATCTGCCCCTTTCTTTCCACCAGGTGCGCAACGCTGGCTCAGGTACAGAGACCCAGCTCCGTGTCTCGTGGGACGGAGTCCTGCATGCCGAGCAGATCGGGCGCTGGTGGATTGTGGGGTCGGCCTGGAGTGGGGCCCCAATGATCGACAGCAGTCAGCAGAAGGCCCCACAGAAGCATCTTGCAGGGCCGGTATGAGAACCCTGCTCCCTGCTACCGTGTGTGTTCCCCGTGTCCCCCCACAGGTCTGCTCCACTTTCCCTGGGGTAGCCGCCTCTTTGCTCGTCAGATGATCACTGAGATGTACGTGCATGGGTTTTTTGAAGACCTGTAGAAATTGCTACTGCTTTGCGATGTAATTGAATTCAGCTTCTGTTGTTTCTTCTTAAAGTCCAAACACGTTATGTAATAGACCTAAAAGATGATGGGAATGGGGCCCCCATGGAAACAGCACTCGGTGCAGCACCAGGTACAGAGACGCAGGCCCATCTCCCAGGGAGGCGGCTTCTGATCCGTCAGCCTTAGATTTCAGAGAGTGAGGACTCTGCACTCTGTCACTTACTAATTGAAGTGCCCCTGTTACTCAGACTTCCATCCTCTTCCCTAATGTCCTCGTTCTGTCCTGGGGCCGCGTCACACTCTGTGGTCCTGGCTGTGTGGCCATGGCCACCTCTCTGTATTGCCTCACTGTAGGCTGACAGGTCGCATGGCTCTGACAAGTCTCCCGGATCAAGCAGGTCTCTCCTATGGCCTGCTTTGTCTCTTGCTATTTTTTCTCTTTGGGGTGGCCCAAGAATAAAGTCTTAGTAGTATATACACATTTATTTACATACAATTTACAATTATGGTCAAGCTATAAAATTATACACATTATTTTTTAGCAACTGCTGTGACTGCACTATTCCAAAGGAACAAATCTCCTTGAAACATATATGTGGTCTGTGATTGTCCTTCTTTTCAGGTTAGCACGAAGATACTAGAACTTGCCCGAAAGCAGAGAATGAACACTGACATCCGGAGAAACATATTTTGTACAATAATGACTAGTGAAGATTTTCTGGACGCATTTGAAAAGCTTCTGAAGTAAGCACGTGGGTGAACGCTGTGGCTGCAGTTCAGCCAGATGTGGAGGAGTCGGCGTGGGGTGCTGCCTGGGAGTGGCTGGACTGGCCCTGCTGCCTGCGCTCAGGCGGCCAGTGGGCAGCAGTCCTGCTGGTCGGCCATTAGTGCTTCCAGATGAGAGCATTTTAGGAGTATTTTGGTCACAAGTATTAGATGACCAACTGAAGATCCTCTGTGGCCCTTGGTTGTCATAAATCTAAATCTTCATATTGAAGTTGTCTAATTGTTTCTAAATACAAAACTTCCTGGTAGCGTTTCCACACTTAGTTGTAATACCATTTAAAAAGCCCCTTTGTGCTTTCAGAGCACCCCCAGCAAGTCTCATGAAATCTGCGTCCTTCATTTGCTTCAGTCGGAATGAAGTAGAGGGTCAGTGTCACAGGACCGCAGCGCCTGGCCATGCCCAGCACTGCACTGAAAGGCGTGAAAGTCAGGCTGGAAGTTTCAGAGCAGGTGAACCAGGGAAGCCAGTGGGGTGACAGGAACCTGATGCCGCTGGCACGCAGTTGAGCTGGTCGTGTTTCTTACCACTCGGGAACCAGTCACGGGCCTCTGGCTGACAGAGCTCAGATGGGGGTCCCACCCACGTTTGACCCCGTTGTTAGAGACCCTGAGCCTTGGGAGGTGGGGGGGCAGGGCCAAGCCCACAGCCCCTGACTTGCTGTCTCCACCTCCCCCTCTTGGGGTCCCTTCTCACCGAACTGCCAGACAGGAAGTACCCTCCTGAAAGACTCCTGCCTTAAAGCTGTTAAACTGGTAAATGAAAGGTTGCCTAGTCATTGCCATTCTTGTTCTGTAGGCTTGGCCTAAAGGATCAGCAGGAGAGAGAAATAGTTCATGTTCTTGTGGACTGCTGTCTTCAAGAGAAAACATACAACCCTTTCTATGCATTCCTGGCTGGCAAGTTTTGTGACTATGAAAGGAGGTTTCAGGTAAGGGAACCTCCAGCCACCTCCGCCCCGCTCCTAGACATTCTGTCCACGGGGCCCAGCTGAAATGAGTGCCCAGGTCCCAGCCCACCCGAGGGCCATGTGCACAGGGAGAGCAGCGGGTGACAGAGTGACAGGTCACCATGTCTGTGCATCACCCCGTCCCACCGCATGAGGCGTCCCAGGGCCCGGGAGCGGAGGAGGCCTCTGGCCTTTGTGCTGCGCTGCCCCGTTTCTGCCGGCTCGGGAGTGCTGCAGCGGGAGACATGATCAGGAAGCTGTTTCGGACTACTGTGTGTGGGGAAGGACGGGGTTGCTCTTGACGGGGGAACTGTGTGTAAAGTAGTGTTTCGAACTACTGTGTATAGGAAAGTCTTGATTTTTACCATGTTACAAATAAGCAAATGAGAAAACTTACAGGTTATTGTAATTTCCTGCATTTTAACTTTTCTTTTTAACTGTTAGATGACTTTCCAATTCAGCATATGGGACAAATTTCGGGACTTAGAAAATTTGCCGGCCACTACCTTCTCTAACTTGGTTCATCTGGTGGCCCACTTGTTGAAGACAAAGTCGCTTCCGCTGTCCATTTTAAAGGTTTGTGTCACGAGAGATCACTAGGGCAGCGAGGTAGCCCAGCGGCTGCTGCGTGTGGTGCCCACAGTGTGTTTCCTGTGGTCCTGGCCACCCGGAAGTGTCTCGTCACAGCCACCAGCCAGCTCGGCACACTGCGCAGATCTTCCTCGTTGTTAAGGCACAGCTCCAGTTGTCTTACCCTATGTGAACTGTCTCGGAGTTTGGGGTTCACGTGCAGTTCCCAGTGACGACAACTATGATGGCTGCCAGCAAGTTAGGAAAAGGATAGGGAGACGTAGGCACTGGGCTGGAGCTGCGGGTGGAGCCTTTTCTGCCTTTGCTGTGATAACGTTGCAGCAGCCCCCACCCCCCTGCCCGGCGCATTTCCCATCACTTCAGAGCTGGTGAGCTGCAAATGCCCTGATGATGCAGACACAGAGGACGAAGCCCAGACATGGGAGCTGGGCCCCCAGGCTGCCAAAGGCCTGGGCAGTAGGACCCCTGGGGGCCGGGAGTCCTAAACACCTGGCCTGAGAGAACCCAAGGGCCAGAGAGAACATTCGGGGCCTGGACTTCATGCCCTTCCTCCTGAGCCACAGGATGGACCGCAGCTGTGCTTTCCTGTCTGGGCTTAGGACCCACTCAGCAGCGCACTGACACGGAGGCAACTGGGGTCGTGCTGGGCTTTGCCCGCACTGAGTATGAGGGCTCTGGGCCCGTACACAGCCCACAGCCATGGAGGGTCCGCCTCCTCGAGGTGGACTGGATCTGGCCCCAGTTCACTTGAGCTTTGAGCACAGGGCTGAGCAGGACACAGTGCCTCTAAGTGTTTTTAATCTCTGTCTGCACAGTATTATGTATACTGTCACCAAACCCTTAATAGCCTGTCACAGTTCTTTTTGTTAATCGAGTGTAAACTGGAAATGTATCCATGTTGACACCTGTCATTCTGCTTCCTGATTTCATTGCTGCTGTGCAGTCCTCCCCATGTATGCCTCCTGTGATACAGGTATTTCTTCTAGTGGATGTATGTGCGTGAGGTAGTCTCTCCTGAATCTCAATTCTATATGTATATATTTACATATATATGGGTTTGATTAAGCATTAAAGCATGGAGATAATATATATTTCAATTAATTAAATTCCTGATTCATAAGGCATGCTCCCTGTTAACTTTAGAAATAAAGCCCAATTATTTGACCAGTAAAAGTGGGTGACTCGGGAAGAGCAGAGAGTTGCAGTCTGGACGTGCAAGCAGGCAAAGCCACAGGTGGTGCAGCCAACAAAGGGGGCAGGATGGGGGCCGGGAGGGGCTGTTGTAAAGAAAGTCCCCTGGAGAAAAGCGGGCCCCACTGGAGTGGTTTCCTGGTAGGAGGTGCCGCACGCATCTTCCCCAGTGGGGCCTGTCCTTGGGAACCCTGCCTGGTGAGGATTCCCCTGGGGTCTGCAGCTCATACTTCCTGGGACTGGTGTGGGGGGTGGGTACAGCTCCACTTCAGGGGCCCCTTCTTGATTTTTGCAGCCCTCATAAACTTTACTTACCTCTGCAGAGTTACTCCTAGCGGTGGTGTGCAGACCTCTGCCAGCAGCGTCTAAGGTTCCGTGGCCCCATGTCCTGGCCAACAGCTGTTCATTTTGTAAAACTGGAAATAGCCTTACTTAAAGGTGGGGGGAGATGAGATATGTGTGATTTTTTTTTTACTCTAATTTAACTATACTCAGAAATCATTGAAAAAGTTGGCTTAATCAATATAACTTTATTTTTCTATCCTAACTGCCAGGTGGTTGAATTCAGTGAGTTGGACAAGCCCAGAGTCCACTTCCTACGAGAAGTGTTATATATACTGTTAATGGAGACAGAAGTTGAAGACCTTGGTTTAATTTTTGCAAGGTATGTCCCCAGCTTGTGATAAAACATGGAAAAGAGATGAAGAAAAAATTCCACTTACATTGATTTATAAAAGCAAGGTTGTATTTATGTGTAGCTTTAATAAGTCATTTTCAGTTTTAATTTTAGGCTAATGCACATTACTTGGGGGACATGAAACTTGCCTAAAGGCAAACTAATAATAATGATATCCCACAAACAGAATATGCTGTTTTTAAGTTCTAAACTGAGAATTCTGTTTTTAAAGGAGACTAGGTTGTGTCTCCCTGTCGGAGGTTCCAAGAACAGGCCTGGGAGAGGCCAGCTCATCGCCGGTAATGCTTTGTACGATTCTTCCCAGAGTGTCCGACAACCCAAAGCTGGGCATGTTGCGGGAAGGTCTGAAGCTTTTCATCAGCCACTTCTTGGTAAAGGGCGTGCAGGCCCACCGGGGTGCCGAGGAAGCCGGCGTGCTGAGAGAGCGAGCCGACCTCACCACCAAGGCCCTGCAGGGCAAGGCCGCCCTGAGAATGTAGTCTGGAGACGGAGAGAAGGGGTGGCCCTCACCTGTACCATGTCCTCTCTAAACCCCAAGGGCTCATCTGTTGACCACACAACTTGGTGGAGCTAGACCAGTCTGTTGTATTTAAAATATTAAGATAATTTTTTTATCCAAGGACATAATTATGTTTCTGTTTTAAACCATTTAAAAATAACTGTATATATAGGAGGTGGGGGAGAGGAGGAGGGGGTGGGAGGGAGGGGCGGGCACTGGGCAGAGCTCTTTCATGACAGCATGGCCATTGAGTGACAGTGAGTGTCTTAGTGTTTTAATAGGCAGAATGGGCCACCAGAAAGGCGAGGGTATCATAAGGACATGTGTTTTTATCCTTTTTATATATTGGATGTAAGTTCAAAATCCATCAATTAAATGTGTCTGATGTTTAATTCACTATTTCAAGTATTTGGAATGCAGGTGTTTGGAAAAGTCCGCAATTGACTTTGGCTCACAAATATCAGTTCATTAGGTGTGAGAGTTTTTTGTCTTTATTCATCTACAACTGGCATGGTGAAGGACATTCCTTCCCACGTGTGTCTGTGGGTCATACACACCAGGTCCAGGTTGTAAAGCGCTTTGCTGAACAACTTTGAGTCACCAAGTGGATCTGAACCCTAACTAGGTGCTGCTCTCTGAGCTGGACCCTGGGAGGTGCTTCTCTGGCGAGAGACCCCCACTTACTAAGTACAGTAAACCCTGAATATGTGAGAAAGTAAAAATGGCCTCATGCACCTCCATCTGCCATAGAGTCACAAACACCTGTGGTTTTTCCAGCCCTTAGAATTTGCTTCTGCCAACATTATTTAAATGTCACCTTTGTTGCAATTATTATCTAAATGTCACCTTCAGTTGTTGAAAAAAGTCACCAAGATGTGAGTAGAGAATAGCGTTCATGCCACGGTCACACAACGGTCTGCTGTCCTTCAGAGCAGCCACCTTGGGAGCCTGACTGATCCGAGCAAGGGGACTCCTGTGCAGGTAGCGGCAAATGTGAGCCTCCAGCAGTTTGTTTAGGAATCACTGTGTGAAGTCGTGACAGCTCCATGTTTATCCTGACACTAAGGGTTCCAGTTTTGAAATGTGGAAAGAACATGAAGAACAACCCGCGGTCCCACATTTGGGAGCCCCCCCCACACACCTAAGGCCGCGTCACCACCCTGTATCTTCTGACCAGTCCCTCAATTAGGCAATGGTGGCAGGCTGGAGGTGAGCGGACGGAAAGAGGATTCTCCCCAAAGCAGCCCGCGCCACGGGGCCTTGAGCCAGGTGTCTGCCGCACACCGGTTCCTCTGCCAGCAGAGCCCTGCTCTGAGGAAGGGAATGCCGACTGAGAGACTGCCTGACAGTCTACGTTCTGGTGCGCGGCCGTCCTTGCGTGCTGAGCTGCACAGACTGGTGGCCGTGTGTGGGCCACACCTGAGTGGCATGAGTCAATGAAGGGCACAGCTGCTGGGGTGGGGAAACAGCTCTGCAGAAGGAAGACGTCTATAAACTGGACTCCATTTTCATGTGGATCCTATTAAAGTATCTTTCTCTTCATTCTGGAATGTATTGTGACTTAATTCATTTCCCAAGTTACATCTGTATATTGCAGGTTATCCCTAGTCTGTTCTTAAGTGTAAAACCCCTTTTTAACAAAATACCACAGTTTATCACATGCTAGTAATTGTTTTCAGTAAACACACCTTGATCAAAAGTTGGAAATTCAGAATTGCTTTTAGATATATAATACTTTTTAAGTTTATTACAATAATGACCTACATCTGAAAAATACTGCAAAATGCTGAGATAATACTTGGTGTATGTATGAATTTTTGGAGTTCATGTGGTACAAGTTAAGAACTGAAAATGTATGGATAGAATTTCTGGGAAGCCGCCTGAGCGGATTTCATCTTCAGAAGCGTGAGGAGCTGTCACGCACTAAGGTGTCTGAGTCTTGCGTGTTTAGGGCCGCAGTGCAGGCTTGCTTCGGAGGAGGTCTGCGGGTCTCAGGCGCACACTCGCCTTTCCATTCCTAGGAAGCCTCACGTGGTTTAGGCGACGGCTAAGGACCAGTCTCTCCCTCGGCTCACGACAAAGCAAACGAGGCGGTGTTAACAGGAGGTGGAGTTTATGTAAAGTATGTTCTATCTTCTGTGAGTTGCAAATTATTTCAAAATAAATTTTACAAAACGCTCATAATGCAGAACTCATTCTTCAAAGACCTAAAGTGTTCTGATGTTTTTTCACAGAAATAATTACGCTAATTCCCACTGGCTCTTCACTTTTATAAAAGCTACTTAGGCCTCAGTCCCCAGTGGAGCGCTGACGTGGGGCTGCTGCAGCCAGGGGCGCTCGGTGGGCAAGGAGAACTGCAGCCCCGGCCTCCACAGACCCCCGGCACAGGGCGCCCCTCCTCTCTGGGGAGCTGGGGTGCCAGGCCAGGGTTTTCCTGAACTCTCACCAAATTCCTTTACCTGAGTGACTTTGTGTTTGACTCGTAAGGACAGGAACGCTCACTTCTAGAATCACAGCCTCATTGCCAAAATAAGGCCAGAGGTGTGGGGAGAACCCTGGTCCAGAGCCCCTTCAGCTGGCCCATGCCATGCCCTGTAATCCCGATCATACGTGGCTGCATTAGCACGGCACTGGGACACAGGGCCGGCCTGTGCCCTTCGGGAACAGCTGATCTCTGCCGAGGCCATGCCGGCGGGGTTCTTCGCTGCAGAGATGGCGCCCTCCCGCTGCATCTGTCTCGATGCCGTTGCGTCAGCCCACGGCTTGTCTAAGGCAGTCGTCCCTTCATCCTGGGTTCCCGCGGTCACACGGGAGCAGCTGGCCGCGTAGTTCGGGGCCCAGGGCCTCACCATCTGAAGGCTGGGCTGGCTGGATGGTGCCCCCCAGTGATCGCTGAAGCAGATGTGGCCCGTGCTGGTCACCAAAGGAGGGATTGCGCCTTCCTCTGGCCTTGGCCCTCCCCTGGCTGCCCCGATACCTGGTACCAGGACGCACCTCTCCTCCCATCAAGTCCTGTGAGGACAGCTAGGCCCCCGGGAAGGTGACCCAACGGGACCACCCCCAGGGCACCGCGGGACTGACAGCTAAGACTCCCAAACCCTCCACTTGTGCACAGCTTGCGGAGCTGTGGGTGAGCTTGGGGGGGCTCTGAGGCACCAGCTCAGGCAGGACCCAGACGACAGTGGGTATCTGGCGATTCCATTCAACATGTGATGGGAACCTGCTTGGCCCCCCACCGGCTGAGCCTGCGGTAACTTGAGAAGCTCAAAGCATCCTCCAATTTTGAGGAACTGGCCGCATAGGACTGCACACCCACAGTGCGATGGCCTGGCCAGCTGCTCCCGGAGGGATGGGCGGAGCTTCCCTAGGGAAGCGAGCATGGACTGGCTCTTCCGGGAGGAGAAGAAGGCCCTTCTGGAGGCAGCTCAGCTTCGGGCATAAAGCCCGGCCGTGGCTGGGTCCTCGGGCCCCAGACAGCAAGGGCAGAGGTGGGCGTAAAGCTGCATTTGAAAGGCTCCTTTCTCCACCCTGAGGAGTTGAGGTATCACTGGTCAACAGCAAGGATCATAGGCAAGGAAGTTAAATAATCGTGTTTTCAAAAACACGGCCAAAGGATGGCGCTGGGTGGGCAAGTGCAAATTCCGGCCACCGAGATCAGCTGGACGGCTCTGGTGACTTTCAAGTTAGAAGGGCCCCACCCAGGGTCAAAACAGGGGTGGCTGTGGAGAGGGGCATGTGGGTCACCTCCAGGGGTGGCCAGGACATGGTGCCCATGAGCCCACGGGGACAGGGCTGAGGGGCAGACACACTGCCTCTAGGAGTGGGGGTCCCCGGGGGTGAGAGGCGGCTGGGGCACAGGGCCAAGCACGGAGCAGCCAGCCGGCAGCCCCGAGGGGACAGAGTGGGCCCGGGAGGGACTGGAAACGGTCGGGGGCCGGGGCCTTGGGCAGCATCTAGAGCAACTCAAAGTCACATCCGGGGACTGTACATTAACTGGATCACTGTGGGCTTCTCGACAGCCTCCCATCCCCGCTGAGTAAGGAGGGCCTGGGACGGGGCACAGGGGCGCGTGGCCGGGCTGCACACTTCTCGGAAAGCAGCTGGGCCCGGGCACCGGGGGCTCCTGTTTCTCACCCTGAGCAGCCCTGGTGAAGCTGGCGGAGAGGGCTGGCTGCTCAGGGGTCGCGTTCACAGGAAGGGGGCTTTTATCTTGAGCAGGGCTGGTACATAATGAAAAATGATATTTGCATGAAAAGATGATGAAAGGGGAAACTGCAACCAGTTTAAATGGTCCTAGGCAGGTGGCGGTGATCTCAGGAGCACCCAGTCTGTGTACATTTGGAAAACAACGCCGCAGGTGTGCCCACAGGCCGGCCGAGGCACTGTGACCTTGAGCATGTCAGACGAGGTTGCCGGGGCCACTGACCTGCAGGTTGTCAAGCCCCCGCCCTGCTCTCCCGAGTGCAGAAGGAGGCTTCTGAGGAAGACACGAGAGCCCCCCACGGGCTAGGGTTAGGGTCAGGGCGGAACTCGGCTTGGGCCCGCGTGAGGATGAAGAGCATTTTATGAAGTGTTCTCTGTAGAAAATCACTTACAACGCACATGGATGGTTTGTTTCGTGTGACTTTGTCAGAAGGGTTTCCAAAGAAGAGGGCAAATTCCTCCTTTCATTTTTTTGATTTGTGAATTGTTAGCACTGGCCACATGTGTGTTTTCCCCCTGTCCTGCCAATGGGTTTCAGCCCCGGGCAAGTTTTCTGTGGATTCAGTGTGACCAAAGAAATTGACAGCAAAACGTTCATGGGGTGGAAGGGTTATACCCAACTTTATTTTCAGGTGGCAGGT
Organism: Manis javanica; assembly: GCF_040802235.1. NCBI lineage: Eukaryota > Metazoa > Chordata > Mammalia > Pholidota > Manidae > Manis > Manis javanica. The sequence goes on along the minus strand of NC_133161.1, from coordinate 1,374,007 downwards.
CAGTCACTAGAATCCCGTCCACTCAGAGCGAGTCTGCAGGCAGCAAGCCGGTCTCTGCCTCTGGGCCCCTCCGTCTGCACAGCCATCCTCTGGGCCTCTGTCCCTAGCACTGCCACCACTCTAGCCTCTGCTCTGTTCTCCTGCAGCCATGCCACCATGTCGTGCCCAGAGCACTGGGCGGAGCTCTTTTTATAGAGTCAACAGCCATGTATTGCCCACAGGTGTGCAGTGAGCTGGTCAACCAGGGCCAGGTGAGAATCCTGGCCACAGGAACCCTCATTCTATCCACACCCCGTCATTTGTAAACACAAACACAGGCACTTGTACACACACAGGTCCAGACATCATGACAGTTATTTAATTCCCAGACCATCAGCCTGCGTCTCCTGGGATGACAGCGTTCGTCCAGGAACCGCAGCGCTTCCGTCCTGCCCGAGAGCAGGAATCTAACCCACAACATGGTTGAATGCTGCCGGTGAGCCCTCTGGGGCTGTTTTTTCCCAGACAGAACACAGTCAAGGTCCGGACAGCACATTTCCTTTCTATTTGCCTTTGAAGATAGATTACCCTCCTTCTCTGTTTCTTAAAATTTTCATGACACTGGGTTTCTGAAGAGGCCTGGCCAGTTGTCACGTCAGACCCTGCATGTCAGTGGGCCGCAGAGCAAACAGATATGGAGGCACGTGGCCGCATGGCCCAGGACACAGGGTGGCAGGGTCCTGAGTGTGGTCGCTGAATGAAGGTCAAGGCCACCAGACCTCTCCAGGGTAAAGGTACATTTTACCTTTGTAATTATTAAGGGAAATTAATCACCAGAGTTAAGGACATTTTACCAGGGAGAAAATGTGGCAGACGTGAGTTTCCTGTTCCCCACACTAGTCTGGTTAGTGGGCCAGAACCAGCTGTTCCTTGGGGTTGCAAAATGGTTGTTTTCCAGTTCTGCCATTCCTCCCCCATCATTAGCTATTGCTTTTCTTTTAAAATGAGTCTTCTGATACCCCTCTCCCCTTTTTTCAAAAAAGATGAACTCCCACCCATCTTTACTGAAGTCATGACAAGTGACTGCATTGCAAACCGTTAAGAAGTCACTGGCTGGAACAAGAGCAAAAGACATTGCTCTCAGGAAAGCCTGCAGGAGGCGCCAGGCTGGGGTGAGGGCCAGGGAGCATGGCTTCGCACTGCAGGCTGGTGGGCAAGACCTTCCACCTGCAGCGTGAGGTCCTGCCAGGTGCGCCCACCACACTTCCTGTCCTCCCAGCTGCTCTGCCTTGAAGCTCCCGCGTGATTACCCATCATGGCCCCAAGTCCAGATTAAAAGGAAAGGTTAGGAGTCCCACCTCGGAGGCCCATTTCCAGGAGGTGGTGACAGCCCTCTGTAGGCATGCCGGCTGGACAGTCACAAGTAGGAGGGACCAAGCCCATCACACACCAGCCCAGCTCACAACCAGCATCCTCCACTGACCACCAACCTCAGCTGTCACCCCATCTCAGACCTACTATTGCCTAGAAGTGGGCTGTGGATAAAATGAGAGTTCCTGTGGCCAGGATTCTCACCTGGCCCTGGTTGACTAGCTCACTGCACACCTGTGGGCAATACAGGGCTGTTGACTCTATATAAAGAGCTCCGCCCAGTGCTCTGGGCGTGACACGGTGGCACAGCTGCAAGGCTGCAGGAGAGCAGAGGGTGGAGTGGTGGCAGCGCCAAGGACAGAGGCCCAGAGGACGGCTGTGTGGGATGGCCATGCAGAGAGGCCCAGAGGACGGCTGTGTGGGATGGCTGTGCAGAGAGGCCCAGAGGCAGAGACCGCCTTGCTGCATGAAGACTCGCTGTGACTGAATGGGATTTTAGTGACTGACCTGCCACCTGGGAATAAAGTTGGGTATAGCCCTTTCACCCCAAGAACGTTTTGCTGTCAATTTCTCTGGTCACATTGAATCCATAGCGAACTTGCCCGAGGCTGAAACCCATTGGCAAGACATGGGCTGACCATCTAGTTTTTTCAAATTGTTCCAGTGGGTTTGTGGGCACCCAGAATGACAGCCGGGATCTCCCAGGACCAGCCATCCTGCTTTGCCCGGGAATCGGGCAATTCTCTGGGTAGAGGACTTCTGCTGCTCAAACCAGGAAAGTCCCGGGAAGCTGGGATTGTACCAGAGACAGTGCACAGCAACAGACAAGAGCTGTGAGATGTGCAGGGACAGGACGCAGGTAGGTAGAGAGGCCCAGGACAGAAGCTGCTCCAACAGCCACATAATGGGTGGGGTGCGCGGGCCGGGGAGGCTTCCAGCGACAGTGCTGCCATCTCTGGCCTCAGCACTGCCTCTGCTCCCACATTTTCATCAACAACTTGGCCAAAGAGAGAGAGGGCAAGCTTATCAGCTTTGCTGACAACCTGACATCGATGGGAATAAGGCCACTTCTGTGATTTTATGACCCATGACGAGTTTTGTGTCCTTCAAAGGACCTAACGCTGTTAGCCACCAGGTAGGTTTTTCTCTAGACAAAGGAGCATCTGTTTATGGTTTGAGAGCAGCCCCTGCTTATGGCTCCGCGAAGGGGGAACGGGGGCTGCTAAAACCATTCTCTTTCTCAACCTCCAGATGCTGTGAGTATCACTCCAAGGTCCCTGTCAGTATCTACTTCACACTTCTTAAGGGCTGGTGGGTAATGGAGGACATTTTTACTGGCTTGGGGGAAATTATCCTCTGTGAAAGTGCAGCAAGTCTTGTGAGGAAGCCTGAGAGGAAACCCCTGTACCTGAGGCTGGCCCGTGGCTCTGGGTTCTCAGGGGGAAACGCCCCCAGGGGGCCTGGCTCCCATTACTGTATCATTGTTATTACTTAATTCAGCTCAGCCTTGGCCAAATCTCTGATTTCCTTAAAGAGTCAACTCTGAGCAGATGTGCCCAGGGGCATAATTTTCAGAGACTGCAGAAACCCGGTGTTCCTGGTAAGTACTTACCCGCACTTACTGCATGCAGAAAGCAAGCTCACGTGTTCAGGGCATAAAACACGCTTGCTTAACTCATCAAAAATACAACGTGATTATTTGAGATTTATTTTATTCTTGCCCTCAAACTTCTGATTGGTGAAGGACATAGTCTTCCATTGGGTCCCAAGCTGGCTGGTAAAATCTGTGAGGTCACCATTAGCACCTTGCACTTTCTGACGCAGAGGGACAATGAGATTTCTGAAGCCCTCTCTGCTTCTGAATCAGATCTCGGAGGGCAGACAGTCTGCTTTTCCACATGGGCAACCATGGGGCTAACGCTGCTGAATCAAGCTGCATAGCCCCTGGCAGCATCCGGCTTTACAGGGACACAGGGACAGGTTGGCCTGGGGGAGGCTGCGGGTGCCCAGTCTGCCCTGCCAAAGCGGTGCCACCTTGCACACCACCAACAGTTCACCCGGAACTGTGGAACCACGTCCCAGTATGGTGGTCCTGGGAGCTGGCTGTGCCCCACACCGTGGCCTCTCCTGTGTGTGTGATGAGTCCGTGTGCCTGTGCTGACGCAGCTCAGGTCCAAGGCAGAAGCCTGTCGTCTGGGCAAGGTTGAGTATCTTGGCCATGCTGGGAGGTGGGAGGGAGCACCCTGCCCGGTCACCCTCGCCTTCCAGAGCTGTCCTCTCCTCCCCGCATGCGGCGCATTCACGGGGGCCTGGCTGCGCTGGAGGCCAGGGGGCTCCAGGCTTGTGCAGAGCCTCCCAAAGGCCCACCAGCCTACCTGCCGCTGCGACCAACCTCTCAGAGCAGCCTTGACTTTCCATGGCTGGCTTCCTGGAGGAACTTCTGTGAAGTGTGTAGGGAAATAGAGGTGACACTAGTTGTGAGGAAATGTGCATTTGGCAGTGAATCTCAGATACCATGTGAGAGAGCCAGTCACGAGTGCCCTGGACACTCCACACCAGAGGCGGGACTCGGGCCTGGCTGGCCTGGCGCGCAGTGAAAGAGAGGCCTCTGGGGTTTGCACCTCACTGCGCGGTGCCCCACCCAGTAAAGACTCAAGCCAGGTCCCCAGGGGCTTGCAGGGCCTGCTCCTCATAACCCCTGAGCCTTACGGCTTCGGGGGCTGTCAGGGCAGCGGCTCCCCGGTGACCCAGCGGGTGCTCCCGCACACCGGCCCCGAGAGCTTCCGGGGCTGTGCGCTGCGCAGTGGGAAACACCTTGCCATCGGGGCCCCTACCTGCTTGGAGGGATAATCAAGCACTGTGTTACCTGTGAGTGAGAAGTCTGATAAGAGCAAACTATTATCTCACCATCTGTGATTAGGAGGCAGCTGGGCTCTGGAGCCTGGGTAACATTTATGAGTAAATATAATTTATTTCTGTTCTCTGATTATGAAGGTCATGGTGGTTTAACCCTAGTAAGAAAGGCTTCAGACACATTATCTGCTCAAACAGAACCAGGAGAGAAAACACTGCAGTCATTAAAAGCAAATTACTTGTTTTAGGAAGATAGAAGGCCTCCTGGCCTCACAGTGCAGTGGCAGGAGCGTTTCCGATCCCCACCGAGGGCAGAGGCCGGGATGCCCCGGGACCCTCCATCCACCTGGCAGGGGACAGCTTCAGAGAGGTGTGCAGAAGCGGCCCCCAGAGATGCAGGCAGGCGGTAACTCCCCTGGCAGCTTCTTGGAAAATGCTCAGGATTTTACAAGCAATTTTGAAAGCTTCTCAGAGTGCCATGTGATGGCTCTGATGTGGTCCCTCCCTGTGAAAATAACAGGAGGCCTTCTGAGGGCTGTGACATCAGCCTTTACTTCTAGCTTTAAATTTAGCAGAGGACCCACATTTTGAAGCACTGGCTTTATTCTTCAAAGTGAGGTGTTTGGCAAGGAAAGATTATGACTCAGGCCACCTGATGTGGCCTTGCTCTTCAGCGATGTCCTGGCCGGTAACCCGCTGGGTTGAGTTACATTTAGAAAAGCTAGAGCCCATCTCAGGAGCAGCGCAGCCCGGCCTTGAGACCCTGGGTATCGGGTGTGACTTACACCAGGGGGCAGCGTTTGGCCAATGGGGCTGCTGCAGAGGGACCAGGGGTGGCTGGTGGTGGGACCCCTGGGACCATGGGGGTGAGAGATCAGGGCTGCAGTGGTGTGAAGGCTGCAGGCTTAAGAGAGGTGGGCGAACTCACATGTCCTGGGGGCGGACTTGCTGATGGGAAGAAGGACAGCAACGGCTTCGGATCGGCTCGGACACCGGGTGGGCAGTGATGCCTTTGAAGTGGGAAAACCAGCCAGATTTAGGGGTCCTTTTGATATGCTCATCTCTATACTGGTAAAAAGGAACCAAAACACACCTCATGAGGCGGATGCAGAGGCCTAAAGTGGAGCAGAGGTGCCCAGAGGCTGGGGGAGGGCGGAGCGTCCGCTCAGTGGGCACAGACTTCAGATTGTGGACAATGAAGCACTTTGGGGCATAGATGGTGGGGACAGTACACTACACGGGGAATGCGCTGGCCACTCCCCAGGCTCCATTTGGCCCTTTCTCCCTCGGAATAGAGCCCAGTCTGTGGCAGGGCCCATGGCCGGTGGGAAGGCCACCTGGTTCCCAGCCTACGCAGCCTGCTGGAGTTCCGGGTGAAGTTCCAGTCGGCTGCACAGGAGGGAAGTGCCACCTGCTGGACTCCTGGAAGGATACACACTTATCTGCCCTTCGCCCTTTGCCCTCTGCCCTATTGGCCGAGATGTGGCGCCCCAGCCACCATCCTGGACCATGGAGGAAAACCCATGTGTTTAAGACAAGCATGAGGTCAAGGGCCTAGGTCCCTGGCGATCATGGGGCCACCAGACCAGCCCTGAGTGGCCTAGGTTCCCAGGAGACAGAAACAAACTCCATTTGTATGAGCCACTGCCACCCCAGCCCTCCTGTCGCCTGGCGCATCCTAACCCTAACTGGTCCAGCAGCTGATAGGGGCTTTCACTGAAGCAGCAGCCAGTCCAGGAGCAGGATTTCACCCACCTCTGCCTCCTGGCTCCCCTTCCTCGAATCCCTGAAAATGTTTACACAGGCTTCCTCCCTCCTGCTTCTCTTATCTGTACCCCAGCACATCTTGTTCCTGGACCAGCCTGAGCTACGGCCCCCCACCTTGGAGTCTGTGGGCATGTTCTGTGTGCCATGCAGGCCTGGAGACCACGGCAGTATTTAGAGGCACGAAGTTGGCTTGTTCATTCATCTGTCTGTTTAAACATTGGCGAGCCCGTATGTGGTACCTGGCATATTACACATGTTCACTGGCCAAGCATCGAGCACCCCTGGAGGTGGGAACTGAGTCTTCAATTTACAGACAGGGACATGTGGCCACCTGGCAGGTGAGGAAGGACAGGGGCCCAGGCAGCCAGGCTGGGTCCCCACCATCCTCCACACCCTCTGCTCTGGGCACAGTAACTTCCTTGGGGGCCAGGACCAGGGATACAAGGTGGCATGAGTCCAGCAGGAAGGACAGCCTGGGCCCTTCCTGGGCAGATGCACGGATGCAAGACCACTGTGAGGGGAGGGGGTGCTGCACAGGTGCTGGGGCGCAGCCAGGTGGATGGGACCGGCGTCCTGCTCAGGGTGCAGCTCTGGGGCTCCCTCTTTCAGAGATCTTCCCGAGTCTCCAAAATTGTTTTTCTCTTTTATTTTTCTAGAGTGATATAAATGTTTGAATTACTTGAATTAACAAATTATACACATAAAATGAATAGTGTTATATGTCAATTATACCTGAATTTTAAAAATAAGGAATCATGCATGTAATCTATTTCTCTCTCAAAATTCCTATTTCCACCACATGTACATGCCTCTCTATTCTGTCTTCTGGAATATTTATTCCACTCTAAGGGTTAGGAACAATTTGAATCAAGAAATGAATATTTGATTGTTTGGACTCGGGATAAATATCCTCCACAGTCCTAAAGGTCTCTGATTCCTCCCATCCAGCCCACTTAAAGGTGGGCAGCCTGTGCCACCACCAGCTTCTCATAGTCCCATCGCCCAAAACATCAGCCCCATGTCAGAGCGGCAGCTGCAGCCCCTGGGGCCGTGCTGACCAGCGTCCGCGGCCTCCTTCCTTCCCTTAGCCCCATTGCACGCCAGCTATGACTTTGCACACGACTTGTGTGCGTGTGCCTTTTACACTGTAGAACCCACACACTTATTGTTTGTCATTCACTGTTTCTCTCTTCCCACTGGGATGTAGCTCCACGAGGGAGATTTTTGTCTGTTTTATTCATCAGTGTATCCTGGTGTTTGGAACAATTGGAATACAGCAGTTATTCTAAAAAAGGCTGTTGGAATGAGCAGGAGACGGATGGGCCTTCTGAGTTGGCTATCATCTGTTTTGTAGGGGAAACGGCTGCCGTGTCACACGAGTGTCTAATCTGAAGGCAGATGGGGAATCTGATAGAATAAATTCATCACCAGGATAAGTCCATCAGTATGTTGCAGTCTCAGGAAAAAACACAATTTATACTTCCTTTATGGATCTATCTCTTAAATAACTGCAGGTGTCCTGTCACCGTGTTGGCCTCTGCTGTGAAGCCCCAGAGCCACCAGCGCCAGGTGTGGCCTCTGCTCAGCAGGAACAGGCACCAGCAGGACGCAGTTCGCAGGAGGCAGCTAAGCCCCTGGCCGGGCGGGAGCCGCCGAGTCCCCAGCAGGGCACGGAGGGCGTCCGGTTAGCAGGCCGGTGCCCCCAGACCCTGCCCGCGGCCGCGCTGGCTCCTTTCTGCTTTTCCTTCTCAAGATGTTGTTTCAGCGCAGAGGAGATTTTATGTTCGGAATAAAGGATGTTCACCGGGCGGGTGGAGACTGACACCAGCAAATACAAACCCCCCAGGCGTTCCGATCAAAACGGGCGACTCTGCCCGCTGCCTCGGGCAGGTTCTTTGCTCCCACCCCTGGGTGTCTCTCTGCCTGGCACCCCGGGAGCCTCACCCGGCGGTCCTGCGCTCGGGGAGGCCCTGCGCGGGGAGGCCGGGGCTGCAGGGGCGCCGACAGGTGCCGCATCCCAGGCGCAGGGCAGCGCCCCCCACCTGGCCGGCCGCCCCCGCCGTCGCGCCCCTGGCCTGACCCCGCGGCCCGCGCTGCGTCCCAGGCAGAGATAAGGCGGCGGCCTTTGTTCCTCCCCCAGCTGGGCAAACCGCGCCCGCCGCGGCCGCAGGGTGGGGGGCCCTTTGTCCTGCCCGGGCGCCGCCGACAATGGCCCGCGGGAGCCGCACATTGTCCAGCACCCTGTGTACACTCGGGGGCGGCCAGGGGCGCAGGCCGCGGAATGCAGGGTCGGCGCGGGGCCGGGGGCGCGGGGGGCCGGGGCGCGGCCCGCGGGAGGAGGACCGGCCGCTCCGCAGACACGCGCCCCCGACCCCCCCCCCACTTGGCCCGCTGCGGGGGCCGCTGCCCGCCGGGTTCTGGGGGGACACGCCCGGCACGGCGTGAAGTGATTCGCGAAGTGAAAGTGCCCAGCGAGGCCGCCCGCTGGAGGCCCGACCGGCTTTATGGGTTTATTAGGGGCCCGGTTACGGAAAGTAAACTTGAATCCGACCATAGAGCCCCAATCTGAAAACCGTATTTGCCCTTGGAGCCCGCGCCCCCGCAGCATTCCTGGCGGCGGTCACGCCTCCCGAGGGATTAGTTTTATTGGGGGAGACACAATGCGCCGCAGGACTTTGGTACGGGGGGGGGCCCAAGTCTGCGCGGAGCCCCCACGTGGCCACACGCGGCGCTGTCCCCACCCTGTGGGTCCTGCACCCACGCCCACCCCGAGCGCCCCCACCGCGCGCCCTGGGTCCACTCCAGCCAGCACCGGAGGGGGTGCAGACCCGCTTGGTGCACTCGGAACTGCCCCTCACTGGGGGCGTGGGTGGGGGGCACGGGGGTCAGTTACCCGCAAATCCGGGAGGTGCTCCGCCAGCCCACCTGGAATACAAACTGGGCCCCAGCAGCGCGGCAGGCGGCCTCTGCCCTCCGGGTCCTGGCAGGGCCTGGTGCCCCGTGCTCCTCTGCTGTGCCTTCTCTGCGGTAGGACTTCCTCCAGCGCGTCTGTCCTACCTCTGGGGGGGGTGGGGGGGAGGGAGGAGGGGTTCTGTATTTTAACCAGTTTAAGTGTCTAGGACAGTAGTTGTTAACTGTGCACATATTGCTGGGCAACAGATCTCTAGGATGTTTTCATCTCGCAAAACCGAAACTGTCCCCACGGAAGGACTCCCCTTTTCCACTTCCTCCCAGCCCCCACGACCACCATTCTATTCTATTGCTCAGATTTCGACTATTTAGATTCCACATCTAAGTAGAATCTTGCGGTATTTGTCCTTCTGTGACGGGCTTGTTCCACGGAGCACAAGTCCCTCGAGGCTCGTGCATGTTGCAGCATAGGATGGGATTTCCCTCTTTTTTAAGGCTGACTAGTATTCCATTGTGTGTGTTGTGTCCCATTTTTTAAATCCATTCATCTTCCACCTCTTGGTTTCGTGAATAGTACTTTGATGAGCCCGAGTGTGAAGTGTCTCTTCCAGGCCCCGCTTTCAGTCCTTCTGGTCCTGCTCCCGAAGCAGGACTGCTGGGTCACACGGTGATAACCAGGGCTCGTGGCGGGCTCCTCCTCCCTGGTGGCTGCAGCCGTTCACGGCCCCACCGACTGTGCGCAAGGGCTTCGATTCCTCCGCAGCCGCATCACACTCGCGGTTTCCCTCCTAATGCACGTGAGGGGACAGCTCCGTGTGCTCCTGATTTCATTTCCCTAATGATTATTAATGAGGTTGAGGATATTTTCACGTGCCTGTGCAACACTGGTTTATCTTCTTCAGAGAAATGTCTATTCAAGTCCTTTGCCTATTTTTTAGTTCAATCGTGTTTTGTTGTTTTGTGTTTATATTTTGGATATTAACGCCTTGTCAGGTACATGATTTGCAGACATTCTCTCCCCTGGCCCGGCTGCCTTTTCGTTCCGTTGGGCTTCCTTTGCTGAATGAAGTGAAGTCTGATGTAAACTAAACCCCAGGTGCCTGTTTCTGCTTTCATTACCTGTGCTTTTGGTGTCATAGAAAGTCCTTGGAGATGATCTTGCCAGGCTAACTTCTGCCGGGGCAGCCAGGGGAAGGCCCTCCGCAGGAGCAGCAGGCCCCTGTTCTCTAAGTTCCTGGTGCTTCCGGCGTTCCCGGCTAGGGGTTCCTCCCAGCAGCCCTGGACCCTGGGCCAGAGACCCCCCAGGACTGGACAAGAGCCGGTGGGCTGTCACCAGCAGGGCCGCTCACATCGGTGTCTTTCTTCCAGCAAGGGAGAACGATCCCACAGATAAGCAGAGCCATGCAGTATTTGTCCACAGGCTTTTGCACACGCTGGAGCCACTTGCTCACGGTGAGGTGGCCCTTCCTGGGGAGGGAGGGTAGCTGCCCGTGAGGGCGAAGAGAAAGCGTGCCGAGTTGGGTAGGCAGGCGCCTGGCTGGGGTTCCCCTAGGGTGGGGTCCGCTGCGGGTGGGGGCCCTCGTTGGGGACCCAGCCCCGGGTCGCAGTGACCGGTGCCTCCAGGGTCTGCGCGGCTCACCCTCGCTGCGCCGGGGCGCCTGCGGCCCGGTCGGGCACCTGGGCTTCACCACGAGAGGCCGGCGCGGTTGCCCAGGAGTGGCCTGGGCTTGTCTGAAGACGGTGCCTTCGTCTCCTCCGGGCTCTGGCTGCGTAGACCTGGCCCTGAGTCCTGGGACCCCGCTTCTCAAGCTGCACAGCCTCTGTCGCCCCACGGGTCAGGGCGGCCCGGGGTGGGGGGCGCGCCCGGCGAGGCGGGCGGAGCGGCCCGCCGGTCGTTCGTTAGGCGGAATGGATTGTTCGCCGTGCCCGGAGTGGGTGAGGATGAGCCAGTGATTATATTTAAATTTGCTATAATTGATTTGGGGAAGAGCTACTGTGACAAGAACGAATTGATCATTAAATTTATTAGCAAGATAAATTCCGGCGCGATTAAGCAGCTGGCTGGAGACGGTGGGGCCGCGGGCGGGTCGGGCCTCCGCAGCCGCCAGGTCCCCGCGCCAAAGCCGGGCTCGCTCTGCCGGCGGACGGGGTGGGGGGCAGGGGCACAGCGACACCTTCTCTCGGTGGGTCCCTTCCCCGGGCCGCACAGAGGCCGACCCCCAGGGCCAGCAGACTCTGTCCTTCGGGTTGAGGGACAGAAGACCCCTGGGGCCTAAGGCACCCAATTCCCGGACCCCGGCGGGCAGTCCGGGTCGCCCAGAGCCGAGGTGGGGCCGCTGACGCTGGGCCGGCGGGGAATGAACCCCAGATGTGGAGTCACCAGGAAGACTGCTGCGGGCTGGACTTCAGCGATGGGTCAGAAATTAAAACAAGAAATACGCAGATCGCAGACTTTCTCTACCCCGAAAGGCATCTTTCTCCCCCCCACCCCCCGCGCCCTAATTTTCCTACCCCTTTCCTCTGGGCCCTCCGGCTTTCCCACCAGTTGCAGGCCCAGGGCCCCTGTCCCAGAAGCACCTTTGGACCCCGCGGCCTGGCCCTGCCGCCCGCGCCCAGCAGCTGCTCCAGTCCGGCTCCCAGCAGCGCCGCGCCCCCGGCCTTGGTGAGGTTGGATTTTATGGAAGGCGCCCGGGGTGATAATGAGCTGCCAGAAAGGATATTAATCTTACCCGGCCCAGAGGCAGAGGAGTGGCCCCGCTCGCCGGCGCGGTAATCACCCAAATGAAACGCCAGGCCCTTCTGAACTCATTTGTCAGCCGGGAGGAGGGGCAGGGAAGCCGGCGGGAAGGGGGCGGAGAGGTGCTCCCTGCCCAGGTGCGGGAGGGAAGCGGGGCAGCACAGGGCAGGAGCCAGCAGCGCGCCGGTCCCGATTGCCTCCAGGCCCGGGAGGGGCTCGCGCAGCCGGGCATGTGCGCAGCACCTGGCCCGGGGCTCGTGGCCGTAGAGCGCGCGCCACGAGCCCCGCGGGGACAGGGCCGCCCGGGCAATCGGGTGAGCGCAGCAGGCGCCGGGAGGCAAGGGGCTCCCCAGCCGAAGTCCAGTCGTTTGATTTTTCTTAAACATTTAGTGTCTTCCGCTCCTGGAGCGCCAGCGAAGCAAGGGGATCTTCGGGGAAATGGAAAACAAGCCGGCGGCGCTCAAGTTGCCTTCCTGAGATTCACGCGCAGACTTCTGGCCTCGGGTGTTTTTACCAACCTTCGCACCTGCGACTTCCCGGTAGTTGGAACCGAGCCCCGCCCACCTCCAGGCCCAGAAGGGGTGGTGGGCCTCACACCCGATTGTGGCCCTGGTATATTCCCCTTCCGCTGCCAATAGCTGAATATGCCCCCCACCGCTTCAACAACAAAAGTTGCACATTCCGCTTTCTTAACCCCATAAAAGACGTGCACTCTCACCCGTAAAAAAAAATTTTATTTTACATTCCATCGTGGGCGATGGGAGAAGCTAAATAATAATTTAGCATGCATAAGTAGACATTTCTTTATGTGTATATATATATATACATATAAATACAATATACAAAAATACAGTACAGTTTCGAGATTTCCAGCAGTTTGAACGCTCATGACAGAGTTTTTCCCCCAAGATACATAAGCAAGAAACCTTTTTTTCAGTGTTCGGCAGAGCGGCGGGCGCAGAAGCGTCAAGTTTCAGGGGTCCGTAACACTGCAGATTTCAGCCCTGGATGGGGGGGGGCCAGGGGCCTCCCCTGGCGGCGGTCGGGTCTCTCACACACACCTCCCCCCAGCACTGAACAAAATTAAATTTAAAAGAACATGAGCTCACGTCTGAACCCGCTGGCCTCCCTCTCTCGGTCCCTTAGACGGCAGACGAGGGGCCGCGGCCCAGACGCACAGCAGGCAGGGCTGCGGGGAGTCGGGCCCTACTGGGGCGGCGGCTGGTGCCCGGACCGTGGCGGCGGCGAGTCGGCCCCGGAGGAGCAGCCAGAGGAGGCTGCGCGCGCGCTGGCGCCGTTGCTGTAGGGGAACCGGTCCCCGTGGTCGCCCTCCTCCTCCTCGGGGTCGCTGTCCCTCGGGCCCCGCAGGCGGCGTGCGCCGCCCTTGTCCCCAGGCGCCGGCGGCCCCAGCAGCTCCTCATCCCCCTGGTCCTCGGCGCTGCCGCCCTTGCCCGCGCCCCCGCCGCTCTTCTTCTCCGCCTCCTGCGCCGCCTGCTCTTTGGCCTTTTTGCTGCGTTTCCACTTCATCCGCCGGTTCTGGAACCAGATCTTCACCTGCGGGTACAAGAGGGAGTGAGCGACCGGGCCCTCCGTCCCCACGGCCCCGGCTCCGGCCCCAGGCCCTGCGCCTGCCTCCCCCGCGCGCCCACGTGGGCTCGGGTGGGACGGGGGGCGCCCCCCGCTGCCGCTCCGGCAGCCCGAGCCGGGGTCTCCGCGGAAGCCGCCCTGCGGCCCACCTCGCCGCCGCGCCTTTTCTGCCCGCCCCCTCCTCTGCCGCGGAAGGGCCGGGAGCAGAGGGCCCCTATCTGCAGATCCTCAAGACATTCCCCCTCCCTTTCTGGTCACAGCTTCTCCGACTCGGCCTAGGGACCACCTGCCTCAGAAGGAGGGGGGAAGGGTCGCTCAGAGGCAGGCTCCTGGGCCTGGCCCCAACCTCCTGAATCAGGCCTGTGAGGACAAATGCAGGAGTCCTGGGATGGGGGTGGGGGTGGGGGGCATGTGGCCTGTCCTCCATATTAACCTGCACCTTAAAGGTCAAAAAGTTGTGGTTCCCGGTGCCCAGGACAGCAGGCCCAGAGAGCAAGGTGGCTGTCCCCTGGGGGCCAGGATGCAGTTGAGCGAGTCGTATGCTGGGGTGGCCAACCTGGGTCTCTGTGAGCATCAGCGACGTGGCCACTTCAAAGCGCTTGGGCCGCGACAGGTACTTGTTGAGCTTGAACTGGTGCTCCAGCTCCAGCAGCTGCTGGCTGGTGAAGGCGGTGCGCGGCCGACGGCACTTCCCCAGCAGGTTGGACTGTGCCTGGGCTGGGGAGGGACAGGGGCCGTGAGGCCTGCATCCCAGCCCCGCCCTGCACCTGCTCCCACCTGTTCCCAGGACGCTCCTCCACAAGGCCGCCGTGCCACCCACTCCGGGCAGAGCCTCTGCTCTTCCTCGTGCCCTCAGCACCCTCTACCGAAGGGGACAGGCGGCTGGAGGATTCCCTGGAAGCCCGGGCCTCAGGCCCGGGGAACCAGATGATCTGGGTTTACGGGGACTGTCTTTTTATCTGGGGCAGGTGTTCCGATTCTGTCACCCAGGCCTGCCCTCTCCACCCGGGTAGGCAATGGTTGAAAGGTTGACAGAAAGGCAAGCAGCAGAGGCCAGAGGGGCAGAGCTCCTCCCTGCCTCATGGTTCCTTCCCAGCCCAGGCTCCGGTGCAAAACTGGCCCCGGGAACCGCTGGTCCCGCTTCTTCCCACCCAGAGAGGTACGGGCGCAGGTTCCCACCACCACCTCCCTAAGTACTAAAGGAGGAGGAGGGGGGAGGGAGGCCAAGGGCCGTCCCGGACCTGAACATGTGCATTCACCACAGGCAGTCCTGTGCTTAAAGTGTTTTCTCGGCAATTCCACCCCCAGTCTACAGAGGGGTAAAGCCTGGGGAGACCGCAGCCTTTTCAGAACAATTCCCATTAGGCTAATTAAAGGCCCAGGAATAAGGGGGATCCGGTGTTCGGAGCATTCAAGCAGGTCCCTTGGCTTTATTTACATAATTTCACACGGTTACATCACAGAGAATTTTATGACCTCAAAACGAGACTTCCCTTGATTTCCCAGGAGCCTGACAATAAGAGAAAGGGGAGAGAAGAAAAGAGGCCAGCCCCAGGCGGACAAGTCAGGCTCCCCCCGGGATGGGCAATTTGCTTTATGGGAAGGCCCACGCCCCCCGCTTTAGTCAAACAAGGCCCCCAATTCCCAACGTGACAATACATTAGAACTTTAATTAAAACACTGACTCCAGAGGGACCATCTGGGAAATGCCATCCAAAGGCAGAGAGCCAATTAAAGGAAACCACACAGGTTTTCCGGCGACCGGAGGGGGGACCCTCAGAGGCACATTCCGGCTACCTCGCCCATTTATTACTGCCCCTTAGGATCGGGGCTTGGATTCCCTTACTGAACCTAGAGGTGGCTGGGTTTTAACTTGACTATGTCTAAATCAAGATTAGAAATCAGAGATTGGCGAAGGGTGTTGGCAAAGGGATGTGGCTTTCATCCATTTCTAAGCAACCTGGGGCTGCACGCAGGCCCGGGAAAGCACTCAGGTGCCCGGCGAACCCAGTCCCCAGGGGAGACCTGTGTGGAACCCCCACAGCCCTGCCCCAGAGGGACACTAAGCAGCTCAGGCTCCGGGAAATGCGGTTCATAATGAAGAAACCATGGGTGGGTTTCCATCAGAAGGGGGGTGCTGGGCTCAGGGCCGGGCCTGGAAGGGTGCCCTGGGTAGGCCTGGTCTGGGATCAGTGGGTTCAGAGATGTCCGAAGCTACCACCCCTGCACTGAGAGGTGAACTGAGCTTTCCCTCCCTTAGCGGGTGGTCAGCAGGGGCTGAGCCTCCAGCAGAAAGGGCAGGGTGGCCATTAGGGCCTTCTGGGTTGGGAGCCGGGAAAAGCTGGGGTGGCCGCGGGCGGACAGCGCACAGGCTGGGATTTTTCTCACCCTGCTGCGACTTCTCTAGCCCCCTCCCAGGGTCCTAGATTTTCTGTTTAGTCACAGCCGTGCTTTCTAGCAGAGGAATCTGAATTCTGGCGAGTGTTTATTTCTAATTTCCTTTTTTGCTCTTTCCTCTCCCCCGCCTGCATCTCCTCCCTCTAAACAAACCCACTCAGAGGGAAACAATGGGGTCTCTTTGTTTGGGAGAGCAGCGGCTGGCAGCCTGAAGTCTTTGGCAGAGTCCTCTGAGCCGAGCCCGGGTGGGGCGAGCGGTGCGGAGATGCAGGCTACGCGGGGAACCCTGGAAAGGCCCAGGGGGCCCAGGCCTCCTGGAGGTGCCCTGCCTGGGTGGCAAGCCAGAGCCATACACTCCAGCGGCTCTCGGGTCGGGATGGCGCCTCTCCCTGGCTCTCACCTTGGGGAGGGGTTCCCTCTGTGTTGGACGTCCGGAATTCTGGGTGGGCCCCTGTTTATAGAGACCCTGAGATGGGGTTCCTGAAGGAGGACGCATTTCCTGGCCTGCAGGAGCGGTAATCACTTGGTTCAAGTCATGCCACTGCCTCCTGGGCATCGCATCCCCGACCCAGCGCCCTTCTAGAGGCAGGCAGCCCGTGCAAGGGGCCAGAGGGTCGCGCGGACTCTGGCCTTGCAGCTGTGGGCCTCCTAAGCCCCATTTCCCCATCGCTGCTCCGGATCTCCTCCTGGGAGGGGCCGGGGTCTCCCCAGAACCCAGGAGGCGGGCCCCAAGTCAAGTTCGTTTCTCTGACGCCTGGTTTTGTCGGCTCCTAATCCCCAGGCCCGCCTAACTCGGGCCGCCGCTCGGCTCGCCTTCCCGCCAGCACTTCCTTCTCTCGCCTGCCGGTTAATCATTAGATTTTAGTCTCACACCTCCAGCTGCCCCTTCCCGTTAAGAAAGGAAGAGAAGCAAAGCCCGCGCGTGGCCATTTTAATAATTCGCTGCCAATCCCACAGCTCGCGGCCCGCACGAGTCCGCCCAGGCCCCGGGCGGAGCCGAGGCGGCGTCGCGGCAGCTCCGCGGGAGAACCGCGGCCAGGACTCCTTCCCCGGTTCCCCTCCTCCTCCCCAGGCCCGGGGGCTGCGCGGTACTCACAGTTAAAGTCGGGCATCTTGGGCAGGATCATGCCCGCGGTGGACGCACGCAGCCACTGGTCCAGCTGGAAGGTGCCGGCGCCCAGCTTGATGGGGTCGGCAGGGTGTGCGGGGTGCGCGCCCTGCACCTGCGGGTACGAGTACGAGAGCGCCGGGTGCTGGCCCGCCAGCGCGGCCGCCGCGGCCGCCGCCGAGTAGCCGTAGACCGGGTGGCCGTAGAGCGCCGCCTGCGCCGGGAGCCCCGTGCCGCCCTGCGAGCCCCCGGGGTGCAGCCCCAGCGCCAGGCCCCCTGCGGCGGCGGCGGCGGCAGCGGCGGCGGCGGCGGCGGCGCCGGGGTGCGCGTGGTGGTGGGGCCCCCCGGGCCCGCCGCCTGCGCCACCGGCGCCGCCGCCCGCGCCCCCCGCGCCCAGGAAGCCCGGCTTGGGCAGCAGCGCGCAATGCGCGGCCAGCAGGCGAGGCGGCGACGGGCTCTCCGCGCGCAGGCGGTCGGGCACCGCAGGCTGCTCCGAGGACGCGGGGCTGCAGCTGCCGCTCGCCCCGCTGCTCGCCGCGCCGCCCGGGCCAGATGAGGCGGCGGCGAGCGACGAGACCAGGGCCAGTGGCGCGGTCTGCGCCGAGGCCGCCCGCGGGGGGTCCACAGCCAGCAGCGCGTCGATGCGGAAATTCTTGGATTTTTCCATCGGCTCGTTTGGCGCCGGCGACCGGGGCCGGGTGGTGGGTGGCGCGGCCGCGTGCGGGCTCGCGGAGTCCGAGCGTGGCGGTGGCAAGCCCCGGGGCTCGGTGTTGTCGTGGTGGTGATTTGCCAATAATCAAAGTCGCCGCCGGAAACTCAGCCGAGGGCGACCATGGTCCGGGAGCCTCCTCCGTGCGGACGCCGCCCCGGGTGCGCTCCGCGCGCTCGCACAGACTCCCACGCGAGTGCTCCGGCGCGCCGGGGCCGGGAGCCCGGCTCTGCGCTCAGCCCTCCGGCGACCGCGCCGAGCCGCTGGCGCCGTGGCGGGGACCCGCGCCCCTCCGCGCACTTGAAGCGCAGCGCGGCCGCCGATTGGCGCACGCGGCGGGGGCCTGGGGAGGGGCGCCGGCCGTGCCATTGGCCAAGGAGCGCACCTGTCACCGTCCTGGCCGCCACCGCCCCGCCCCTGCGCCGCGAGGTCCTAAACAGCCCGGCGTGCCGCGCCGCGATGGCGGGGCAGGGACAACGACAGGGGTGGCGGACTCAGGAGGCTCAAGCTAGGATCCCCGCTCGCCCTCCTGCAGCTTCTGAGCGGGGAAGTGGGCACCGGCATCCGCGGGTCCCCTGTGGGCCCCGATGCACTACCGAGTCCAGCTCCGGTGCTCGCTGTCCCGCCGCGGGTCGCGTCACCTAGAGCCCGCAGGGCGCTTCTCCCGCCTCGCCAGCCCTTCAGTTCGTCCACTTCTGCGTTGGGGAGTCCGCGCTGCTTCCGAGTCTGGCCGCTCTGCCGCGGGACGGCTGCACAGCGAGGACCATTCCCGTCCCCAGGCCCCGCTCTGGGTCTCGGGGAGCACGGGAGCGGTTTGTGTCCCTGTTGCCAACCCTCAGCGGGTCTCACCTGCACTAGAAAGTCCCGTGCGTTTCAGGTGTTGGGGAGGGGGGCGGGTACCTGAGCAGGAGTTTGCCTCCCACAAATCGTCGCTCGGAGCCCTGGTGGGGTCAGGGCAGAGACGGCAGGCTGACCCCCCACCCCCGTCTGCACCACCCAGTAGGCTTGGAGACCTCGTCCACCGGCCCTTGAGTGGGTCCCCGGTGACAGAGCTCTTCCTCTCTGCCGAGGAAGACCCACGGGCACATAGGAGATGGTACCTACCTCCACCTGGAGAGCCTGTGGAGCACCTTCAGGTGGGCACTCTGGCCCTGGCTGGCCCCCAGCCCAGGCAAGTCTCCTCCTGTGGCCTGGGACAACCTGTGGAAAGGTCTTTGCTTGGCTGAGCAAGGTAGTGGAATGAGAATGCAGATTTCACCTCCCACGCACACACTTCAAATATTTACAGTACAAGCACTTCTCAGGGCTTTTCTGAAGCCAAAGGAATCAACACACACAGGTGGGGTTGTCAAGTGACCACCAACACCAGGCTTCTCAAAAGCGCCACTAGCCCAGGTTATCTCCCCCACAGGTGGAGATGCTGGTGAGGCTGGGACAGGGGGAGTGGTGGGAGGGGCAGGGGAAGCAGGAGAAATCAGGCCTAGTGAATTTTAAAATTAGCCTGTCAGGTTGCTACAACAGGGATCTTTCTTAAGGGTAAGTAGTTTCAGGTGTTGGGGGGCAGGTACAGGAGCAGCAGTTTGCTTTCCACAAATTCTCGCTTGGAGTCCTGGAGGGGCTAAGTCACTCCTTCAGAAGACTTTTCCCCTGAGAGTTGATTGCTGTAGTTCTGATGGGAGAGCTATGTTTCTTTTTCACTGTATCAGGGTAGTTCTGCTCACAGTACTAGTTGTAAGACTAGGAGATTGGTGACAGCATCTGGAATAAATGTTATATACCTTTGCAAAAACCAACATTACTTTATAAATAGAAATTACAGCATTTATGTGGCATTTTCTGATCTTTAAATAAAACATCTTCCAGGTTGTAAAAATGCAGTCCTGCCTCTAAGTGGAGAGGGGGAAACACTCACATTTCTTGAACATCTACTATGTATGAGCCATGAGCTTTCTAGAATTGCTCCTTAATTTTCACTATGACACCCATTTCATAGAGTTCCAGCTCAGAGAGGTTGGGACTGACATCCCCAGCGAACTGTGATACCTCAGGGCTGGGACTGGGGCCAGGTCTGACCACAGGGCCTCAGTTTCCACCTGCTGCCCTCAGTGCCCCTGCTGACGCCAGCCCTGTTCCCCCATCCTGTCTGTTCCCTGCGGCGGACGACGGTTTATAAGGGAGATTCTTGGCAGGAAACCCTCCACCTGTCCAGGAAGAGGAACAATGGGTACCTTGGCTGTCACTCTGCCTCCCCAAGAAAGAGAGGGCAATGAGGGCCCCGGGGTCTGACAGGGGTTAGCCCCACAGCCTGAGGGACAGGTCCCCTGGTCCTGAGGCAATGATTTAGGAGGCTAGGGAGGGGAGTGACCACCAAGTAAACTCCCCAAGATTGAACTTGGGGAGCTGCTGCTCCCCTGCTCCCCCAAATGACCGCTACCAGGGCTCTTTTAGGTGGTGACTGGGTGTGCAGTCCAGACGCAACAACTGCCACATCTCCTCAACAGAATTGTTCAGTTGTTTAGAACTCCTGGAGGAATTCATTGCACCCCTTTCTGTTTGGCAGTCAACAGGTTCCCCAAACCTCCCTTCCCTGCCTGCTCCTGCTTGGCCTCCCCCTAGGGCCAGCAGGGATGTCCTCCTGAAATCACAGACTGGACAGTGGTGGTGGGGGATCTGGCAGGTGCATGTTCACCGGGTCCACACCACCTGTGGGGGCCAAGGAGGCCAGCAAGGGGGACTAAGCCTGCCTGCCATGGGGCCTGGGCCAGGCCACCCCGCTAACTGCACTGTGACTCCGGATGTCAAAGCTCCTTTATGGTGATGGATTTCTGTTTCTTTGTCTAGAAAGTCAAGGTTAGACCAAATGGACTCTACGGTGCTGAAGGGCTTTAACATGATGGGATAGTTTGTGTTAAGAATAAGTAAACACATATTGGACGCTCTCTGTGAGTTGTATGGAAAAAGGGAAAGAAAGGGGGAGTTCTCAGTTTGGGGTTTTGTGTGGTTTATGATGTTTGAAGCGAGCATGCCAGGCTAGTCCAGTTCCCAGCATCTATACTGATCCAAGCCGGCTTTCAAGAAGGTTTCGGGCAGAGACGGGCAGGGCTTCAGTCTTGAGAAGGGCTGCGCAAGAGAGCAAAGTCTGGTCTGAGCAGGACCCAAACCCCATGACCCCTCTCCCCAGCTGTGTGGAGCAGCAGCCAGCTCTGGGACAACAGGGCGAACTCTCCGTTCCCCACCGAAGCGCCGTCAAGCTGCTGTCTTCCTGGCAGCTTCACAGCCTGGTATAGCACCCCTTTCTCTTTCCATCGTCTTCCTTTAAGACACCACTTACTGCCTGCAGTCACCCCTCTCCCACTGCTGAGAAAGGAGTACTGGTGATTTATACAATCGCGAAAGAAAACCGGTTGTAATCCATGTGTATTCTGAAATTATATGTATATAAAAACAAATGTAAATTGTAGATTAATGATACCAAAGTATAAATAAATAAATAAATAAATAAATAAATAAATAAATAAATAAATAAATAAATAAACAAATGTATAGGAAAAAACCTATAAACCCAAATTTTCAGAGGATGGGAGGCTGGCATCATCCTTTCACACCTATATATTGCTTTTTCCCTGTGAAGTGGGCCAGGTGCAACAGAGTGATTACCCCTGAGGCGAGTTGGGAGGCCACCGACGTTGCGGCACAGAGTGGAAGCAGCCTTTCCTGGTGTCCCTTTGCACCCCGCCCCACCAGCTGGAGGTTCCCAGAACTGACACCCCCACGGGGCAGATTACTTAGCCTGTCCTGCGGAAACCGTGCCCTCCCCGGGGTTTAAATCAGTTAAACTTCAATTTAACTTTTTTGGGGGTCGTTCAGTAAATAGGCGTGGGGATGCTATGTCACCTGCCTGAGATCAGGACCTAGGCGTGGGCGGCGGTGGGACTCGAGCCCAAGCGGGTTACTAGCCGAGATGCTAATTGAGGGAACGCGGGCCTGCCCGCCCAGGGAGCAAGAGGGCTAGTGCTGGACGGTGGGAGCGCAGCCGGGAAGCGCGGGAAGGGCCGGGTCACCGGAAGGGGAGCGCAGAGGGGCGGGTCTGCGCAGGTGTCCCCACCCCCCAGCAGAGCCAAGAGTCAAAGGTATCACTTCATTAGCGCCAGCCTTTGATCTGCTGACCTCCCCCATGACCCTCCCGCCCTCGGCCATTTAAAGGGTCTGTAAAGAGTGGGCCCCCTGCAGACCCACCGCTCCCACCCAAGGTGCCCCCTCCCCCCGCAGATCGCACCTGGCGCCTTTTCTCCAGGGAAGCACCGCCTCTTCAGCCGGCCTTTACACCTGGTGTCCCCCTTTAGAGGGTTACCCACTGCTGACCCGACCTGAAGGGCCTCAGCCCAGGAGTCCACCCCCTCCCAGCGTGGGCTTCAGAGGTCTGTCGGCCCCAGCTGCAAACAACCAGCCCAAACGGGGGCATGGCGAGGGGGTGGGGGGGCTCACTGCTGAGGTTTTGGCCGAGAGGTGGGAGGGTGGGTGCTGCAGGATTTAAATGAATCCAGTAACCTACTGGACTTCTATTTTTAGAAATTTTCTCTAGATGCAAAGACATCTGCTCTATGTTCAGACCTTGGGCACCCTCCCAGCCTCTCTAGACACCAGAGGAAGGGACAGGCCTGGCAGCTGGGACCCAGGCCCCACGGGGTGGAGGTGGGCCTCATCTGACCCAAGCCGAAGGCATTTCCAGCCTTTTCTGTTGCACAAATTCGAAGCTTCCAAGTTACAGAGAAAAACAAATTGCCCCCGAGACTTCAGGAAGCACAGGGAAGCTCTTTTGAGCTATAATCATGCTGGAAGATAACAGCCCTCAACAGGGATTTTAAAAAAATATTTACCTAAGAAGCCTAAACTTTTGCTAGAGGATTTTAACTTTATTTTATTTCAGGTCCAAGCAAGACGCTCTACTTCGATGTTCCGTTGTCAGGAACGAGGCAGGTACACAAACACCTGAGAAGATGGATTTTCAGAATGCTGCAACCTGCAGGCCTCCTCTGCAAACGAGCGCTAACATCTGATCACAGTGCGTGGTGAGTGGGCCTTGCACCTAGGCGGCTTCGGAGTTTAAAACTGAGAACAATGCAAACCCACTTGAGCAGAGCCAGCCTGTCCACACTGCTTGTAAAGTGCGCCTGGTCATCCAAGGCTCGCTTTCTAGGCGCTCCGGGTCATTCAGGTGCATTCGCCCGAGGGCACCCTAGCCCAAGGCCCCTCGCTCGCTCCCCCAGCAGGAGGAGGAGCAGGTCCCTGAGCGGACACCAGCATCTCTGCCCCCAGGAGATCTGAGGTGCTCAGGCTGGGGTCCACCGCGGCCTGGATTGCCTACTGACCTACAGGCTAGGGAGGAGGCACTGGAGGATAAGGCACAAATAACACAGCAGATGCTGCTTGGGGTGTTTAATGCTTCAGTGCATGAACTTTTTAGTGCCTTCTGACTCGAAATTATGGCTGGATAGCAGCGTGCTGATGTCCAAATCCATGGTGGATAATGGCAGGAAGTCGTCGCTAATTGGTCTATTTAGTAGTTGCTGAGGTGGCAGAAGCTGCGGCTGGGAGAGGGAGGGAGGGGGAGGGGGAGAGAGGGAGAGGGAGGGAGAGGGAGGGCTCCCCACCGTGGGCAAATGGTGTCTGCAGTCAAGCTGACCTCTTTCCTCCCTGCCCTAGCCTCTGCACTGGCGCACACTCAAGCCCAAGGACAGACCTCAGGCCCCGGCAGACTTGGGTGGGGGGCAGGGGGTGGGGTGCTGTGTCCAAGAAGGCCTGGGCCGGTTTGCCTGGGTCACTGTTCCCACCAGCGCCTGCGCAGCGCGGCTTCTCTCCCCAGCAGCACTCTATCCGGGCACGTGGGCTGGGGTTGGGTGGGAGGAGGTCTGCCGGACAGAGGGAACCTGCTGTGCCACAGTTATAGTGCCTGCCCCACCATTTGAACAGGGACTGTTTTACCTCAGAGGAATCTGTGGTCCCGAGAGGCCAATGTCACACACTCGGTAAGGGGTCCCGGGAGCCAGGCTGAAAACGGCCCCTGGAGGGAGTCATAGCCCTTGGCCCTGCCCTGCCAGGACTGCCCTAGTGCTCACAGTATTTAGTGTGTCTCAACGCACTTTCCAATAGTTAGAGCGACTGCGGAAGACATACCCATGTCCCCATCTTACAGATGGGCAAGCAAAGGTTCTGAAAAGCCCAGGCACTTTGCTCCAGAATCCACAGCAAAAAGGCCAAGCTCTGACTTCAAGTCCCGTAGCGAGGCTTTACAGCATAATAGGATGATTCACATTCGTTATTAAATTATCATCTCCTGGTAGCATGACCCTAATAACTTTGTCCCCGCTTGGCCTTTGGCTGGCAAGCTCCTACCTGTGGAACACAGGGTGGCAGGCAGGTGGAGTGTCTGCAACTAAAGCCCTCCATCTGGGGTGCCCTCTTCCCCATACCACGTGGGTGGGGGCTTCTATCCTTTCTGCCTCTGAGCTCCTCCCCACGCCCTCCCCACAGTCTGGGGGCCCTGTGCTGTGGGCAAGATAATTTGGCTAATGAACTCATTAAAGGGCCCCTGGTGACCCGCCCTGGCCTCCCCTCGCCCATCTGGGAAATTCCACTGAAAGGCTGGGAGGCTACTTGGTCCACCGCCGTCTGTCGCTGCAGGAGGTGCGAACCCGTGACGCTGAGCCCTGTACATTAAAATAATTACCCAGTGGAACAGGTGGCCCACTCTGGCTGGTGCGCATCTGGGCCGCAGAGCCCCGCCACCAGGGGAGGGAAGGCCAGGCACTTCCAGGCCAGCGGGTTGTCCCCCTGTGTGGCCCTGGGTCTGAGTGGCAGGCACAGGGAACCCGCTGCCCCGCAGAGGAGGGGTGTAGGGCAGAATGGCTGGCCCAGGGCCAGGGCCTGCGGGAGAGGAGCGCGCGTGAGACGTGTGCATGTGCTGTCACACGCTCCTTTCGCGTGTACGCTTGTGTGTGCGTGTTTGGGGGCTCCCCGTTCTCCAGCTGCGGGCTCCCAGGCCGGGCAGAGGTGAAAGAGGCGAGGAGGTCCCCGCTGCGCCGCTAAAAAGAGAGCAGCCCGGGCGTGGGGCCAAGCCTATTGCCAAAAACACATATTACACTGCGACATTCTGTAAATGAGATAATGATACATAAACCCTGATGATAGATGTGACATGCCTGGGATGTCTTCTCTAAATTAGCTGCTCGCATCGACTGCTAATAATGGTGAGTTTATGAAAGCAATTTCAGTGCAAAATGCGAGAGGGTCTTCTTACTCTAATCAGCCTGCCTCGGGTAATGGATGAGGGGGTCAGGCTGAGAATTATTGACACGCCCCTGCCCTTAACCTGTTTCCCAATAAAGCTGATTAGTTTTTGTCAATTCATCAGCTAACCACTCTTGCTGGAACTGCATCAAAGCTGTATTTGCTCAGGGGAAATCAACAAGTCACAGATGAGCTCCATTAGGGGGCCGCCAGGCCAGCACTGTCCTGGGGCCGGGGACACCCATGGCCCTCACGCCCCGGGAGGTGCCCAGAGCAGCTGACAGCGTGGCCCCCACTAAACTCCGAGCACTGAGACCCCGATGCGGGGCGGAAGACTCGCTCTTCCTCCGAGTGCGGAGGAGAAGCCTCTTCCGCCCAGCATTTAGGGTCTCGCCAGGGTTTGGGATACGTACGCAGTGCCTCCCACTGGAGGTGGTTTCAGGCAGTGCAGTGGAGGGGGTATCACACGGAGAGGGGAGCATGGGTGTCCTGGGGTGCCTGCAGGCCCTCAGGGTGTCTGTCCCTTGGCTGCACATCTCTCCTACTCCTCCCACAGGCGACGGAAGTGAGAAAAGTGGGGGAGCCTGGACCCCTCCAGGGCAGTGTGGGTCTGAGTGTGGACATGCCCCAGAAACATGTTTTGGGGGAGGGATTGCTCCCGCAGCCAGGGCTGACTCTGACCTTGCCTAGTGACCTCCACAAGTGTGTGGGAGAGGGCACCAGGGTCCTCTGGGGGTGCTCCTGGACTGGGGACTTTGAGCTGTGCAGGTGAACCTGCTGGACAGCCCATCTCCCACCTTCCGCCCTGCAGGCAGGAATATCAGATCAGCTGCCTGGCGGGGGTGACCTCGGCTGGGCCTTGGTCAGGGAGGGAGGAAACTGTGCTGTCCCTTTAAGCCCCTGGCTACCGCTGTCTCCCGGCCCCATCCCCCCTCAATTTAATTTCATTAAAACAGAGCATGAATATTTCTATTAAACCTAAAATGAAATATGAAGCCATTTAGACTCTGCCTGCACCAATCACCCAGATTTATGACTTTTATTCATCACATCAAGAGCTTGGAAAAATGAATTTTCTTCACCCAGGAAGGAAATAAAACCTCAGGCTTGGTCATTTCCAGAAAGCTGTTAATTTGACCATGTGGTAATTACTTTCACAATTAACTAAAATACAAATCAACTTGACAAATTGGGCTAGTTTATATATTAATTAGCCCACTTAAATTTATTCATTATGAAAAGACAATTTAAGGGGACCTGCGGTGTCTGTTTTATTGCAATAAATTATTGTTAGGA
This sequence comes from Manis javanica, assembly GCF_040802235.1. NCBI lineage: Eukaryota > Metazoa > Chordata > Mammalia > Pholidota > Manidae > Manis > Manis javanica. Next base: position 1,348,006 of record NC_133161.1, on the reverse strand, counting down.
AATGGGTCTAATAAAATATCTTAATATTTAAGGATATTGTATATGCGAGGGGGATGCTTTATTGACAATTTCATTTTCCAATTAGTAATTTTGTCGTAATAGAGCCGCGAACCCCGGTCTGCGGTGGGTGGGGGGGGAGCACGAGGGTCCTGGCCTGGGCGGTGGGCCTGGGAAGGCCCTTTCTGCGGTGGGACGCAAGCCGGGCCTGCGGCGCAGCACGTGCGCTCGCCGAACCGGCCGGATGCCGCGCTCCCTGGGCCGCCTCCCCCGCCCTGGCTGCGGGGCTGATTTAATAGAATGTCGATAGAATCATTCGATGCCTTTTAGCTTGTGATCTTTATAAATGTTCCTCTATTAAATTAGAAAATGATTCTCTTCTCGTTTAATTGTATTCTTTCGTTTCTTATTTCCAATTAATTAGTCCTATCGACGTTGCAATATTTTAAGTGACTCGAGTCCGTTTCCAGTTAGAATATATGGGTCAGCACATGCAATTCTATACCCGACCGAACTATATAATGTGGGTTTTAACTACTCGCTCTTCATCTGTCTCAACATCTGGCCCGAATTCGCCGCTCCCGGCCGCCAGCAGTGCCTCCGGACAGGTGGGCACCTTGCCCGCCCGGCCCGGGCCTTCAGGTGGAATTCTGTGTGGAGCTGGACCCCATTGGTGGCCCTGGGACACGAAGGCCCCGCAGGGGTCTCCGCGGCTGGGCGAGGGGCTGCGTCCCGAGGCCCCCGGCCCTGCTGCCCGGTCTCCCCGCGCGCTCCAAGGCCCCTGCGGCCCAGGGTGGCCCTGGCGGAGCGGGCTCTCGGGCGCTTCCGTCCTTCCCACCCCCCAAAAACTTTACTTTTCAAAAAGGTGGCCTTTGACCAGTCCTCTCACTGCAGTGCCCCTCGGGCTCTTCTAGAGAGTGATGCGACCGCCCCCCACTGCAGGCGGCACCTGCGCTGCCCGGGGGCCACGCGGCCAGTCTTTCCTGGCGACATTCATGTCCCCACGCCCGTCCGACACCCGTCACCGAGAGCTCAGCCGACGGCGGGGTACACCTTACTTTAGCCAACTGACGAATTAACTGACTCCTTGCAGGAAGATTTAGGGTGCCGGCTTGCCGATGGGCCCCGTCCCCCGCGCCGGCAGCCCTGCGCGCCCTCCCCTGCGCGAGAGCTGCCCCCACCCAGGCCCCCCGTGCCGGCCGAGCGACAGGTGGGGGCGGGGGGCTGAGCCCAGCCCGAAAAGAGGGGTGCGGGGTGAGGCAGAGCCCACCACCCTCTCCTGCCCGTGCGCACGAGAGTCCCCGCGGTCCCGGCTCGGCCAGCCCCCGCGGGGGCGCGCGCTCCTTTGCCCGGGGGTCAGGGGCGCGGCCCCCCGCGCACTCCCTGCAGGTGGCGCGGGAGGGTGGCAAGAGCGGGCCCTCTGTGCGGTTGCCGAGGGGCGGGCGGCGGCGTGCCCGCGCCCCTGCCCGCACCCGTGGGCGCGCACCCCTCCGGAGACGCACCGGCGGTGGTTCCGGAAGCCGTGGCCCTGAGTGAGGCTCGGTGGGCGCGCCGGGTGGCTTCCTCTCCCCGCCAGGGTCTCGGGAGCGCTTTATCCTCCCTTCTCTCCTCCCTCCAAGGGGAAGGAAGTTGGAGACCTATTTTATATGTTTCTAAGTACTTCTGTCCCGCTCACTTCTTCCTAGAAAGGGGAGGTCTCCCCCGAATAGTAACGTAGTCACCTCGGGGTTTCCTCGCCAGAACAGAGACCGTCTCCCTCCTCAAGCCCTGCCTCCCTGTAGGAGCGGGCAGGGCCCAGGAGGCATGAAGATGCCCCAGGCAGGGCGGAGGTGGGCACGCACCCATGGAGACCCGTGTCTCTCTCCTCCAAGCATGGTGGCTGGGTCCTGACTTTTACGTCCACTCACTGAATGTGGGGATGGGCTGGCTTGGGGAGAAAGGGGGGGAATTTTAGCATTCTAAGTGGACCTCAGAGGCCGTGTAGGACCAGACTGAGGAAGGGAGTGTCCTGCCTGGGGTCTCAGCCGTTTCCTGCCTCCCAGCCAGTGCTCATTCTATGTATGGTTCCTCTGTGGAGAATGCCTTGCTGTGGACGCCTGTCGGGAAGGACAGCAGCTGGGAAGGTGGGGGTCTTTAATGCAATGACATTTTTTGAGGGGAGAAGAAGATTGTAGGTCATTGGAAACTGGTGGCCAGTTCCCTCCTGCCCCTCTGCCTGGGCCCAGAGGGGAGGCCCCTGCAGTCTGAATGAGTCTGTCAGACTTCTGAGACATGTCGAATGCCAGCCCTAACAGCAGGTTAGCCTTTCCCGGGAGCTTGCAAAGGGCAGGTGATCTCTTTATTTACCCTGAGTACATCTGCCGGTAAAATGAGAATTTTTGCCTATTTCCTCTGTCCGGTTGTTACTAGGATTGTCTACTGACAGGTTAAGGGGGAAAATAGTCATGGGCCGTGAGGCAGCACTAGGTGAGGGAGGTCGGCACACACACCTGCCCAGCAGCTGGTACACCTGGGCTTGGGGTGGTCCCTGGGGCACACAGGACAGACTTCCTGTTCGCCTCCACTGCTCGTCTGGATGCGTACAGAGCAACGGCCTAAGATAGGCCAGCCAAGCGTTGCGGGAGCCCACGTCATCTCCTAAAGTGGCTTATCTGCCCAGCAAGTGACTGCGAGCTCCATGAAGCTGTGCTCTGGAATGCCACGTGGGAGGGAGCATCTCACACTGTGGCTGCGGCAGAGGAATGTCGCATCCCCCCTCCACTGCCACCCCACCCTACCCCACTCTCCCGGCTCAGAGTGGCACCTGCACGGATATCTTCTGGTCTCTTGGCTCCAAATAGGCTATTTAACAGGGTCCAAGTCAGCCAGTACTTATGAAGCCACAGATAGTAAAGAATAAGATGGTAGCTTAAAATACCTCTTCCTGCGCTCAAAGAACTGAATTCCTTCTTGGGGAAGAAAAAAAGATGTGCACACGTGAAGCAATTAGAGCACACCATTAAACCGTGTGTAATATTGTGCGAGAATGAGGACGAGAGTGACCCTTCACGGGAGTCAGACTCAGAGGTGTGACTGCTCGTGCCATAGACCATCTTTCCCAGAATCCTTCCAAAGGAAAATAACATTGGGCTGCATAGAAACAGTGTCAGAATCACATGCAACAGGAGGGGGACCAGTCCTGCTCTAACCCTGGTTTGTCATTTTATTAACTATCTTCTTGGCAATTTGCTTAAATTCCTTGGGTCTTAATTTCATTATCTCTGAAAATTTATTTTTCCATCCTTGCAGTTATGATGAGGATCATAAAAAAACCAAATGTGAGGGCACTTTTTAAATTTTGGGGTTTTGATATGGTGGAAGCTCCGTGGAGAGGGGCAGAAGGGGGACTTTAATTGTCGGAGAGCCTAGTAAGGCCTACTGCCACATGCAGTCCTGGGCCTGTTTTACAGGTGAGGAAACGGGCTTGGGCACTTTGATTTGCCCCCCAAATCACACGTCAAGCAAGTGGCAGAGGCAGAATTTGAACCCAGACCTGTGTGGACCAAGATTCTCCTTACTCACCATTATTCCTGAACCAGCCAGGTGGCTCCTGGCAGAAATGCCTTTGTGACAGAAGAGCAACTCATGTCCTAGTGCCTCTGGGGGTAATCTGCCATTTGTACATGGGGACAACGTGACCTCTCAGCAGGATGAAGTTTAATATTCCTGATGAAAAATGGAGCACCGCTGCTCGGTCACTCCAGTGACCATCGGTCCATCCAGAGCACCTGCCAGGTGCCGGGCCGGGGGGGGCCCTTGATGCCCACCAGGAGCAGCGCACGGGGAGACAGCCGAGTGCCCGGCCGTCCGAGGCACATGAAGAGGTCACGGAGATAGGCTTTGGCAGTGGGGGGCAGGCAGACAGAAAGAGAAGAGAAAGATGACGGAAAACTCTCCAGGCTCTTCTGGAAATGGCTCCCAATACTGGTAGGTAAATATTAAAGACAATTAAAAATAACACTTAAAAAAGCTAAAATAAAGGCTACTGAAATATGACCATGAAAAATATCATAACCAATAGGACGAAAAGAGATGTTTTTAAGATATCTGAAATTGCCTTCTCCGGCCATGTCTCGTGGTAGACCCCAGCAAGGGGAGGGGTGGCTGTGGGTTCCAGACTTCATTCCCATCTGGGCGCACCTCCCAGAAGCCAGGGCCCCCACACTGTGGTCGATCATTGCCCAGCAAGAGGAACGGGCACCCGGGAATTGCCTTAGGCACAAGCTGGTAAAATCTGAGAGAGGGGGACAGGCGTCTAGCAGCTGGGGCAGGAGAAGGGGTGGAATTCAGGCCAAGGCAATTGTGGAATGCTGCCAATGTGTGCGGGGAGCTGTGGTGTTTGTCTGCTGGGCATTAAAATACCATGAATCATTGACAAGAAACCAAACAGCACTGATCTATATAACAATCCAAGCCCATATTGCTCCCAGGAAAATCAAATTAGAAACCTCTCCCCAATTAGATTATGCAAACGCTCACTCAAAGCACAAATAGTGATGTTCAAGGTACACCCAGCAGCCCCCACCTCACACCTCACACCACGCAGATGCTCTCAGCACACTTGGCTCAACACCTGTGTTGTGTCAACAATCTACCTCTAGATAATAAATATGAGACACAGCACACACTGCTTTTAATTGCATCGATAAACTGGGATTAACCCCCAAGTCAGGCTTCACTATTGCAATTAAATGTCCTCAAATAAATTGTTTCCTCAATAAACAAATGGAAGGGGCTGTGTTTGCCCTGAATAATAACAGGTGTAATATTTTACTGGCTAAAGTTAAGTATTAAGTGGAATCACTTGCTGGCCCTGATTTATTCCCCAAGATCGGAAAGTCATTTTTCATACGTCATGTGCCGCTTCGGTACTGTATAAACAGCTAATAATGCACTAAATCAACTAGCATGACCTTGCATTTCATCCAAAGCCACCAGGCCTCAAAGTCCCGGTGCTGAGGGTTCTGGAGGGAATCAGAGGATGGAAACAGTCCTTGGAGAGGCTGCTGAGTGGCTGCTCTGAGCGTTTTACCTTTAGCTTCTAGGATTCAGAAGTGAAGAATTATGTGAAAACCTGCGGAGCCATTACACAGCCCAGAACCTCTGTGTGGACACGCAGTCTCTTTGGGTTTGGGTCGCAAAGAATGAGCTGGAAGGCTCATCTGGAGGGGAGGCCGGCACCAGGGCTGGTTTCCTTTGCATCCGTGCCGAGGCACCATCGAGCGTGGATGTACCCCATTCGTTGGTGCAGCTGCCCAGGAAATTCTTCAAGCCATTATTTCTCCATCACAGAATGCTCACCTCAGTTTCCATGTTTTGGTGGATGAGGACAGACTTTTCAGGCTCTTGATGTGCTTAGGCCGATCTTGATCCCCGTGCGCTGCTTAGATTTTAAGGCAGCAGGGAAGGGAGACCATAGTGATGTATCCTGGCAGGTTGTGAGTGAAAATCATACTGGTTCCCAAATAACTGGGATCTGTTCTTCTTTTAGAATGAAATGGAACAGAATAATATTGTTATTCTGTCATAGTCTATAGGGTGAAGTCCAGCATTGCTAAACAGTGAGTAGCGGTTTGTTAGAACAGGGCCTGCTAAGAGGTACTAACTCCCGATTGTCAGTTTTATTTGGTCCTTTTGAGCATGTGTATTTGTTTCCTTTGTCCCTAATCAAATATCTAGTAATGAGAATTTGTGACCTAAGCATTTTGATGTTCATTATAAATCTATTTTAATAGATTTATCTGTATATAACCTTTATAATTTATTTAGTCTTTTGCTGCTTAAGCCTTGCAACAGGAAAGATCCCTCTCATTTTTCCCTATAAGCCTTATATTTGCATACCAAACTGTATTTAAAATAATGTGTTGCTTTTTGAAAAATTAGTCCAATACATACGGAACTTTTAGTCCATGTGAGAGCAGTGACGCACACGCAGCTGATCCTGGTTCTGACCGGGGGCTCTGCAGACTTCAGTCAGGACGGCCTCACGGAAGGAAAAGGCAACGTCTCTCGTAAGTGTTTATTTAGTGTATCGGAAGGGTCACGAAGACACTGCTGTCCCCTTCCCTGCCCCGGTGACCACCTTCTTGGATGACTGGAGACCTGGAGATTTATTGATTTAGTTAAAAAGCAATTTAGGACACACTTTATTAATGTCCTCATCACTGGCATCACTTCCCCTTAACCTGCTCAAATTCCAGCACACATTCCAAATGATCACCAAGCCACACTCATTTACAGTTAGTGAATCTGTCACACTTACCCGTATCACTGGGCAAAATGCTTGCTTGGACTCCTACAGACAATGAATATTGCATACCTTAAATACTTCAAAATAACTTTCCTTTCAACTGATGCCCTGTAACTTGAGAGAGAAGGAGAGTTTAGTTTTCCCAAACTCCTATAAAACATCTTTTGATGATAAAGAATATCTGATGGAGATAAAATATTTAACATGTAGGCCCTCATTCAGAGCATGAATATATTTGTAGTTACCTATAGTTGTAAGCTCCAGGAATACTTGATGGGAAATGTATCGATGATACCATTTTTCTTTTGAAATTGAGTGTAATGATTGCTAATTTGGCTAAATAATTAAATTAATAAGAACTATTTGATTCAAACATGGGCCTTTTAATGATATACAGAGCTAATAATATCTGTCTTGCCAGCTAAAGAGGTTTTAAAAGACCGTACTGGGCCGTCTGCAACTCCAGCACCCATCTGCCCTTTATAAATGCCACATTAACCTTTATATTAAAATACATTTAATCATAGTCAATGAAGATTTTAAAGAAAAAACAAATATAAAATTCTTCACAACAATATTCTTTTTTTACTGTTCTGAACTAAAAATGTTATATAGTTTACCATAAAATACAGCTTTTTATACTGTAGGATTCCATTTCAGAACAGAGATAAGAACACCAATTCTGTGTTAAAGCACTTCAGCACAGGACCTTACAAGCCAAGGATATGTAAGGAGTTCAGTAAACATGTATGTGTGTTCTATATGTGGCCTGTGTACTTAGCAATTGGCACGGGGGCAGTGGGCTGAGGAAAAGGGGCCTGCTTCGGGGCGACCCCCTCACCGCCTCATGTAATGTGACCCTGGGCAGCTCAGTCCTTCCCAGCCCGTTCCTTGTCTGTAAAATGGGGAGGGTAGCATCTGCCAATCAAACAAAGATGTTTCAAACCATAATGAATGTACACGTGGTGAACATGTGGTGGGGGAGTAGTGGGCCTGATGGGACTGGGCTGCTGGGTCTCTGGGAGTTGGGATATGTGATGGGTCATATTGGTGTAGTGGGAATCTGTGTGGATGCGTGTGCCTGCTATAGACTGGACGTGTCGCCCAGGTTCAGATGTTGAAGCCTGACCCCCTGTGATGGTATTTGGAGGGGGGTCTTTGGAAGGTGATGAGATCTAGGTGAGGTCACAGGGGTGGGGCCCTCGTGATGGTGTCAGTGCCCTTATAGGGGGAGACACCTGCGAGCCCTTGTCCCTGCACACGCACAGCACGAAGGTGGCCATCTGCAAGCCAGGCAGCTGGCTATGCCCAGGATTGAACCGCCAGCACCTTGACCTTGGACCCCCAGCCCCCAGAGCGGTAAGGAAATTCTTGCTGCTTAAGCCACCTAGTCTGTCGCGGCCACCGAACTGACTGACAGGGCAAAAACTGACTCTGAAAAGCAGGTGACCTCAGGGCGCTCCCTGCCTGGCAGCAGGGTTGGCACACAAGCTCACTTAATTCTGTTTTGCGAGGGAGTCTATTGCTGCCCCATTTCACGGACCTGGAGACCGATTCAGAAACCTGCCTAAAACGCTCCAGCTGGTAAACTGGTTCTCGCTCGAGGCAGCCTGCCACGTCGGCCTGGGAGGGTCCCGCAGGAGCGAGGGCTGCCCTTTGGGGGTCTCCGCCTGCCGGGCAGAGCCTCGCCCTCCTTGGCTCTGGCTTCCGGCCTCTCAGGTGGGACCAGGAGGCGGGCCTGAGGCGCCCTCCCGATCAGCCCCGTGGGTCTCTCGGCTAAGCCTGGGGCGCCCCGCTGCCCCCCGCACCTCGCCTTCCCACCCTCGGGCACTTCCTAGGCACGGAAGCCACAGGAAAGACGGCGGTCTGTGGCGGGGCGTCTCCTTCTGCCTCCTGCGCAGCAAGTAGGGGCCCCGGGGCGGGCGGAGGCCAGAGCTTGGCCAGGGGCACCTGAGCCCCCGCCCCGCAGTGCCCGCCGCCTGGTGACGGCCCACCCTGGGGCACTGCCCGCGCATCTGGCGCTCTCGGCGGCGTGCGGGGCCCGGATCATTACCGCCCCTCCTCCCCAGAATCAGGCACTGAGAAAAGGGACTCGCCCCAAGGCGTGGAGTTCGCAGGCGGCGGAGGTGGGGCTCGAGCCCGGCACCCCCCGCTGCACCCTGGCGGATGTCTTCGGGTCTGGTCCCAGCTTGGGGATTGGCCTGCGACTGGAACCCAAGACAGAAGGTCCGCCACCCAGGATGGGAGCTCAGGGTGTGGGTTACAGCTGAGCCGGGGCCTTCGGGGCCCACGGGTGCCAGGTGGGTGCTGGGCTCCGGGCAGCAAGACCAGGCTCAGGTCCCGCTGGCCAACGTGCAGCTCTGCACCTCCCCTGATGATGTCACACTGGGCACAGGTGCCAGGGCCGACCCTTGTCTGATGGGCTCACGATGTATCACCGAGTACGAAGATGCCGCAGGAGCCCGGAGCACCCCGAGGCCTCCCCCTGCCCCTGTGCTGGGTCCTCCCCCCACCCCGAGCGTCTTGCCCGAGAGAGGATGGCCAGTCTCCCTCCTGCTGGGAGTGGAGGCCGTGGCCACGCGGGAGGACCTGATGGATGGAACTGGGGCTTCAGGGCTGTCGCCCCAGAGCGCAGGGCAGGAGGTGGGGTTGGCGCAGGTCCATGGGAGGCCGAGAGAAAGGCTCCCGAGTGCCCCGGGGGCCGCAGACCGGAGCAGACCCCGAGCCGGGAGCTGAGAGCTCAGCCAGCGAGGAGGCGGGCGGCGCGGTCCTGAGCAGGGCCGATTGCTTCCTGCTTGCGCAGCGTGTGGCGCGTTTTCCAGGCACTGCCTGGCTCAGCCTGTGATGGGGGAGCCCCTCAGGTGTCCGCGGGTGACAACACTCCCCATAACTTGGACCCGCCGACACGTGTTCCAAGGTTGGCATGCTCAGGAAGGGCAACAGCCACAATTCAGACAAGACCGACCAGGGCCCGGGCGTCACAAGGCCATAGTCACCCTGGAGGACTTTCTAAACACTAAAGGCAATTCATTATAAAATGTTTTGTAAAAAATTAATTTCCCAAGAGTGTTCTCTATATTACTCTAATTGCTTTTCCTTGACTAATTTTTTAAATAGCAATTTTATGAAAAAAAAATTAAATATTTCTAGATGAGAAATGTCTCAGTGGGAACACAGTTTACAGAGAGGTTTGTAATCTTTATATCTGGGTTTATATATTGCCCTTCTATTGACACTACTTTTTGATTAATATTGTGTATAACATTCCTTAATGCATCAGCAGAATTAATTATGCAGAAACATTCAGGCACCCAGACATTATATTGATGAAATGACGTTTTATTGACAAAATGACAGTTTAATACTGAGCTTTCCTGAAGCTGTAGATCCAATCGATTGCCTCAATTCGGTGAGCAGAGCTGTCAGAATTAGAACAAGGTGTATCTGCCCTGTCTTTTCTGTGCCCCCTCAGGAGATGGGTGCAGGGCAACTGAGGCAGGCACAGCAGTTCTAAACAACATTTGGATTTGAGCTAACCATTTGCGTGAATACCAGGGCTTGTTCATCCCTGACATTGATCCAGATTATACAATACTGCATTTCTTTCACAGAAGCCTGCTATCCACACCTTTTGCCAGCTCAGGCCTGCTTCCCTCTGGTTCATGGGTTGAATTGTGTCCCTGCTAAATGCGTATGTTGTAGTCATAACCTCAGTACATCTCAGAATTTAGAGACTGGGATGGGGCTTTAAATCTGATAAGGAAAGATGAGGTCCTACAAGTGGGTCCTAATCTCGCAGGGCTGCTGTCTTCCTAGAAGGGGACACTGGGCACAGCCTTGACCACAGGCAGAAAGCCACGTGCAGGTGGGAGTTTTGCCACCATGAGTCAAGGAGCCAGAGGAAGCCGAGAGCCCAGAACAGGCTCCCCAGTGCCTTCTGAGGGAGTGTGGCCTGGACCCCGGGCGTCCGGCCTCCTTCTGCTGTTTGGGCCGCCCAGTTCTGCTCCTTTGTTCTGACGGCCCTGGAGGGTCATGCACCCGGTGTCCCAGCTGTGACATCTTTTTTCTCTGCCCTCTTTGCACTAGAGGCTAGAGCTGAGGGCCTGCAGAGAAGGCTTGGCCGGGTGAGGCTGGGAGAGCTGGGCCCCTGCTGGCGACTGCTGTCTGCCCCTGCTCCCATCCTGTGGGGCCCGGACCTCTGAGCAGAGGCAGGCCCTCTGCTGGGATTCGCGGTCACTCAGCTGAGCTGGGACCTCGCCTCGGGATCAGCTCGGGGGCCATTCCTGCTTCAGGGACAATGTGCTTTGGGGGACCATTTTTGCCATGAGGCAAGTCTTTTTTCCCACTGTCTTGACAGGGGGTACAGAAGCCCCCAGGAAAGGTGGCTAGAGGGGAGCTCTGCTCCTTCGGGTCCCTTGCTGAGCAAGGGTAGAGTTCGGCTGCCTGTCTGATGGCTGCTGGGGCACCAGATAGATGCTCGCACTCTGCCTCTGCGATTCCTGACCACGGTCAGAGCTTCTCAGAGGGTCCAGACCGGCGGCTCTCTGCCTGAGGTGGGGCGGCCCGCGTCAGCCAGCCTGATCCCACTCACAGAGGGGGCAGCCAAGGACAGTGACCAGCCTGCTCACCACTGACCCTCAGGTCACTGACCCAGCATTCTGTACCTCCTAGACACACAGTTATGTACAGAACCAGCTGTGCGCGCTCAACCGCCTCGCCTGCTGTGCAGAAGCCCCATCAGGAGACCACTAGGGTCCTGCAGGCCAGTGCCATCTGGGACATCAGGTGGCTTCGCTTCCGACAGGTGACTGAGGACAAAGTGGGCTTCAGGGTCTTAGATGCCTGCTCCTGAATCTACCCAAAACCGAACAGCACCTTTCATGGGATCTTTGCCAACATGCTGGGAAAAAAGCAGTCTCATTATTTTTTCTTTATTTACCAAAGATGTTGAGCTTTTAAAAATATATGCACTGTCAGCCATTGGTATTTCCACTTAGATAAGGTCCTGCCCCCTCCTTTTGTCCTAGATTTGTTGAGGAGTAATTTACACACAATAAACTGCACATCTTTAAACTGCAATTTGAAGACTTTTGGCTAGGTATTCGTACATGGGCACAACCGCCGCCACGACAGCAGGCGCCCCCACGGGCCGCGTGTGCGGCGTTCCTCAGCCCCCTCCAGCTCCCCACCAGCCACCCATCTGCTTTCTGTCACTGTCTATAGAGCAGAGATATAGACATGTGTAGATTCTAGATCGTATATACACTCTAGACTACGGATTCTTTTGTCTGGTTGCTTTCACTCAGCATAATTATTTTGAAATTCCACCATGTGGTTTCATGGATCTCTAGCTCATTCTTTTTCTTTTTATTCTTTCTTAAAAACTGTGATAAAAAACACATTCTTAGGTAATATCTTTTGCCATTTTTCCCCCATGAGATGCTCAACATCTTCTTATTGATTTATTAAAACTCTTCATATACTGAAGGTCCCTTCATTACATCCACCCAGCAGAACTCCAGCCTGATCACACTGAACTTTTCCTACTCGTGTCTACATGTTTGCAGCTGAACCCACGACCATGGTGACTGGTCTCACCTTGAATTGATCATCGTGGACCTAACGTGGGCTTGCCGTGGACCTGATGTGGATGGGCACCCCCCCACCCCTGCCACTCCCAATTTACTTCCTCCCTCCAGCCCCTGGCAACACTCATCTGCTTTCTGCCTCTGTTGATCTGCTTATTTGGGGTGTTTCATATAAATAGAATCATATGATATGTGGTCTTTTGCACCTGGCTTCCTCCGCTCACTGCGGTGCTTTCCAGGGTCGTCCACGTCGCAGCCTGTGTCAGTGCTTCATTTCTTTTTATTGCCAAAAAATATTCTGTTGGATGGATAGACCATATTTTTTCATTTATTCACCAGTTGATAGGCATTTGAGTAGTTTCTATCTTTTGGTTATTTTGAAAAATGTTGCTTTGAAAAGTCATGCAAGAGTTTCCTGGAGTCTGGTCACCCCCTGGGAACGGCATTGCTGGGTCCTGGGTGATGCTGCACAGTGTCTGGAGTGGCTGTGTGATGGTTAATTTTATGTGTCCCCGTGCTGGACACACTTCAGTGCAGGAGCCTGCAGTCAGGGGGTCAGGCCGTGCCCGTCTGAAGGCTGCAGGGGAGAATCCTTCTTGCCCCTCCCATGCCTGGCGGTGCTGTGGGTCCTCAGGGTCCTCAGCCTGTGGCTGCCTCCCTCCACGCTCTCCCCGCTGTCTCCTGGCATCTTCTCCCCACAGGCCTGTGTCTCTCCTCTGTCAAGGACACAGTCATAGTGGCTTTGGCCCACCCTATCCGCATGACCTCGTCTTAACTAACCACGTCTGCCACAACCCTATTCCCAAGAAAGTCTCATTTGGAGGTCCGGGGGTTAGGACTTCAGCCTATCTCTTGGGGGCCCAGTGCAACCCTGAACACCAACTGGAAGGACTTCTAAGTGTGTGAACAAGTGAAGCAGAGAACCATGCAAGGGGTGAATAACAAATGCTGGGTCTGCTACACAAGGCCTCAGAGAAGGGAAGCTCTACATGCAACACATCCCGGGAGAAGGGATGGGAGAGTCTAGGAACAACAGGACTCGGTGTTTGGGAAAGAGCAGAAGTCCCTGCAGGGAGGCGAACTCTGGGAGCAAGGGCACAGAAGAGGGAATGACCAGGTCCCTGTTGGGGCCTGCAGGGAAGACTGTGGGTACCGGCCAGATGCTGTCTCCTGGCCCCAGGCCCAAACCCCACTGCTGTGGGGCACTGGCAGCTGGGAGCCTGCAGCAGCGCCGAGGCCAGGCCCTTGCCTCAAGGCAGGAGGGGCAGTGGGGTGGCTCCCAACCCAGCTCCCCCTCCAAGCAAGGCAGTCTGTCCCCGAGGACCCCTCCCGCTCCTCCGTCCCCCTCCCGCCCTGGCTGCCCCCTGTCCTAAGGGTTTTCCTGGGGAGCCGCACTCCTCCAGCAGCTTGCACGCAGCACCCGATCTCTGGGGAGGCGCCCATGGCAGGTAGGGCTGTTCCCGCACTCACAGAAGATGGGGAGAGAGGAAATTTAATCTTCGCGAGGGTACCCACTGGGTGACTGGTTGGCACGGTCAAGCTGCCCCATTATCTCTACATTTCGTGGGTAGAATTGGCTCCAGCCGTTGGGTGAGCAGATCAAGAATCGAAAACAAGGCCAAGAACAAGTTCCTGGATGTGATTCAACGTCTTCATTCCTTCTCCACCCGGCATTTGCACATGCATTTTCTGACTGCAGGTCTGCACGGTAGCTGCTGAGTAATCAGCTGACAGGGGCACGTTCGGCCTCTGTGGGACAGGTCCTGATGCACCCTAATGACCAGAGGGCCACTTACGCGGACACATTCTCAAATCCAGCCCTCAGCATCGGGGTGGAGTGTCTGCAGATGTGGGAAGACGAGCTGCCTGTGAATGCTGGACAACATAAACATCTCAGAGCCCTTCAGGAACCCAGCTGGACATGAGGGCAGATTAGCATAATGAAGTGAGAGAAAAAAAATGGACGTTTTGTGTATCTGCAGCCTGATAATGCTACAGGAAAAGAGGTATCTCAATGCTAATGGAAATGTAATTGATGTAAATGTGTGATTCTTACAGTGACTCAGAAGGCAAAGAGCTCACTTGTAAAACAGATAAGAGTGGAGGGGGCAGTAGGAATCCCCAGGCATCAATCCCGCTGCGTTTCTGGTGCCAAACGCTAATAAGTAAGTGATTGTCCTGATTCATACGGGTACCACCACTATTCATGGTGTTCTCCAGATCGGCCTTGCCTGCCGAGGAGTAAATCAACAAGGCCTTCCGCTATTTCATTTCTTCTCCCTCAACGAAGTGGCGCTGTTATTGATGGGGTGGTCTGGAGGGGAGGCCACCACACGGCTCGTCAACCCGCGGGCGCTCCAAGTTCATGCCCGCAGCGCTAGGATTTGATGCTCCCGCTTACAGCTGTGGCCCAGCCGAGCCCCCGCCCGGGCGGCTCCTGTCCTCGGGTCCTCAGGGCCCCTTCCTGCACTGGAGCCCACACCAGCCCAGGAGGGCGGGCCCTGGGGGACAGCTGTGCAGTTTCGCAAACTACCTGTGAGCAGATGGGGATAAGTGTTTGGACTCGAGAAATGCCGCAGAGCAGAGCAACGCTGCTCCGCTGGGGCAGGGCCTGTGGGCTCTGGGCCCCCCACCTGCCCCGCGCCACAGCACAGGCCTCGGCCCCGCAGGCTTCCTGGTCAGTTGGCTTCTGGCTGGATCCAAACAAGATGCACAGGTGGATGGTGAGGAGAAGCCAGGGCATGACTCTCTCTCAGTCTTGTGATGTCCCACTTCTGTCCCTTCTGCTCTAGGGATGGCAGCGGCTTCCAGCTGTTGCAATTTCTAGAGTACCTCTCGGTCCCCTGCGCAGCTCTTCCACCCTGAGTTCCTAGAGCCTGGGCTACTGCCCTTTGTGTCAAACACCTCAAGTGCTTTCTGCTGTCCTGGTCGGAGCCTGGTCGGGGCTCATGCGTTTCTTGTGCCACGGATCGCTTTGGCTGTTTGGTGGAGCCCAGGGCCTGGTTCTCAGAAGAAAGCTCTTCAGTGCATGATGCAAAATACATGGGCTTAAAAAGGAAAAGAATCATATTGAAATGCATTTATCGACACATTCAGATAAACATATGCTAGAGCAATGTGCACACCTCTTCTTTACTGCCTTAGCTGACCAGGTCCCATGGAGGCACTAACGCTTCTGTGTTTTGAAGGAATAATGGGTGCAAATGACGTATGGGGATCTCTGCAACACCGGCGCAACCAGATGTCTGCAGCAGGTGATGTTGAAAGCGTCAGGGCTCTGCGCTGGGGACAGGCTTAGGGCGGCTAACTCAGCTGTGGCCTGCTGCCACATTTGTGTGTATGGAGCACACTGAATTTTAGTGGAGGTTGGTGAAAATAAAGATATAATTATTTCTAATCCAAGTTCATAGATTACTGAATTTTATCCACAGACCTCTTGGTCGATGAAACCCTTGCCACAGACATGCCAAATGCCCCTGGGCCTCCAGGCGGAGATCCGCTCTGTCCCTCCTTCCACGGGCCATTTCACTGTCAGCAGGCTCTGGTGAGCACGGCCTTCTTTGTTCCCCCGATGTCTGGTCGCCTTTCCCGGCATTGCCCCCGGTAGAGCTGAAGTCCTCTGGTCCCCAAGGCTGGGTGTTCTCAGCACACAGCCCCTTGGACACATTGGAAGCCCTCTTTGTGCGAGACGCTCTTGGATCTGAAAGCTGTGATTTAGCTCCCAAAGCCCTTCGGAGGCCTCCTCCAGAGGGGGGTGTGGATAAGTGCAGGTTGGTCTACTGAAGCATAACTCCACTTTTAATATTTTAGGGAAATTATATAATAATATATTTCCTCGTGGGAGACAGTTTCCTGGCCCCAAACAGACCATTAGTCAGTCGCGGTGTGAGCAGACCCTTTTCCTAATGGAGTCATGGGGGCGTTTTGGCCTCACCGGCGTTCCAAACTGGGTCAGCGGCAGACCTTTCGTCAGGGCAGCTTTAGGAGGGATAATGCCAGGAGGTCCACGGTGGACCCAGGTGGGAAGCCTGCCTGCACCCTCGTGCGGAGTCCTGGCTGCAACTCCCCTCCACGGAAAGACCCAGGTAAACTGAGGCAAAATGCGGATAAAAGACTGAAAAAAAATCAGTGAAACCAGTTGTTCAACTAAGCTATGTTTTCTGCCCCCTTTAGTGGAACTGGTCAGTCAGATAACAAGTATCATGACCGGTGCATGTGGACCCTGTGTCACCTGCTCTCCCCGGGGCTGTGGGGTGCTCGTGCGCCGTAGCCCACTCTGCACACTGTGTCCTCTGTGTCCGGCTGCTGCGGCAAAGGGCCACACACCTGGTGGCTCACACAGCAGACATCTGTTCGCTCACAGTCTGGCGCCTGGATGTCCAAGATGAAGGTGTTGGCAGGGCTGGTTCCTCTGAGGCTGGGGGGGAGAATCCGCTCCAGGCCTCTCCACCTTCTGGGTGTTTGCTGCAGTCCTTGTGCCTGCCTGAGGGTTTCAGCCCTGGGCTGGTTCACTGTGGATTTGGTGAGACCCAGAAGGACAACGGGATGTTCTTGGGGTCCAAGGGTTTACACCTGGCTTTATTCTCATGGCGGCAGGTCGAGCACTAGAATCACATTGTGCCCAGCAGTCTGCAGGTCCATGGTCCACCCCCGTCTCTGCCTCCCCCAGAGCCCTGGGCAGAGCTCTTCAGAGAGTGACTCAGTCATAATAGCTCATTGCCTGCGGGTGTGGGAGCAGTAGCCCAGCAGGAGGCCAGTTACATTATCACGTAGTTTAAGGGCGGGTGAGAATCCTGGCCCTAGGACCCCCCATTTTCCCCACACCTTGACTTCCAGAAGCAGCCTGTCTCTGCCTACATCTTCACATGGCCTTCTGTCTCTGTGTCCACATTCCCCTTTTCATGAGGACACAGCCATATGGTAGTAGACCCACCCTAATGACCTCATCTTAACCTGATCACATCTGCAAAGACTCTATTTCCAAATAAGGTCACATCCTGAGCTACAGCGATTAGTTCTCCAACATGTGAGTTTGGGGGACTGTGGATAAAGTGAAGGTCCTGTGGCCAGGATTCTCACTTGGCCCTGGTTGGCTAGCTCACTACACATGTGTGGGCAATACATTGTTACAGACTCTATATAAAGAGCCCTGCCCAGTGCCCTGGGCGCAACACGGTGGCATGGCTGCAAGGCTGCAGGAGAGCAGAGCAGAGGCTGGAATGGTGGCAGTGCCAAGGACAGAGGCCCAGAGGACGGCTGTGTGGGCAGAGGGGCCTAGAGGCAGAGACCAGCTTGCTGCCTGCAGACTCGCTCTGAGTGGGTGGGATTTTAGTGATTGACCTGCCACCGTGGGAATAAAGTTGGGTATAAACCCTCGCACCCCAAGAATGTTCCATTGTCATTCTTTGGTCACACTGAATCCACAGTGAACTTGCCTGAGGCTGAAACCCACTGGCAAGACAGGGACATAATTCAAATCATGTATCTTTATTAATCAATATGAATTCAAGTCTCTCATGAAATTGGAAGCTTCTCAAGGCAGGATGTGTCCTACTCTCTCTTATCTCTCAGATACATGGTGGGATTTAGTAAATTCACCCAGACCTCAGGTCTGAACTTAAGCCCACATTCAGGCAGCGTGGTCCCCCACTGGAATAGTAGTGACTGGCAGAAGGGACCCCTCGGGACAGATCTGTTCTCTGATTGCTCTTCTCCCTGTCTCCCAAGCTCCCCCCATGGCGCCTGGGTGGCGAGCTGCGCACGGCAGGGTCCAGCAGATGGCATGTCAGGCAGAGCCACTTCCCACCATTTGGCTGGTCGCCACCTGCCAGCCAGTGCTCAGACTGGTGGCACTGCCGCCCACAATCGCGGAGGGGTCTGCTCCAGGACAGAGAGTGGGTTCTCCATCTGCAGACAGACCTGGAGGGAGCACTTGGAGGGGGTGGGAGAAGCTGCTCAGGGCCTGCTCTTCCTGTGGCTGTGTCCACATTGGCTGTCAGCTCCGTGGGCGGTCCTGCGTGAACTGGACGGTGTCAGAGCAGCAGCAGCCTCGGCGACGGAGGACCACGTCAGGCTGGCACGGCCAGGGGACTGTGGGCACGTCACTTAGCCACCTTGGGCTCAGCACCCCCTTCGGTTCACCAAGGGCCTGAGCTTGAGGAACCAGAGGGCCCTCCCGGTTCCCACGGCTATTCCGTGATCTTCCACCTCTCCAGGGACACAGCTGCAGCCACCCTCCGGGGCGCTGGCCCGGCCCAGGCCTCCTGATGCATTTGTTTTAATGAGGGATTGTCTGGTTACCCAGCGTGTGTCAAACAGGCTTTGCTGGGAGGGTACCCAGGCCTTCCCACTGACGCCCAAAGCGGAAGCAGGCACAGCTGGGCCATACGTGCCCGGAATTGGACCGTCTGAGACAAGGCTTCTCCCTGGTTCACGGGGACACATGGCCTGCACGTGCACACACACATGTTCACACATGTGCCCATATGCCTTCAGCTCACCTCAGCTCTGACTGGTTCGGCTCTACTTGACCTTCAGTTCAAGAATTCATCATGCACTGCTGACCCCTGGTCCCTTGGGGAGAGAGAGGGAGAAATTGATCAGCTCACACGGGCATGGGTTAATTCTCTTTGGTTAGGTGTTCACTGTGGAAGGAATTTAGGAGAGAACATCTCAAAGGCTGGGGCAGAAGTGGGTTGGGGCCGATTCTCTAGGAAGGGTGTGGAGGGGGCACTAAGACCACCACTGATCTGTCTACTCCAATGCTCAAGAAATGTTTATTGATTGATTGAAGAAATGACTCCCCAAAGTGTGGCCCAGGTAATGAGGCTCACTGCTGTTTCTGCTGTTGGCACCCCTATCCCGAGACTCGGTGGGGGAAGGTCTCCCCTCCCTCCGGGAAGCCAGTGGGATTCAGTGGGCCTCCTTCCCAGCCTCCCCGCCCAGGCTGTTCCAACAGGTGTTCCTGCACCTGTTGAGCCTTGAGGCAGTGGCGCCGGATGGAGAGAAGGTCAGGAACCTCAGAACAGCATCCTGTGGTGGCAGCGGGCAGCCCCAGCCCGCCTGTCCCTGCTCCTGACCTGCTGTGAGTCTGCAGCCACCCATTTCTGCTTCCTGTCATTTTCTGATCCTATTCTCAAGCCTTCTGTTCATCCCGTGAACTACCTGATATATTTCCAACAAATTACTTTTTTGCTCAAGGTAACCAAAGCTCTTGTTCTTGGCATTTAGTAGATGATTGTTGCACACGTGAGTGATTTAATGGTGGCCGTGGATTGCAGAAAAAAATTTGCTGTGGGTTTCATGGAGCACAGATCACCTTGACAGTGATTAAGGAACACACCCTCTGACCCCAGAGCTCTTCTGGAAACGTCCTTGTAATTCCCCGCTCGGTGGGTGCCCTGGGAACCCTGAGGCCCTCCCGTCTTTCTGTGGGATGATGACAGGGCTAGCTCCGGCGACCTCGTGGGGGAGGGACGGTGTCTGTGGCGCCCACGCTGTCCTCACCCTCCCCGGCCCGACACAGTCAGTGACTGGGCTACATAACTTAAATATGTATCGAGTGCACAGCTTCTGCCAAGCATACAAGGAGCCCTTGACCCGACATGCTCCTCAGAGCTGTGCTGTGATGAATATGCCCAGAAACGCACCTTTGCACATGTTTACAAGGACATTTACAGAAGGGTTCTTGGGTCAGAGGGTATGTTCTTTAAAACTTAAATAATGCCAAAATGCCCACCCAAGAGATGGCAGCAGTTTACGTGCCATGTGTGAAAAGGCTCATTTCCACCCCCTCACCCCAGGCTTCACCTTTGCCAGGTGAGGAATCGAGCCCCACCCTGATGTGTGTTGAAGGTTTACTGTCAGTGAAGGAGGCGATCTTCCCTGTGTATGAACCTTTCCATATTTCCCCGGGTTATGCAGCCTCTTAGCCTGCTCTGTCATCGACAAGGTGGCAGTAATGACAAGCTCCTCCGGGTGGGGTGGGAGTTAAATCAGCCAGAGAATGGCTGCTCAGTGGATGGCAGTCAGGAGACTAAGGGTGCAGGAGACGCGGAGTGCCGCTGAGTGCCCCCTGTCCCAGGCAGTACTGCAGGCTCAGTCCTCCTAGATGACCTCTGGCCCAGCCTGCAGAGCACGTGTGGAAATAGCAGGTGCTATTTGCTCGCCAGACACCAGGACGGTCAAGAAGTTCACAGACCCCTTCCGAGGGTGGACAGGAAGAAACGCCCTCGGCCTTGCCCTCAGGCATCCTGCAGCCACTTGCTTCTCATGGAGCTCTGGGCGCAAGAGCCAGGCTGCAGGCTCTCTGCTTGCTTCCTCCAGCCATACCTCTCTCCTCGCCCCTTGGGGGCCCCTGCCTCTCTCCCAGGCAGCCACTTCAAACGTTGCCCTCCTCCCACAGGCCCCTGGGACTGCCCTTCCCGCTCTGTTCTGGAGTCTTCTTTCTGTTGGCACTCCCCCCTGTCTGGCTGAAGCTCCCAACAGCTGCCCTGGCAACTTTGTGCCAACTAAGGAGCCCAGCCTCCCCCACTCCCTTCTGCTCCCCACTTTTCTGAGAAAAACCTGCCCTAAAATCAAATTTGCAAGGAGGTACTTGGCTTGGGTTGAAATTATGGTCAGCGTGTTAAAGCCATTCTTAAAATAGCTAAGTTAAAAGTAGTAAAAAGAAAGCCACAGAGGTTGCTGCGAACAAAAGAGGGATCTTCAAGCACCATGACCTGGGCTGGCTTGCTGGGGCCCGGGGCAGGTTCTGTCCCTCCCAGGGAGACCAGGACCTCCCCCTGTGCACTCAGTAGGCCTCCCAGCCCCCAGGGACTGCGGCCCTGCCCAGGCCTCAGGCACCCTTCCAGCTGCTCAGGGCTGCCCGGCTTCAGTGGGGTCACAGCTCTGCCCCGTCCCATCACAGGGCGCTTCTGTTTCAATCCCGTGTACTGGAGGGCAACCTACAGCCTTTGAACCAAGGTTGTTCACCTGCCCAGGGACACCAGTGACTTCCCTGAACAATGGCGCAGAACCAGGGGGTTATCCGAGACCCAGAGCCGGTTCCAGAACAATCAACTCTAAGTTGTTTAAGAAGCCTTCGTACATTAAAATAGCCATAAATCACAGTAATGAATCCACCAGCACAGAGAGATTCATTACATGTCGGATGCGCAGGGCTGACTTCAGTGCTTGATGCACATCTGTGAGGGCCTCAGATGCAGGCCGAGAAGGGTGCTCACAGCTCGCCCGCACACAGCAGCCCCTGCACCCTCGGGGCAGTCCACCCTCCCAGCACACAAGTGCTTCGTTATTACAAGATTTCTTGGGGCCAGCAGTTCAGTGAGGAGAATTTATAAACATATCATTTCAGTCCTTGGAAGGATTTCAGCATAATTTGCTGGTGCTCCTTAAGCGAGGTGAAATGCACCTTGGAGTCTCTGCAGAGTAATAAAACAGGGAGAAGTGGCTGTTTGTACGTGGCTATGAATTTGCAGCATCTGAGGTGCTTCATACGTTCCAAGCTAAATGCGTCTGCCTCTGGGACTAGCGGGAATGGCAGAGCCCAAGGGTGTCTGACACAGGCCCAGGACGCTCTGGGCACAGGCACATCCTGCCAGGCAGCCCAAGGTCAGCCATCTTTCTGAAATCCTTTCTTTTGGAAGTGAAAACGCTGATGCATTTAGCACAGTCCTCATTTGATTTCCATTTGCAAATGAACAGGAATGATTTCTTCCACTTAGCTTCAGTGATTAACTGTTGGCAATCAACATCACACAAACAAATGAGCCTGCCCCAGTGCTCAACTTCATAAATCGGACACTTTGGGAATCTGTCATCTCAGGTTTCTGGGCCACGAGCGAACAAGCACAGGTAACTGACTGCAAGCAGTTAACCTTGAGCACTGGGAAGGCCGGTTCTCACCGTGGGTCTCCTGGACTCCTAGGGGTCCTGTTCTGGGCTCCCCCAAGGAGGGGACCGCTATGGAAAGTGACTCTCATGAGGAATGCTGCGGGCCGGCTGTCACAGCCGCTCTGCGGGCAGAGGAACAGTGGGTCTGCCGCACGCCTGCTCCAGGACCAGGACACATCTCCGAGGGGATCAGAGCACCTCGGCTCTTTGGGAATTCTGTGTTCCCTGCCGCCCTCTGGGCTGCTCCTCACGTCTCTGAGTGGGAGCCTTCTGCATCCTGAGCTTCCCCGGACTGTAGCCGGGAAATTCAGGGACATCTGTCCATGAAAGAGAAAAGGAAACCCCCTCCAGGTCCGTATATTGCACACACATGGGGAGAATTTGACCTTGGTGGGTCCACGAGCAATATTCAGGCTGGAACAAGCATTTCATCATTGCCAGCATCCCCCATGGGGCAAAAGTGGAGGGCTGAGGGTTAGAGAAAATGAGGTCCCCGGATGATCTTGGATGAAAAACCTAAGATCTAGAATTATTTAAAAGGACGGTTTTATCATTGACTTCGCCCTCCTTGGCTTACTTCCTCTCTGGCTATTCCTGTCCTGACTCCTATGCCCACACGTGGCCATCCCCCCAGGCCCGTCCATCACCAAGGGGCCTGGCCTTCCGTCTAAGAGCCCCCGGGTCCCTCCTCAGGGCCTCCCCTCATCCAAGCCTTCCTCAGTGCCTTCTTCATCTGCAGTAGCTCGCTGCTCTCTCTGCATTTATTTTGGGTTTCTCTAGTCCATTTTCCACACTGATGCCAAAGTGGTATTTCAGAAATCCAGAACACGTTCTTCAGTACGTCCAGTGCACATAGATCTCAGGCCCGTAAGGTGGCCGGCAGGGTCCTCGAGATTCGTCCCCTGCTGTGTCTCCCCATCGTTTGTGCCGCTGTGCGGCTCGCATTCCTTCCAGAGCAAGAGTTAAAGATCTCCCGACATTTTTCCGTGATGTTCCTTGCTGTAGGTCTTCAAAAAATTCATTACGCCAGCCTGGATTGGATTGGATGAAAAAGACAGACAGCGTCAAGTGTGGACAAGAACAGGAGGCAATCAGAACTCTCCTCTGTTGTTAGTGGGAATGCAAACCGGCTCCACCACTTGGGAAAACAGTTTGATAGCATCTGCTGAAGCCGACCCTGCTGCAGCCATGCCTCCCTGATTCTGTTTCTTCTCATGCTCCGAAACAACACAAGCCGCCAGAAGATGCAAACAAGAATGTTCATAGCCGCAAAATTTGTGATAGAACCCATAGTGGGAATAACCCAAGTCCATCCACAGCAGAGTGGTTCAACCGGCTGTGGTATATTCCTTCAGTGGAATTCCAGCCGGCCGCGGGAACCAAACACAGGCAGGGTGGGGACCACACAGATGCTGCAGG
Organism: Manis javanica; assembly: GCF_040802235.1. Lineage (NCBI taxonomy): Eukaryota > Metazoa > Chordata > Mammalia > Pholidota > Manidae > Manis > Manis javanica. The sequence continues at coordinate 1,324,819 of NC_133161.1, read as the reverse complement.
GAAAGGCCCCTCTGGGAAGCACGTGCTGCTTGTCAAGCCTTTCTAACTCAAGGGTCTTCAGGTCTGGGTGATGCATTTGTATTCTTCTGATATCACCTCTTTCCTAGCTTGCCTCACCTTTTCTGGAGCCCCTGTAAGTCTGATGTTTGACTTTTGGGGTGGATCCTCTAATTTCCTTATTTTTTTCTCCTACTTCAGCTCTTAGTCTTTTTGTACTTTTTCTTCTGAGAGACCTCTTCATGTTTCTTTTCTAGACTTTCTGTATTTTTTATTCAGTTTCTTATATTTTTAATATCTAAGAGCACTTTCTTGCTTGGAAGCTGATCCCCCTTTAAAATAACATTCTGTCCTGTTTCATTTTGTCTCTTATTTCTCTGAAGATGTTATGGAAGGTTTGTTTTATAGTATAGTAATTTTCTTCTGCTCCTTATAATATCTTTGCTTTTTATAGTTTCCCTTATTTTTCTTTATTTTTATGTTTCTCTTTGTATTGGAGGCTTTCGTCAAATGTCTTGTGGTATTTGGCCATGAGTTCACATCTGAGAATGAGACAATAAAACCTCAGAGCTCCGTGTGTGTGGTAGGTTCAGGGTAAGTGCAGGTGCTTTCTCCAGCTCCGCTGAGTTCCACCCTGAGACCTCCAAGGCCTGATCACAAACAGCCTTGAGGCTTGTGCTTCTTGGGATTTTTGCCCATGGAGGTCAGCTGCCATGCTGTGCGGAAACCCAAGCAGCCCCACGGAGGGACCCTTGTGGCAGCGGCCTGACGCCGACAGCCAGGACCAAACTCCCAGCTGACAGCCATGTGGAAGAGCCCTTGTGGAAGGCGATCCTCCAGCCCTGGCCAAACCACTCCATTGTGCGAGGGGCGGATGAGCTGTCCCCACTGAGTTTTGCTCAATTTGTAGATCTGTGAGGAAAATAAATGATTGCTGTTGTTTTAAGCCACTGTTTTGGGTAATTTGTTGCACAGCATAGACAGCCACTTGTGTTCATAAGCTGGGCATGTCAACTGGTGTTATTCACTCTAGGGTGCTCAGGTGGCAAGCCAGCCTTTTGGCAAGGGAATTCCTAGATATCAGTGTTTGTAGAGAAGATGCCATCCACTCCTGTCTGGGGGCCAGGTGGAAGATGGCACAGCACCTTGCTGCCAGGTCCTGAGAGCCCACCTGCTCTCCTCGCCTCTGCCTGCACTTGGTGTCCCTTGTAAGAAGCCTCTTTCATTCAGTGAAATGAATAAATCTCCTCTGGAGAAGAAATCTCCAGTCTCCTGGAGGAAAGGGGGTCGGGATAGGGGGAGCAGCCATGCCAGTCTCATGGTGAATTGTACACATTTCCAAACTATCCTATGTTTGATAGAGAGGTGGCAAAAGAGCTCATGAAAAGTGGTCAACATTACCACCATTAGCAACACGGACATGAAAGCCACAGTGAGGCATCACCACGTACCTTCAGAATGGTCAAAATACAAAATGTGATAACGTAAGTACTGGCAGGAAGGCAGAGGAACTGGATCACCCTTCTACTGTGAGTTGGCATTGCAGGAATGCAAACTGGTACGGCCCAAATGTAGTTTGGCAGTTCCTCTGAAAGTCAAAAATAGATTTATCCTGCAACAAGCAATTGTGATCTTGGGCATATACTTCAGATATATGGAAACTTATTTTTGCATAGAAACTTGTACACAAATACCAAAAGCAGCTTTATTTGTAATAGCCAGAACCTGGAAGCTACCCAGATGCCCTTCAAGAGGGGAATGGCTAAGGAGACCAGGCAATGGATTTAGCCTCGACAAGGAATGCTCTGTGGGTCCAGGCAGCAACTTGGACGATCCTCGGACAATCACACTGCATGTCAGGATACATACTGCTTTCCTGAGATGACACAGCTATCGGATTAGCAGCTGCCAAGGGTTAGGGAAGGGGGGTGATCTTCTGAAGGGGTCTTGTGGTGATCCAGTTAAATATCTTGATTGTAGAAATTACATGAAGCTACATGTGTGATAAAATCACATAGACATGTGAGTGCATGCATAACTGGTGTGATCCGAGTGAGTTCTGTGGATCGATCCCACGTCCATTCCCTGGTTTTGCTGTTGTGCTGCAGGGCTGGAGGATGTCCATGTGGGGTGGGGGCAGGCTGGAGGACGGTGCACAGGACCTTCCAGTGCATTTCTTTGCAACTTCCTGTGAATCTGTAATTATTGAAAAATATGAAGTTTTCTAAAAAATAGGTTTGGCTCATGGACGGTGACAAACAGTAACTAAAGAAAATACATGGACAAGCTTGCACACTCAGTCAGAGGCTCTCCCCCCATCCTTACACTCACCCCTCTGCTTTCCCTTTTCCTGGAAAGGGCAGTGCGTGTGCCCACCTGTGACCCAGACACCTACATGCCCGCCACTATCTGTCTTCTTCTTTGATAATAGAATCCCTCACTCTCAGCTGGATACAAGGCCACCCGGAGTGAAGATGACCTTTTTCAGCCTCCTCTGCTTTGAGGTGGGCTGTGTGGCTAGGTTCTGGCCAGCACTCTGGAAGGAGAGGGATGTCTGCAGTCTCTGGAATGGACACTCAATGGGAAGGGTGCGGCTTTGCCGCTTCCTCCTTCCTGGATGTAGGCATGACGGCTGGTGCTCAAGCATCCTCTTGAATCGAGTGGTGGAAGCCACCATCATTCCGGACCTCCTAACCCCTCACATCATCCCCTACACAGCAGCCCCAGCCCAGCCCTGCCCTCTGTCTTCTCTCTTTGTGGCCCAGATCACGCCTCTTCATTTTTCAGATTTTAGTTTAGACACTGTTTCTTCTAAGAAACATTCCCTGTGTTCAAACTAGGGCGAGTCATGAGCTCCTTTTGGGGTGTCTTCCCTTTTCCTAATAATTCCCATTCACTGAGAACTACCATCTCTCTAAAGCCAGGGTCACAGAGGGGACCCCAGAGCCATGTCTGTGCATCACGGCGGACAGCAGAGTCTCTGCTCTGGGAATTTAGGACCTTGCAGCCGTCGGGCTCATGGGTGGGAGCCTGGGGGCCTGCACTAACTCGGTGCTGCGGGCAAGTGTGAGCAGAGGCACGGGGAGGAGAGGGAGCAGCTGGGGGCCAGGACCGCGCCCCCGACTTCATCCGGCCGGCCGGCACCATGGTCAGGCAAACAGCTCTGTTATCTTCTCATCACCACACTAAATCCGGCTCCACGTTTCCCCCTCAAAATTGTGGCAAAATACACATATCATGACACGTGCCATCTTACGGTGGTAAGCGTACCGCTCAGGGGCATGTATGCACTCACGGGGCCTAAACACATCGCCACCGTGCGACTCCACGGCTCTTTTCAGGGGGCAAAACTGAGACTCCACGCCTCTGCCTGTTTCTGTTTTTGTTTTTAACTGGCTGCAGTGGGTTTCTATGACTTGCAACTAAGAGGTCTACGCAGGACATGGGGGACTGTGCACAATGTGTGCACACCACAGAGGGTCTGGCGGCCCTGTGCAAGGAGCTTCAGGTGGAAGGCCAGCTTGGATGGGGTCACAGTGGGTTCAGAGGTCAGCTACGCTGGAACCTCACCTCCCTGACGATGGGAGGACTCAGGTGACAAAGTAGGAAAGTATGCCTTGGGGGGTCTGACTTGCCAGTGGAGAGTAGCATGGACTGAGGAGGAACATTAAAGCACAGGAGACAAGTTCATTCATCCACAAGCAGCTCTCTGGCTCCTGCTGTGCTCCAGGTCCTGTTCTTGGCCCTGGATACACAGCAGAGGACAGAATAGACAAGGATGCTGCCATCATGAATTTATGTTCTACTTGGGGAAGACATGTAATGTTCAAGTTGATAGGCGCACAAGATAATTTCAGATCGCAACAAGTGTTATTAAAGGAATAAAATGAGATGAGAAGATACGCAGTGTCTGGGTGGGTGGGGGTCCTCTTTAGACGGAAGACCGACCCCGGCCTGAATGGCGCTCAGTCAGTGGATGCCGTACCTCGGACGGGGTGTAGCCCGGGAGGACTCGAGTCATTGTAGGTGAATCCCAGCAGCTGGCGCACAGCACAGACATGCCTCACACCCTCACCGCGCCTAATCTAGCATACAGCCCAGCCATCTGGGGTGGAGGGCTGAATGCCAGCCAGAGGTTGGCAGCGACAGGGCTGTTGAGCCATAGAAAGACCTGGGAATGCTGGAGGGAGGGCGGGTTTGGGGAAGTTGACTTGGGCAGTTTGGGACTGGGTGGTTTGGGGTATTAAAGGGACATCTGAGTGGAAGTCAGATGTCCAGCAGAGCTGAAGGCCAAGACTAGTCAGTTCTAGACGCATCCTCAGGCCCTCCTCTCCCTCCTCCTGGAGCATCTACCTCCTGACACGCGAACTTGGGGCCTCAACCTTCTTCCCATGGCCACCGCCTGAGTCAGGCTCAAGGTCAGGCTTGGGTCACTTCCTGCCCACATCTCTGGAGCGCCAGGAGAGGCACCCGGGGCTGCTTCAGAAATGTTTGCTTTGAATGAAATGGGGTTGAATCTGAGATGTGTGAAAAGAGGGGAGTGTGGAGTTCCTGAAATTAGTGGTCAGCAGCACTTTCATGCATTTTTTCCAGACTGGCAGGAGGAGAAGGCTGATGGGTTACAAAATGCCAGCATGGCAGGGACATCCTGGCCCCTGGGGCGTGCCTGACACCCTGGTGCTCTGCTGTCAGCGGAAAGGGGCTGGCACACACTGTGACACTCCAGAGGCTTGGGGCTCTAAGGAGGGAGCAGTTCTGAGCAATGGGCACCCACCCAAGTTGTGGGGGCCATCTTTTGGCTTAGAGTTCACCCCACTCCCCTCCCTACTAATTAACACTGATCTGGTGACCTTCAAATAGCTGGGTAATTAGCTAGGTGTCAGGGAAGATCATTGCTGAGTGAGGCGCCGACAAGAGGAAATTGAGGCTCAGGGATTGCAAGGCACTGCTTCCAGGCCACACAGCTGTTAGTGGCGGCACCTAGTAGATCAGGCCTTTTCAACAAAGAGTCACACCTTCGTACTTGAAACCTTGAGGCTGGCAGTTCTAAGCAGCTCTGGGCATCTGAACACATGCATGGCTGGGCTGTCCCAGAACGAGTCCCCTTCTTCCCATCTCTGCATCCCCTTCAGACAAGATTTACTGAAGTCAAGTGAACCTTGGTTCAACCTTGTTCGCAGGTTCTAAGTGGTCGTTTCATTTAAGACATTTAACTAAAAGCCCTTTCCACAGAACCAACTCCTGCAGGCATGTGGCCAGCAATTAATGAAAGATGATAAAATAATAAAAGGAGTAATACATTAACTATATTATCCTTGCACATTTGGGCAGTCCTTTTCATTATATCCTCTTTATGGACATTCTCCAGCAACATTTGAAGAGCTCCTTTATTGCTGTTCTGTGACTGTTTAGGTTTCCAGACATTAACAGGCCACTTAAATGCTAATGCTCTCTCTGCGCTCCATCTCCGCGGGTGGGCTCGGATGCAAATGCTCAGAGGGGCTACATTACGTCCACACCTTTCCCTCTTTGCTTGGAGAGCGAACTGAAAGAGAACTTGGAATGACAGATTTCCTTTTTGGACTCTTAGCCTCTGAAAGAGATTGGTTTGCTAATTAAGAGAAATGATGCAATTGGTCTCCCTCTCTGATTTGCTCAAAGAGCTATTTGGTCTAGAAGCTAAGTGTCCCAGTGGAGACTCATAGTTTCCAGGTCGCAGTGCGTGGTGGGCATGCTGAGGCCTCCCCTGCTGCGAGCTGAGGCCTGAGAGACACACTGCGCTGTGGGGCGACACCCTCCGCGGCCTGCTGTCCCCCCCACCGCCCATCTGAGCTTCCTCCAGACTCTGCTACGAGTTGGATACTTACACTTAAGGCCCAGGTCCTTCCTTTGGAATAGAGCTCCGATTTTGGAGAGGGGAAATGTGCCCAACTAAAACACTAGCTCTCCAAAGTCCCTCCTGCGGCTGCAGTGACCATGTAACACAGTTCCGACCAATGGGATGAGAAGAAAAGTCTGGATGTGCCTTCTGGGAAAGTCCTGTGTCCATGTGACACAGTTCTGACCAATGGGATGTGAGTAGAAGTATGGAGGAGGTTCTGGGAAACCACGTGACAATTCTGGGATGAGACCACGAGTGACAATTCTGACCAATGAGATGCAAGGAGAAGTATGGGCCTGACTTCTGAGAGTTCAGCTAGACTTCCGTGGGAAGCACCCCCTGCTCCTTCTCGCCCCTGCCCTTCTCCCTGGCTGGCGGGAGGGCAGATGCACCTTGGAACCACTGGGCGACAAGCCTACTCTGAAGCTCCCGTGCTAGGGAGGAGCTGAGACAGAAACCGCCGGGCCTCTGGCAGCACCCCTGAGCTGCCGTGCCTGGGTGGGTCCCCCACCTCCGGGCTCGCAATGTGGGGGAGTGCCCAGGCGCTGGAGCCACTGTTGCACCGTTTGCTGTGACTTGCAGCCAGTTGCCTTCTTCGCTGATGAAGGATCTCATCAAGAGACTCGGGCTGGATGGGCAGAGGGGGCCCCAACACTTGGGTAGAGCTGAGTGTTGGCCAGGGTCCAGCCTCCTCCATGAACTTGACTCTCACGGCGTCGTTCCTCCTGCCCCATTTGCCCTCATTCTCAGGCTTGCCTGCCCATGACTGGCCTTCAGAGCCCCTGCCTGGGACTTCGCCGGGGCCTCTCTCCTCCCCCAGGCTCAGCAGTTGGTCCTGACCACCCTGGGAAGGGAGGCATCGGCCCGCTGCCCCTGCCTTCACCATAGGCCGACCGTCTGAAGGCAAAGCTGTGGATCGAGCACACAGTGAGAGCAAGAAAAAAGGTCCCATGATATCTGGTGCCCAGGCTGTGCCACCAGCAGGAAGCAAACCTGCAGCCTTCCTGGGTCCTCCTTCCTTCTCCCAGCCATCAACGCAGGAACCTGGCTTGCCTCTGAATGAATCAAAGGAAAGGAGTGAGCCTTAAAGAAGACAGGGTGTCATGAGGGGAAAATGGACAGTCGGGCCCTGGTGACCTGGCTCCCCTGGGGTCTCAGGCTATGAGAACGGGACACGGTCAGTTAACCACAGCACACATTGCAAGGGCCACTCATAATTTTACTTGCCAGCTGTTTTTGTCAGGAACTTGGTTTTTCCCCACAGTGGAGTCACTGGTCTCCTTGCTGACTGTCATGCTACTCCAGTTCTGGGGCAAGGCCTTACCGATTTCACTCCTTTCCTCTTATTCCTGAGGAAGCCGTTCCAGAGGGTAGCTGCCCTCCTGTGACAGCCCCAGCCCTTGCCCCAGTGGGCCTTGGCTCTTTCTGATAAAGAGTAGAGGTGTGTCTAGACTGAGGTGAGAAACAGAGGTTGAGAGGCTGTGTGGAGGCTCTAAGCATAAGTCAAACTCAGGATCCCAAGAGGTCAGCGTTGTCACCAGGCAAGCTCGGGAACAAGGGTGACAGGTGACAGGAAGGGCAGCTGGGAGCTAGAGAAAAAAGCAAAGGTCTTTTCCAAACTGCAAGTGCTTCTCTGCCCCTCCCATTCTCCCATGACCTTCTGGAATATTCTCTGCCTGTCTGCCAAGACTCAAGGTGCCTGTTGGCTCCTTGAGTTGGTAGAGGACCTTTTGGCTCTGACCCCTTGCTGTAACTTAGCTGAGTTCTCTGGCTTCCTGCTCCCTGGCCAACCTGGGGACACATTGCACTCCACCCCAGGGAGCAGGAAGGTATCATCCTGACCTTGGACCCTTCCCCAACCCCAGGGAACACTAAGAGAGCTGTTCAGAGATGGAGTCTCAACTGACACTGTGAGCCTCTTAGGAGACCCCTGTTTGGAGACCCATTGCTGAGGGCTTTGAATGCCATGGAGAGTCAGTGCTCATGGAAGTAAGGAGTTTTTGTAAATTTCTGGGCACCAGTTAAAATAATCAGTGTTGCCTAGAGAACAAAGCAAGCAAACGCTTACAAGTCACTGATAAGAAAATATCCCTGTTAAAAAAAGATGGCAACCTGAGAGGTGAGGCAGAGCATCCTCCCAAAACCACATATAATATAAAAATATAATTAGTACAACTAATCCTGAAAGAGCAACAGGAAAGAAGGTGATGTGAGACTGCATACACCTGGAGGAAAAACAGACCTCACAGAAAGGGGTAACGTACCAAAGCCGTGACCTGGTGGGACCCAAGACCTTCCTCCACCCCAACTTACTGGTGTGAGGAAGAGAAACAGTGGAGGCCTGGGACTGCTGAATACCTAGCCCTGGAGATCTGCTCTGGGAGCACCATGGTGCTCTGGTGATTAGTGGCATTGGAAAGCTAAGACAGGCAGAATACCTGGAGATACTGAGATTCCAGCTGCTTGTGGAAAACAGGAATCCATATCTGGCTGATATGGGTGGACAGTCTGAGAGACTTCCTAAAAGTGAGAGGGCTGCTAAAGGGGCAAGGGTTGCACAGAGCTTACTGCTCAGGAGAAATGACAGGTAAACAAAATCGTCCTGGTGCACTCTGCCCAGGTGGCTGGGAACTTTCACAATCTTCAGGGGCTCTATCCCCCTGGCTGGCTACGCAGCTCCAAGGACCCCCACCATGATACACAGCCTGCTGTGCCTTCCTCCTGGCCAGCCTGCACCTGGCTCACAAACCAGCAAACCCTGCCCTGGTGTCAGGCCAGCCAGTGGGAAGCCCCACCTACAGCAACTACAAATGCAAAGCACAGAGGCTTACACCTGTGTGTTTGGCTCACTGGTTCTGGCAGTGGAGACAGGCAGAGCATCCAGGAAGCAGGAAACAGCTCTTTCCTCCCTCCAGGCATCAGCTCTACTCCCCTGTAACCTCCAACATCACTTCAGGGGTGGAGCAGGTCCAGAGAGTAGAGCTTCTAGGCGCTAGAGGGTGCCACATACAAATATGAAACATCAAAGGAACCTGGTTCAAAGCCAAATCTCAACAACACCATAAAAAGGATCGAGTGAGACTTAACTAATAAATCTTCCTGAAAGAGATTTCAAAATAAAAATCAAAAACGTCCTCCTGGAGATTCAGAAAAATATTCAAGAACTCAGGAATTAATTTAGGATAGAGTTCCAATTGTTGAGGAACACAATGGAGGGTATTAAAAGCAAATTAGGTATGGTGGAGGAGATGATAAATGAAATAGAAATTAGAGAAGAGGAATACAAAGAAGCTGAGGCACAGAAAGAAAAATGATTGCTAGGAATGATGAAATACTGAGAGAACTGTGTGACCAATCCAAACGGAACAATATTCATATTATAGGGGTACCAGAAGAAGAAGAAGAGAGAAAAAGGGATAGAAAGGTCTTTGAGGAGGTAATTACTGAAAACTTCCCCAATCTGGGGAAACAGATGGTCTCTCAGGCCATGGAGCTTCACAGATCTCCTAACACAAGGGACACAAGGAGGAAAACACCAAGACATTTAGAATTAAAATGGACACAAAAGTCAATTTGAAATGGATCAAAGACCTGAATGTAAGTCATGAAACCATAAAACTCCTAGAAAAAAACATAGGCAAAAATCTCTTGGACATAAACATGAGCGACTTCTTCATGAACATATCTCCCTGGGCAAGGGAAACAAAAGCAAAAATGAGCAAGAGGGACTATATCAAGCTGAAAAGCTTCTGTACAGCAAACGACACCATCAATAGAACAAGAAGTTACCTTACAGTGTGGGAGAATATATTCATAAATGACAGATACAATAAAGGATTGACATCCACAATATAAAAAGAGCTCACACACCTCAAGAAACAAAAAGCAGATAATCCAATTAAAAAATGGGCAGAGGAGCTGAACAGACACTTCTCCAAAGAAGAAATTCAGATGTCCAACAGACACATGAAAAGATGCTCCACATCACTAATCATCAGAGAAATGCAAATTAAAACCACAATGAGATATCACCTCATACCAGTAAGGATCACCACCATCCAAAAGACAAACAACAACAAATGTTGGCGAGGTTGTGGAGAAAGGGGAACCCTCCTACACTGCTGGTGGGAATGTAAATTAGTTCAACCATTGTGGAAAGCAGTATGGAGGTTCCTCAAAAAGCTCAAAATAGAAATACCATTTGACCCAGGAATTCCACTTCTAGGAACTTACCCTAAGAATGCAGCAGCCCAGTTTGAAAAAGACAGATGCACCCCTATGTTTATCACAGCACTATTTACAATCACCAAAAAATGGAAGCAACCTAAGTGTCCATCAGTAGATAAATGGATAGAGAAGAGGTGGTACATATACACAATGGAATATTATTCACCCATAAGAAGAAAACAAATCCTACCATTTGCAACAACATGGGTGGAGCTAGAGGGTATTATGCTCAGTGAAATAAGCCAGGCAGAGAAAGACAAGTATCAAATGATTTCATTCATCTGTGGAGTATAAAAACAAAGAAAAACTGAAGGAACAAAACAGCAGCAGAATCACAGAACCCAAGAATGGACTAACAGTTACCAAAGGGAAAGGGACTGGGGAGGATGGGTGGGAAGGGAGGGATAAGGGGGGGGAGAAGAAAGAGGGCATTACGATTAGCAAGTATAATGTGGGGTAGGGGCATGGGGAGGGTTGTACAACACAGAGAAGACAAGTAGTGATTCTACAGCATCTTACTATGCTGATGAACAGTGACTATAATGGGGTTTGTGGGGGGGGACTTGGTGAAGGGGGGAGCCTAGTAAATATAATGTTCTTCATGTAATTGTAGATTAATGATAACAAATTTTTAAAAAAAGAAAATAATTAAAATGGCAAAGATCAAGGATAAGGACAGACTATTAAAAGCAGCCAGAGAGAGAAATAAGATCACATACAAAGGAAAATCCATCAGGCCATCATCAGACTTCTCAGCAGAAACCTTACAGGCCAGAAGGGAGTGGCATGATGTTTTTAATGCAATGAAACAGAAGGGCCTCGAACCAAGAATACTCTATACAGCAAGATTATCATTTAAATTTGAAGGAGGGATTAAACAATTTCCAGATAAGCAAAAGCTGTGAGAATTTACCTCCCACAAACCATCTCTACAGTGTATTTTGGAGGGACTGCTATAGATGGAAGTGTTCCTAAGGTTAAATAGCTATCACCAGAGGTAATAAAAAGGGATAGACAAAGAGTACAGAATATGATACCTAATATATAAAGAATGGAGGAGGAAGAAAAGGAGGGGGGAAAAAAAGAACCTTTAGATTTGTTTGTAACAGCATACTAAGTGAGTTAAGTTAGACTCTTAGATAGTAAGGAAGTTACCCGTGAACCTTTGGTAACCACGAATCTAAAGTCTGCAGTCGCAATAAGTATATACCTATTGATAATCACTGTAAATGTAAATGGTCTGAATGCACCAATCAAAAGACATAGAGTCACTGAATGGATAAAAAAGAACAAGACCCATGTATACACTGCCTACAAGAGACTCACTTCAAACCCAAAGACACACACAGACTAAAAGTGAAGAGATGGAAAGAGATTTTCATGCAACTGAAACATAGAAAAAAGCAGGAATTGCAGTACTTGTATAGACAAAAAGACTTTAAAACAAAGAAAGTCACAAGAGACAAAGAAGGACATTACATAATGATAAAAGGGTCAATCCAACAAGAAGATATAACCATTATAAATATCTATGCACCCAACACAGGAACACCTACATATGTGAAACAAATACTAACAGAATTAAAAGGGGAAATAGAACACAATGCATTCATCCTAGGAGACTATAACACTCCACTCACTCCAAAGGCAGATCAACCAGACAGAAAATAAGTAAGGAGACAGAGGCACTGAACAACACACTAGAACAGATGGACCTAGCAGACATCTACAGAACTCTACACCCAAAAGCAGCAGGATACACATTCTTGTCAAGTACACGTGTAACACTTTCAAGAATATACTAGGCCACAAAAAGAGCCTCTGTAAATTCAAAAAGATTGAAATTGTACCAACCAGCTTCTCAGACCACAAAGGTATGAAACTAGAAATAAATAATGGAAAGAAAATGAAAAAGCCCATAAACACATGGAGGCTTAATAACATGCTCCTAAATAACCAATGGATCAATGACCACATAAAAACAGAGGTCAAGCAATATATGAAGACAAATAACAACTATAATTCAACACTGCAAAATCTGTGGGACACAGCGAAGGCCATGCTAAGAGGGAAGTATACTGCAATACAAGCCTACCTCAGGAAAGAAAAACAATCCCATATGAACAGTCTAAACTCACAATTAACTAAACTAGAAAAAGAAGAACAAATGAGGCCTAAAGTCAGTAGAAGGAGGGACATAATAAAAATTAGAGCATAAATAAATAAAATCAAGAAAAATAAAACAATAGAAAGAATCAATGAAAACAGGAGTTGGTTCTTTGAGAAAATAAACAAAATAGATAACCCCCTAGCCAGACTTATAAAGAATAAAAGAGAGTCTATACACATAAACAGAATCAAAAATGAGAAAGGAAAAATCACTATGGACATCACAGAAATACAAAGAATTATTAGAGAATACTATGAAAAATTATACACTAACAAACCGGATAACCTAGAAGAAATGGACAACTTCCTAGAAACATACAACCTTCCAAGGCTGACCCAAAGAGAAACAGAAAATGTGAACAGACCAATTACCAGCAACAAAATTGAATCGGTAATCAAAAAACTACCTAAGAACAAAACACCTGGACCAGATGGCTTCACTGCTGAATTTTATCAAACATTTAGTGAAGACCTAATACCCATTCTCCTTAAAGTTTTCCAAAAATTAGAAGAGGAGGGAATACTTCTAAAGTCATTCTATGAGGCCAGCATCATCCTAATACCAAAACCAGGCAAAGACACCACAAAAAAAGAAAATTACAGACAATATCCCTGATGAACATAGATGCAAAACTACTCAGCAAAATATTAGCAAACCAAATTCAAAAATACATCAAAAAGATCATCCATCATGATCAAGTAGGATTTATTCCAGGGATGCAAGGATGGTACAACATTAGAAAATCCATCAACATCATCGACCACATCAACAAAAAGAAGGACAAAACCACATGATCATCTCCATAGATGCTGAAAAAGCATTCAACAAAACTCAACATCCATTCATGAGAAAAACTCTCAAGAAATGGGTATAGAGGGAAAGCACCTCAGCATAATAAAGGCCATATATGACAAACCCACAGCCAACATCATACTTAACAGTGAGAAGCTGAAAGATTTTCCTTCAAGATCGGGAACAAGACAAGGATGCCCACTCTCCCCACTTTTATTCCACATAGTTCTGGAGGTCCTCGCCATGGCAATCAGACAACACAAAGAAATAAAAGGCATCCAGATTGGCAAGGAAGAAGTCAAACTGTCCTTGTTTGCAGATGACATGATACTGTACATAAAAAAACCCTAAAGAATCCACTCCAAAACTACTAGTTCTCATATCTGAATTCAGTAAAGTTGCAGGATACAAAATTAACACACAGAAATCTGTTGCATTCCTATACATTAGTGATGAACTAGCAGAAAGAGAAATCAGGAAAACAATTCCATGCACAACTGCATCAAAAAGAATAAAATACCTAGGAATAAACCAAACCAAGGAAGTGAAAGACCAATACTCTGAAAACTACAAGACACTCATGAGAGAAATTAAAGAAGATGCCAATAAATGGAAACACATCGGTCCTCCTGGACAGGAAGAATTAATGTTATCAAAATGGCCATCCAACCTAAAGCAATCTACAGATTCAGTGCAATCCCTATCAAAATACAATAGCATTCTTCAACAAACTAGAGAAAATCGTTCTAAAATTCATATGGAACCACAAAAGACCCCAAATAGCCAAAACAATCCTGAGAAGGAAGAATAAATCAGGGGGAATTATGCTCCCCAACTTCAAGCTCTACTACAAAGCCACGGTAATCAAGACAATTTGGTACTGGCACAAGAACAGACCCACAGACCAATGGAATGGACTAGAGAGCCTAGACATAAACCCAAGCATAGATGGGCAATTAATACATGATAAAGCAGCCATGGACATACAATGGGGAAATGACAGCCTCTTCAACAACTGGTGTTGGCAAAACTGCACAGCTACATGCAAGAGAATGAAACTGGATTATTGTTTATCCCCATACACAAATGTAAACTTGAAATGGATCAAAGACCTGAATGTAAGTCATGAAACCATAAAACTCCTAGAAAAAAACATAGGCAAAAATCTCTTGGACATGCACATGAGCGACTTCATGAACATATCTCCCCGGGCAAGGGAAACAAAAGCAAAACTGAACAAGTGGGACTATATCAAGCTGAAAGCTTCTGTACAGCAAAGGACACCATCAACAGAACAAAAAGGCATCCTACCATATGGAAGAATATATTTGTAAATGACATATCCAACAAGGGGTTAGCACCCAAAATATATAAAGAACTCACACACCTCAACAAACAAAAAGCAAATAACTCGATTAACAAGTGGGCAGAGGATATGAAGAGACACTTCTTCAAAGAAGAAATTCAGATGGCCAACAGGCACAAGAAAAGATGCTACACATCACTAATTATCAGGAAAATGCAAATAAAAAGCACAATGAGATATCACCGCACACCAGTGAGGATGGCCAGCATCGAAAAAACTAGGAACAACAAATGCTGGCAAGAATGCGGAGAAAGGGGAACCCTCCTACACTGCTGGTGGGAATGTAAGCTAGTTCAACCATTGTGTAAAGCAATGTGGAGGTTCCTCAGAAAACCAAAAATAGAAATACCATTTGACCCCCTCATTCCATTCCTGGAAATTTACCCAAAGATTATAATTTCTCAGATTCAAAAAGACATATGCAACCCTATGTTTATCGCAGCACTATTTACAATAGCCAAGAAATGGAAGCAACCTAAGTGTCCATCAGCAGATGAATGTATAAAGAAGAGGCGGTACATATACACAATGGAATACTATTCAGCCATAAGAAGAAAACAAATCCTACCATTTGCAACAACATGGATGGAGCTGGAGGGTATTACACTCACTGAAATAGGCCAGGCAGAGAAAGACAAGTACCAAATGATTTCCCTCATTTGTGGAGTATAACAATGAAGCAAAACTGAAGGAACAAAATAGCAGCAGACTCACAGACTCCAAGAAGGGACTAGCAGTTACCAAAGGGGAGGGGTCGGGAAGGGCGGGTGGGGAGGGAGGGAGAAGGGGACTGAGGGGTATTATGTTTAGCACACATGGTGTGTGTGGGGTCACGGGGAAGACAGTGTAGCACAGAGAAGGCAAATAGTGACTCTGTGGCATCTGACTACACTGACGGACAGTGACTGCACTGGGGTATAAGGGAGACACGGTAACATGGGTGAATGTAGTAAACACATTGTTTTTTCATGTGAAGCATTCATAAGAGTATATATCAATAATACTTTAATAAAAAAATAAAATATCCCTGTTTTCTTACTGCTTAAGCTCAATTGTTCAGACATTGCTCACTGGTAAAAAAAATGATGTATACTTCCTATATTACATTTGTGAGTGGTTATTCTTAGGTATCCTCTTTTATTCCTTTTCATTTTGATCTTGGAAGAAACTCTCATAACCTTTCAATTTAGAGATTTTTATGTTATTCACTATGGAAATCAAAAAGCTTTGCCAGATTGGAACTGAAACGTCAATTAATTGTCAATTCATCACATTGAGTAATTGATTAATTGGCACAATGTTAATCTCTAAATCAGTGCTAATAAATTACTTGGTTTTTAATCTTGACCTTCAGAGTGCTAAAACTCTTCAAATTGCCACTGTTCCTGCGGGGAAATGACTGATGAAGCTACATTCCTCCCATAATTTTTGTTGCTCCTAAAATTTCTACCTAATTGAGAATCACGGGCGCGCCTGGAAGCCAGCTTTGACGGAGCTCCTGCAGCCTTGCCCAGACGTCGAGGTGGAAATGGATGGAACTGGGCCACCGTGCTGGCCGGGGCAGGGAGCACATTTCAGTGGATGATTTTTTTTTTTTGCAAACCTAATCACTTTACTATCACATAGAATTAATTTAATAGGTGCCCTATTTACCACAAAATTTATAGCTGAACTATTGAGAAAGTGTTCTCTCTTTTTTTCATTTTTGAGGCTGAACACAAAGTAGTGACTGTGTTTGGTGCTGTCTCTGTGCCTGGTTCCCCAGTGTCTGGGTCTCATATTCATGAATTCCATATTCTCCTTGAGCAAAGGCCGTAAGTCTCTAAATAAATGCATCCAGCCTGACCCCGAATGACTTGGGAAGGTTAACATTTTCATCATCTGGAAAGCTTTGGGCATAGTCCCTTGAATTTTCTTTCTAAAGCTACGCTTGGGTGTTTGCCTATGCAGGACAGACTCAGGGTGGTTGCAAGGGAGGTCCACATGCTTCTAGGCTGTTAAGTCAAGCTTTCAGCCCTCCCTCCCCTGCCCTTTCTCTGTCCTGGTAAGGGCCACAGATAACCAACCAAGGGTGGACAAGCCACCTGCCAGGGCTCCTTGAGAACTGACCGGTCCTCCAGAAGGAACCACTGACGCCGTCGGGGGAGGGGGCCGCGCGCCCATTGATGCCCATTGGGGGAGAAGCCCTGTGCAACCACTGACGCCGTTGGGGGAGGGGGCCCGCGCACCCACTGATGTCCATCGGGGGAGAAGCCCTGTGCAACCACTGATGCCCATTGGGGGAAGGGGCCCGCGCGCCCACTGAGCCGTTGGAAGGAGGGGCGCCTACGCGCCTGGCTGCAGTCCAGGCAGATGCCGCCGCGCATGGTGACCCTGCTGTTCTGGGTGAACGTGCAAGAACCCGCTCCTGGCCCCTACCTTCCTCATCACATACAAACTGTAAAACCCTTGGGCGCTGGCTGGACGCCGATTCCCACCCCGGGGGTTAGGAGCACAGGCTCCCCGCTGAGTCGCAGAAGAGACCCCGGCCAGGCCAGGAGGTGGGTTTGGTGTCGGGGCCAGGGCGGCAGGGGAGCCCGTCCTGGGCTCCGGCTCAGCGCGCTGCCTCTCCGGCGGCCTTTCTCCCGAGACTGAGCCTCTGATCCGGGGCTCCCGGGCCCTGGCCCCGTCCGGTTCCCTGACACTTATGCTCAAGGCCACTGGGCACGACCCGAATGAGGGACCTCTCTGCTCCCCATCTGGCACCCCCAGGCTGCGCCGGCATTTAGGAGGCCTCTGGCCCCCGTGCCCAGGCGCCCCCCACAGCTGTGCCCGAGCTTCAGGTGGCCTGGCAGACCGGGGATGGCACTCCACATCATGGTGCCCGGGGCAGCCAGGCAGAGAAGAACAATTTGACCCAAGATGGCCCTGGAGCCGAGGTGCAGAGCCCTTGGTGTCCTGTGTGATCCTCTACAGTCCTCTGTGCCCCCATTCCTTAGGCGTCTGGCATTTTAACTAACTCGGGGACGCAACTACCTTCACTCCAGGCCTGTCCCTCTAACCAAGGGCATCGCAGGCCTCCTGGGGGCCTAGTCGCACTGACGGGCCGAGGAAGCCGGAGGAGAGAGACTGTGGCCACGGCCTGGGCCCGCTCAGCACCGCCCGGCGGCCACGAGCATCCAGACCCAAACTCTCCTTTGTCCCCGTTTTTCTGCCTAAATGATAGAAATTTCCTTTAATTCATTTCCCATTTTTCTACATACACAGAGGGAAACCTTTTCTTCAAAGTCCTCTTTTACTGTGTTAGATGCACTCCGTCCGATAAGCCTGCAGAGGAAGCAATGCCAGCAAATGGCGCTGACTAAATCTGCGCTTTCAGCAGGCGGCGCGGCGGCTTCCAGAGCAAGGAAGCGGGTATTTGTAGAGCTTTGCCAAGATCTGGGTTTTCCTGACTCGGCTCACCCTCTCCGCAAATCAACTTCTGATTCTGGAAGAAAATGCCCAGGCCTTGAACGACATCCTGTCTGTGTTTGACATCTGATCACAAACCCTCTCGACCAACAGCCGCATGAACCTGCAGGGGGCGCCGACCCAGGGCCGCGGGGCCAGGGCAGGAGTCAGCCCCCGTGAGTGAGCGGCCGGCCCGGCCCCCCGGGAAGGCACCAGCCCGCCTCTCGTGACCCGCCCCTCAGCAATCTTGCTGGTTTTGAAGAAAAACTGGGAGATACTGGCGCAGAGCCCCAGTTTGTAACCACACGTAGCCCTGGCCGAGTCACATGGATGGGGCGACGGGCTCCCCTGACAGTATTTACACCCTCATCTGCCGTCCTCGGGGTGGAGGACAGGCGGCTGGCCCGGCCTCTGCTGTGCAGCAGGGACCCCACAGACGGCTCCATTTTCTTCCAGGACACCAACTAAGCCACTTTACACCCCAACCCGTGACTGGAGGGAGGAGGGCAGTGTCAGGGGGGCAGGCAATGTTCCTATTGGGATCGTGGAGGCTTTTTAGGTCTCAGCTGTGTCTCTTCCCGCCAGTAACTGGACTCACGCCCTGGGAGCCTCTACTGGACCGAAGCCATTGTCCTTGCACTTGGCGGGCAGTTTCTGCGGGGCCGTGAAAAGGAGCTTGGGGAGGACAGGTCACCGTTTGTTTGGAAGGGCAAGGGCTACAGATCAGCGTGGGGTGAGCCAGGGGGAGGGGTGCAAAGGTCACTGATGGGAGCGAGGGGGAGACGGGCTGCTGCGGCCTCAGGAAGAGGACAGGAGGCGTTTACAAGCGAAGTCCACTTTCCCACCTGAAAATACAAACCTGTCAATTTTCATTAAATTGAAGCCAGTGAAATCCAGATGGTGCCAAATAATGAATGACTTCTAACAACCCTAATAACTTTGGATTTCATCAAAACCATGTCACCCATCACTGACGATCACTAACAAGAATGGGGAACTGTTGGGGGGCCTAACACCTGTGTGAAAATGGGTGCTGCTGACATCGTTCCCAGGTACATCAATTACAATCAAAGAGTAATAAGAATGCCAGAATGGACTTCTTTAGCACTTTGACAGGCAGGCCCTTGCATTTAAAATTAAATCCATTAATTGTAACGACTGTACTTTTGTGATCCCGCAGGTAGTGCACAAACTAATTCATGGCTTTGGCAACCATGCCAGTCTTTGTTAATTAAGGATCTCGATTTATTTCACGTAGGGAGGGCTGCATGAGCCCAAAATCGCACTGAGAAAGGGTTGTTAGATCATCTTGTTTCCGACAGTTTATGCCTCCAGAAGCTGGGCCTGAGCAGATTGGAGGAAGACGCATGGATGAGGGGCACTCATGACGTCCGCCATCCTGAAGCGTGAAGGAAAGAGGCAGGGTTTCCTCTTGCCTGCACCGTGAAAATTTATTTTAAATCATACGTTTTTTAATGGTGTTGGCCATTTCTTGACTCTTCCAGGTGGGAGCCATCTCGCTCATCACTTTTGACGTTGCCCAGGGAGGCCAGTAGGGAGATGGGAGGACATGGCTGTCCGGGCCCGTGTGGGGCTGCTGGCAGGGGAGAGGGAGTGGGCGGTGTGGCAGCCAGGGAGCAGTGGGCGCCTCTGGGCACAGCTGCAGGCTCTTGTGCGGCTGTGCCCCAGTGACAGCCTGTCTTGCCAATGGGTTTCAGCCCCAGGCAAGTTCACTATGGATTCAATGTGATCAAGGAAATGACAGGAGAACATTCTTGGGGTGAAAGGGTTTATTCCCGACTTTATTCCCACGGTGGCAGGTCAGTCACTAGAATCCCGTTCACTCAGAGAGAGTCTGCAGGCGGCAGGCCGGGCTCTGCCCCTGGGCCCCTCTGCCCGCACAGCAGTCTCTGCCCTCGGCGCTGCCACCACCCCAGCCTCTGCTCTGCTCTCCTGCAGCCGTGCCACCATGTCACCCAGAGCACTGGGTGGGGCTCTTCGTACAGAACCTGTAACAGCTCATTGCCCGCCCGTGTGTAGTGAGCCAGCCCATTAGGACCAGGGGAGGACCCCGGCCACAGGCCCTTCACCCCCCCCTGGAGCCCCAGGGGCAGGCCTCCATGGGCAACAGGGGAGTAAGGCCCTGCCCTGGGGGAGCTGGCAGGCACCGCCAAGGGGCCGGTGCAGGGCCAGGTGCCTGCAGAGACAGGGAAGGAGGAGGGAGGAAGGACCTGGGTGGGGGGTCCCGCGTACATGGAGGAGGGTGGACACCCCTCCCAGACGGGAGCGCACGGAGCCACGTGACGAGGACAGGCCCCTGAGGCCCGGGCCTCCCCTCAGTCTTTGCTCTTGCTCTGGCTGCGCACCCCCTCCCCACTCCTCCCTGTCCCGTCCGGTCCCCAGGGCAGCCCCTCCAGTCCTCACCCCTCAGGCTGGCCACCAGGGAGGCACGGTCTTGGCCCCGCCAGTCAGCGTGCTCGGGGCGGTGCCCCTGCGCAGCACACAGCAGGGCTGAGAAAGTGCTTTGCGCACTGGCCTGAGCCGAATGCTGTTGCTCCTGGTCTCCCAGTTCTGCCTGGAAAACACCGCTGCGGCTGCCGGTGGCGTCTTGGCCAGGGCTGTGGGTGCGCTGATGACGTCCTGACACGGCACTGTCACCTGGCAGTTACTCTGCTCTGAGAACCCAGGATTCTGCACCCCCAGACCTCCTCAGAAGACCATCTCCTTCTTCAGTATGAGTCCCCCAAATACTTTAAATATAAGGTAGTTGCGGTAGGCAGAGTAATGAGCCCCAAAGAAGTCCGCATGCAGTTGCCAGAGCCGGGAACATGTCACCCTGTGGGGCAGAGGGTTGCAGGCGTGGTTATGTCAGGGATGCTGATGTGAGAGCCGGAGCTGGATGGCCCAGGTGGGCCCAGGGGAGCACAGGGTCCTTGCAAGAGGGAGGGGAAGGGTCGGCATCAGAGACGACAGTGGGGGCAAAGCCACACGGAGGCTGCCAGCCACTGACGCGGTGCCTCTCGCAGCCAGAAGAGTCAAGAAAACAGACTGGCTCTAAACCTGCGGGAGAAACCAGCCCTACCAACAGTATGCGAACCCCCAGCTTTAGGACTGCCACAGGGCACGTTTGTGTTGTTTCAAGCAACTAAATCTGTGGTCCTTTGTCACAGCCATCGTCGGAAACTGTTAGGACACTTACATCCTCATGTCCTGCAATTGAAAACACAAGCCTTTCTTGCTCCCTAAGAACAAAGTTTAATAGGACCAAGAAGCTTGGCCCAGAATCCCTCCCTGCTCTGGGACGAGGCTGCCAGCTGGGCCCGAGGGGCTGCAGACGCCAGCCAGCACCTGGAGGCGGGAGGGCCTGCAGGGAGCCCCATGCTCTCCCCTCGGGCCTGTGCCTGTGCCGAACGGCCGCGGATCCCGTGTCCCAAGGAAGCCCCGGACTGGCTTCTGTGGTTCATTCATGTTTCATCCTAAGACTGAAGCAGCAAACAGGCCAGTCTGTGATTGCCTAAGACATTAATAACCGATCTCTTTTTCAAAATCGTGGAGCCATTTTGGCAATATAGAGGGAACATTCTCTGCTTTGGGATTTTGATGTTTCTTTTTATTTTCATTTTCATTCTCATTTCAATATACACTCACAAATGCTCTGTTCTCACCCAGCCACACAATGTGATGCTCATACTTTATTTTAAATCAGAGTTAAATTTTATTTTAATCTTGAGAATTTTTTCAGCTTGTTGTTTTAATACTCTGAATTCCTTGAGAAGGTTCTGGGGTTTAACAAACTCAGGTGTAGAGTCCTGCTAGGTACAGCTGATGTATGGCTACTGTACAGGGTGGCTGCCCCAGTGCACCCCATTTTGTCACTGCGAAATCTGGCTTGTTGTGGACAGAAGGACAGCTCCCGTGCCAGGCTGAGCTCACCTGACCAAGACAGTGAAAAATCCTCAAATATGTGCTGCTTCAGGGACAAAATACTGCTCCAGCTGTCATAAGGTCGGTCTGGACAAATTGCAAGCACCATGTAAATAAGAAATGAAATTAAACCTGCTTTAGCAGTAGGACACCCTCCCCGTGCAGGGAGGAGAAATGTCCCATGTCCCAGAGAGCAGGGGCGTGTTGAATGTGTCAGCAATGGAAATTTCTAGAGCAAAAACACAGGTGAAGTTATTGTTTTGCTGTATGAATTGCTGATCTGGAGGTGGAGAACCTGACGGTGGCCTTCTGTCTGGGGACGGAACTAGCAACTGGAGAGATTGGGTCTGTCTAGATTTCATTTCATCTTGCAGGCTGAGTATACTTTATGGGTTTTTGTGAAAGGCATGATTGATGCTTTGAGACTCCTGGAAAAGCTCGCAGCTTTTAAAAATAATTTCTGAAAATGAATTTCTTTTTAGGGTCAGTGACTTCACTGTGCAGCTTGGAAGGACACAGGCTTTGCCAACCACAGAGTTTTAGGTGTTTTCCTCCTCCAGAATGTATGTACCCTTTTGAAATCTTTTAAAAAGATACTAGCCAGGTACAATATGCACCTCTTCGTATCCTTTACATATTTTATATATTTGTACTCCTGACTCCAGCAATTATCTTAACACGGTATCTGCCATAAGCTAGCGATGGATGTTGGTTGATTGAGTTTCAAACAGCCTGCAAATATTCCACCAGATGGAAGCACCAGCCTGGACTGTTGCTCCAGAATGTGTGTATGAGGTGAAAAGACGCCCACACTGAAGCCGATTTGCCTATCTGTCATGGCACAGTCCCCGTTTTGTGTGTGTGTTGGGGTTGGGGGTGGGGGCAGGGAGAGGAGATTGAATTTCATCTATCCCCTTGCAAAATTTCCGTGCATTTACCTGCAGTCACATTGCTGTACCTTAGGTCCAGAACTTTGTTGTACAACTGAAACTGTGTTCTCTGACCCACATCTCTCCGTCCCCACCCCAGCCCCTGTCAATCACCATTCCACTCTTTCTGTGAGTTTGACTATTTTAGGTCATGACCATAAGTGAGATCATGCAGCATTTGTCTTTCCATGTCTGGCTTGTTTTACTTAGCATGTTGTCCTCTAGCTCCATCCGTGTTGCTGCAAAGGACAGGATTTCCTTCTTTTACTGAGGTTGAATACCATTCCATTATACAAATACACCACGTCTTCTTTGCTCACTCATCCGTGGAAGGACATTTAGCTTGTTCGCACATCTTGGCTATTTTGAACAATGCTGCAGTGAATGGGGGTGCAGAGATCTCTTGGAAGTTCTGATTTCAAATCCTCTGTATAAGCACCCAGAAGTGGGCTCGCTGGATCATGTGGTGGCTCAGTTTTTACTTTTTGGAGGAAACTTCAAACTGCTTCCCATGGCAGCTGTACTGATTTACACACTCACCACCAGTGCTCAAGGCTTCCCTTCTCTCCACATCCTCACCAACATTTGTCGTCTTTTGTTTTTTTGATAACAGCCTTTCTAACAGGTGTGGGGTATTATCTCATTGTGGTGTGATTTGCATTTCCCTAATGATCGGTGATACTGAGCATCTTTTCATGTGCCTGTTGGCTGTCTGTATGTCTCCTCTGGAAAAATATCTGTTGAGGCCTTTGCCCATTTTTTGTAAATTAAGGTATCATTGATGTACAATCTTATGAAGGTCTCACATGAGCAACATTGTGGTTTCAACATTCACCCATAACATCAAGTCCCCCCCACCCCATCGCAGTCACTGTCCGTCAGCGTAGTGAGATGCCATAGAGTCACTACTTGTCTTCTCCGGGCTGTGCTGCCCTCCCCGTGCCCCCCACACACTGTGGCTGCTGACCACACTGCCCCCCAATCCCCTTCCCCCTCCCTCCGAGGTCTTTGCCCACTTTTCAATCTGGTTATTTGATTTTTGCTCTTGGGATGTATGAGTTCTTTATGCATTTTGCACATTAACCACGTATCCCGTCTGTGTTTGCACATACTCTCTCCCGCTCTGTAGGCCGCTTCTCCACTTGCTGGCGCTTCCTGTGCCGGGCACAGCTTTGCAGCGTGGTGTCATCCCGCCTGCCCACTTTCAGCCGGCCCTTCATCCCTCCACCACACAGGCACTAACCAGGTTCCCGGGAAGCAGCTGGGATATGGTCTCACTTTGTTCTCCTTTTCGAAATGATCCTTTCCTCCCTAGAGTTACTCTAAAAAGATTAAGAATCAACAGGCTCTTCAGCTCAGAGCGCCATCAACCTTGCCACTGGCCGACCTCAGGCCAGCAAGAGTGCTGACAACAGCGAGGGAGTAAACAAGGAGGGAGGAGAAGCAGTCTCCCCGGGATCCCATGTCTCCAGGGGTTGGTAGTGGCTGCCGGTGCCTCCCCGATCCCAAGGGAGAATTCTGAATTAAGGTGAGGGGGACAGGCTGAGCACAGGAAGGACATGAGCCACGGGAGCAGAGCCTTGTGGGGGATGTGGGCTGCAGGTGCAGGGACCCCTCTCTCTCCCACAGGCGCCCTGTTTAACTGCTCTCAAAACTCCCTTCAAATTCCTTGACTTTTTACAAATACATTTTTCTTATTTTAACTGTGTAAAATACACATAAAAAAATTTATCATCTTACCCATTTTTAAGTGTACAGTGCAAGGGCATAAATTACCCTCACACTTGGGCAGCCGCCACCAGCCCTCCCTGGAACTTTCCATCTTCTCGGTAGAAACTAGGCCCCATTAAACACTACCCCCTGCCTGGCCTCCCTCCACCTGTCAGTGTCCTCACAGACTGACCGCGCTGGTCATGCGCCGAGGGCCATGCGCGCCGTAGACACAGAGGGAAACGACCAGCACGAACAACTAAAAGAATTCAAGGGCGCTGCCCCTGAGGATTGGGGGTGTGGTCGGTAAAGACCTAATTTTAAAAATGTTTTTGATACACAGAAATCTGAACCTATTTAATGTCTACAACTTGGTAAGTTGGAGCTGCCATCAATATACAGTGGACCTGACCATTGGCCACATCCAGAAGTTTCCTCCCACCCTTTTATTATTATTTGGTGATAACACTTAAAACATCTACTCTCTTAGCCAATTTTTTGAGTGTAGAATACTAAATTGTTAGCTACAGGCAGCATGCTGGACAGTGGCTCTCTAAGACTTACTTATCTTGTGTGACTGAAACTTTGTCTAATGATGCCCAGTTCCCCCTTTCCTCCAGCCCCTGGCAACCACCATTCTACCCTCTCCCATTTTTTTTGTTTTTTGTGTTTCAGTATAAACAGATGTTATTGAAGTCAGTCCCTTTGTCCTGGGACAGAAGGTCATGTCTACATAAGACAAATTGTAACATTTCCCAATTTCTAAAAGGAATGTCAAGGAATTACATCTTATGACATTACAAAATGTCAAAAACACATTTTAGAAGCATTTGCAGCCATTTCTGAAGAAATGCTTCTAACACTGTCATGTCCTTCTGTGAGTCTGGCTATTGTAACCCCCTGTAAGTGGTGCCACACAGTATCTGTCCGTCCTGCCAGGCCTAGGTGACTCAGCGTCATGTCTTCCAGGTCCACCCGTGTTGTCACGAACGCAGGGGTTCCCTCTTCTTTCAGGCGATAGTATCCGTTGTAGGTTCACCGCGTCTGCTTTATTGCTCCTGCGTCAGCAGGCACTCCGACTGCTTCTCTGTCTCGTCTAGGGTGAGTCATGCTGCAGTGGACTTGGGGGTGCAGATATCTCTTGGGGATACTGATGTCAACTCCTTTGGGCACATTCCCAGAAGTGGGATTGCTAGATCACGTGGCATTTCTTTTTTCAGTTTTCTGAGGACCCTCCATTCGGCTGTCCACAGTGGCTGCACCGACAGGGAAGAAGGGCGCCTTTTCTCCGCATCCTCACCAACACTTGTTATTTCTTGTCTTTTGGATGGTGGCCGTTCTGACTGGTGTGAGGGGGCATCTCATTGTGGCTTTGATTTGCATTTCCCTGTGGATGAGGGATGCTGAGGACCTTCCATGTGTCCATGGGCCATTTGTATGTCTTCTTTGGAGAAATGACTTTTTGGGTCCTTTGCCCATCTTTTAATCTGGTTACTTGTTCTTGTGCTATTGAGTACTAAGAGAGAGATCTTTTTGTTAAAAGCTTTGCAGCCTTATTCAATTTTGAGGACCATGTTTGCATGTTACTTTGATAAACATTAAAAAAATAATCTAAAAAAGAACAAACTTTTCAAACTGTACTATTACGCAAGGACACACATGTGGGTAGTACAATGGAATGATGTGGAATGGCAGAAGGCACATCAGCCTTGGAAGACACCTCTGGGGTGGGAGGGAAGGGGGCCCAGGAGACAGCATGCTGGGCTGGTGCCTGCGTCAACAATGTGACATGTTATGTCTTTTAGGAAAAAGGGTGTGAAGCAAATGTGGAAAAGAGTTCTTAAATCTAGGTGATGTGTACACAAATATTGAAGTATTTGCTGTACCCTCTGTACTTGTGTTTGAAATATTTCATAAGAAAAATAAAAGAGACAGAAACTCCCTATTACAATTTTTGTCCAAAATGTATTTCTGCCAATATGTTGATAGGGGCTCTGTCAAAAATGGGGCAGGAGTCTTGTAAATTGAGCCTGGAATATCTTGTCATTCCTGATCAAGGAAGCTTGATCTACTTTGCATATTTAAAAATTTACTCCAATAAGAAGCTATAAAAATATTCATCCTATTAGAAGCATGACTCCAGGCCATCCACTTGCTTGTGTCTAAGCTGCTTCTGGGTCTTCACCACCGAAAGCAAAATCATAAAGGAATACTGAAAACCACTAGATTGTAACTTTAAATGGGTGACTTTTATGGTATGTGAATTATAATTTCAATAAAGATTTTCTGAAAACATTGCAAAAAAAATTTTTTTCTGCTATTACCTAAGCAGATGAAACTCATTCATTGCCACCCACTTTCAGATCCACAGCTAAGGCTGAGGGTTCCCGGGAGCTGGCGTGCCTGGCTGGTGCCTGCCACAGAAAGGTCGGCCCTGCCCGGCGGTCCCAGGGCTCCTGGGCGGAGGGAGTGCCCGGCAGCCTGTGCAGCCTGAGCCCCGGCTAAACATGCTGGCAGTCCTGAAATGTAAGGACAAAGGCTTTTTGAAACCTGAGTGAGATAATTTCAGGATAATAAACAAGGCATGATATTTAGGTAGAGAATGAGAATTGGAAATGTATCCACGCAGGTCATTTTCTTGACTTTCCTGAGTTCAAATTTTCTAATCTGTAAAATGAGAGGGTTGGACAAGGTCCATGGCTATCAATCTTTGTTCTAGTTAATATTGATCTATTTAATGTCTGTATGTCAGTCTTTGCACCTCAAAAATACGTAAATATTTTGAAGTAATCACATTTCCTCAGGAAAAATATAAACCTTGTTATCAAATTTAATTTGAAAGATGAGATACAGGTGGATTAAGGAGAGTTGCTTTCTAGTATATTTGACAAGTGAATGTGTGCTCATGGCTCCACATTCATTTCCTATTATACTCTGTTTTTCATGTGAAACACAGATTCCAAAAAATGATCAGGTCGTCATTTGAAATTCTTTTTTAACAATTTTTAATAAGGTATTATTGATATACACTCTCATGAAGGTTTCACATGAAAAACAATGTGGTTACTACATTCACCCATATTATTGAGTCCCCCCATACCCCATTGCAGTCACTGTCTGTCAGTGTAGTCAGATGCCACAGAGTCCCTATTTGCCTTCTCTGTGCTACACTGTCTTCCCTGTGACCCCCACACCATGTGTGCCAGTCATGATACCCCTCAATCCCCTTCCTCCCTCCCCACCCACCCTCCCACACCCCTCCCCTTTGGTAACCACTAGTCCCTTCTTGGAGTCTGTGAGTCTGCTGCTGTTCTGTTCCTTCAGTTTTGCTTCATTGTTATACTTCACAAACAAGGGAAATCATTTGGAATTTGTCTTTCTCTGCCTGACTTATTTCACTGAGCATAATGTCCTCCAGCTCCTTCCATGTTGTGCGAATGGTAGGATTTCTTTCTTTCTTACGGCTGAATAGTATTCCATTGCATATATGTACCACATCTTTTTTTTTCTGTTTTCAAGTTTTAATTGTGCAGATAGAATTTTTATAGGTGATACATTTACACTGTTTTGATAGCAACAATAACAAAAATCACTTCATAAAGGAAACCTTTCCAAACATCTGTTTTTAGTAGGGTGTGTTAGTCCATAATTAAATAAAAATTAAGTTTAATATCAATTCACTTCCATCTTAATACTTTAATAATTTAAAACAAAATTGAGTTTCTGAATTCTGAAATTTGGAATGTGTTAATAACACAGAAAAATCTTTCATACTTTCTGAAAAAAAGAAAGAAATAGGCTAACTATAAAACTCTGGTTCAACCATAGTTATTGCTTAGCTTTTGCTTATCATTAGTACCTGTTATTTTCAAACTATTGTCAGACTGATTTAAGAAATAATTTTCCTAATAAGCAGGAAAAAAGCTTGAATTTTAGAGTTATTTTAGTGTATTACTTGATGTTGCTTAATTGTCTGATGATTCTTACTTGGAAGTGAGACTTATTTTATTACATTTTATTCTCTGTTTAATGAAACTCAGTAGTTATAACAAATATTTAATCAGGATTCTTTTACTATGGACAAAATGGATTACTGGGTGTTAACTGTGTAAATTTAAAATGAAAAATTAACAGCTTGGCTTGCATCCTTCCAAATATCACATATACATATATATATACGTATCATTAATATAAAATCACATGAGCAACATTGTGGTTACTAGATTCCCCCCATTATCAAGTCCCCACCACATACCCCATTACAGTCACTGTCCATCAGCGTCGTAAGATGCTATAGAGTCACTACTTGTCTTCTCTGTTATACTGCCTTCCCCGTGCCCCAACGACATTATGTGTGCTAACCACAATGCCCCTTATTCCCCTTATCACCACCTTCCCACCCATCCTCCCAGTCCCTTTCCCTTTGGTAACTGTCAGCCCATTCTTGGGTTCTGTGAGTCTGCTGCTGTTTTGTTCCTTCAGTTTTTTCTTTGTTCTTATTCTCCACAAATGAGTAAAATCATTTGATACTTGTCTTTCTCCACCTGGCTTATTTCACTGAGCATAATACCCTCTAGCTCCATCCATGTTGTTGCAAATGGTAGGATTTGTTTTCTTCTTATGGGTGAATAATATTCCATTGTGTATATGTACCACCTCTTCTTTATCCATTCATCTACTGATGGACACTTAGGTTGCTTCCATTTTTTGGCTATTGTAAATAGTGCTGCGATAAACATAGGGGTGCATCTGTCTTTTTGAAACTGGGATCCTACATTCTTAGGGTAAATTTCTAGGAGTGGAATTCCTGGGTCAAATGGTATTTCTATTTTCAGTTTTTTTATGAACCTCCATATTGCTTTCCACAATGGTTGAACTAGTTTACATTCCGACCAGCAGTGTTGGAGGGTTCCCCTTTTTCCACATCCTCACCTGCACTTGTTGTTCTTAGACTTTTCAATACTGGCCATATTAACTGGTGTGAGGTTATATCTTATTGTGGTTTTTATTTGCATTTCCCTAATAATTAGTGATGTGTTGGCCATCTGAATTTCTCCTTTGGAGAAGTGTCTGTTCATATCCTCCACCCATTTTTTAATCAGGTTATTTGCTTTTTGGTTGTTGAGGCATGTGAGTTCTTTATATATTTTGGATGTTAACCCCTTGTCAGATACATCATTTACCAACATATTCTCCCATATTGTAGGATACCTTTTTGTTCTGCTGATGGTGTCCTTTGCTGTACAGAAGCATTTTAGTTTGATGTAGTCCCATGTGTTCATTTTGCTTTTGTTTCCCTTGCCTGGGGAGATATGTTCATGAAGAAGTCATTCATATTTATGTCCATGAGATTTTTGCCTATGTTTTTTTCTGAGAGTTGTATGGTTTCATAACTTACATTCAGATCTTTGATCCATTTCGAGTTTACTTCTGTGTATGGGGTTAGACAATAATCCAGATTCATTCTCCTGCATGTAGCTGTCCAGTTTTGCCAACACCAATTGTTGAAGAGACTGTCATTTCCCCATTGTATGTCCATGGCTCCTTTATTGTATATTAATTTACCATATATGCTTGGGTTTATATCTGGACTCTATTCTGTTCCACTGGTCTGTGGGTCTGGTCTTGTGCCAATACCAAATTGTCTTGATTACTGTGGTTTTGTAGTAGAGCTTGAAGTCAGGGAGCATAATCCCCCCTGCTTTATTCTTCCTTCTCAGGATTGCTTTTTAGCTATTCGGGGTCTTTTGTGGTTCCATATGAATTTTAGAACTATTTGTTCTAGTTCGTTGAAGAATGCTGTTGGTATTTTGATAGGGATTGCACTGAATCTGTTGGTTGCTTTAGGCAGGATGGCCATTTTGACAATATTAATTC
This sequence comes from Manis javanica, assembly GCF_040802235.1. NCBI lineage: Eukaryota > Metazoa > Chordata > Mammalia > Pholidota > Manidae > Manis > Manis javanica. Next base: position 1,294,517 of record NC_133161.1, on the reverse strand, counting down.
CTCCTATCCATGAGCATGGGATGTATTTCCATTTATTGGTATCTTCTTTAATTTCTCTCATAAGTGTCTTGTAGTTTTCAGAGTATAGGTCTTTCACTTCCTTGGTTAGGTTTATTCCTAGGTATTTTATTCTTTTTGATGCAATTGTGAATGGATTGTTTTCCTGATTTCTCTTTCCTCTAGTTCATCATTACTGTATAGGAATGCCACAGATTTCTGTGTATTAATTTTGTATCCTGCAACTTTGCTGAATTCAGATATTACATCTAGTAGTTTGGGAGTGGATTCTTCAGGGTTTTTTTGTACAATATCATGCCATCTGAAAACAGGGACAGTTTAACTTCTTCCTTACCAATCTGGTTGCCTTTCATTTCTTTGTGTTGTCTGATTGCCACGACTAGGACTTCCAGAAGTATGTTGAATAAAAGTGGGGAGAGTGGGCATCCTTGTCTTATTCCCAATCTTAAAGGAAAGTCATTTGAAATTTTGAAGTTGAAATTTCTTTTGCATACCAATTCTACAATGTCTTAATTACAAAGTCTCAGGGCTTATGCTCTTAAATAGATTGGGAATCTGATCACAATTTCCGGTTTCAAGAGGAAAACATCCATGGGTGTGAAACCTTATATTGCCTTTCCCCAACGGCAATCATTCTTGTGATTGTTCTCTGATAAGTTGTCATTGGTTGAGAAGCAACTAAATAAACTTTGTGTTCACATGTATACTAGATTTAATGTTTATTTTTCATGGCTTTGATTCTGTTATAGCAGAGAAGAAATTTGGCCTTAAAAGTTTAGTTTTATTCAAATCCTAGGTATACGCCCAAAGGAATTAAAAGTAGGCACTCAAACATAGCTGTACAGCAATGATGGTACAACACTGTTCATGATACAGAAGGTGAGGACACCCCAATGTCCACCAGTGGAAGGATGGGTAAACTAAGTGTGGTCAGTTCATATAACACAGTAGAAGGAAGGAAATTCAGACATAGCTACAACATGGCTGAGCCTTGAGAACATGCTGACTCGAATCCTGTGGCCACAGAGGGCATGTACTCCATGGCTCATGAGGTCCCTAGAGGATTCGGAGTCACAGACAGAAAGCAGGTGGCGGGGGCCAGGCGCAGGGGAGGGCAGTCAGTGTTTGATGCAGACAGTTTCAGTTTGAGAAGATGAAGAAGTTCTGGAGATGGTGGTGGGATGGCCACACAAGAGCCTAAATGCCGTAACAGTACTGAGCGGCAGACCTCAAGTGCTTAGAATGGTGAAGTTTTATGTTGTGGGTATTTTACCACAATAAAAAAGATCTGTAACAATGTCGGGCTCAGCTTATTCATCAGAGCCCTCCTGTTGATTGGACGTGGCGTGGCAAGGTTCTGGAAGAGGAGCTAGAAAACTTTCTCTGGCTTCTTGTAGGAAACGGTCCGCTACGTTTGCGTTGACTCCGTGTGTAACTGTGCAGGAGCCCCTGGCAGCTGGGACCCCTGCGCTGTGACGCCCAGGCGCTAAGGGTTCTTTGCTTTTGTTAGATTGCTGACAGCAGGAAGGCTCCCCTCACGAGGAGACCCGCCTGCCAGTCGTCTGCTGCTGAGAATGTGTTCGCTCCACTGAGTAGAATCCTGCTCGAGCTGTCAGCGGACGGTCGGGAGCGCTCCCTGCCTTCTCGAGGGTGCGGGGATGAGGGCGTCTCCATGGCCTGAGCAGGGGCGGGGTGGGCGATGGAGAGAGCAGCGCGGTACCCGCTCTGGGCGGGCAGCGGGCGCACCGCACGTGCACTGGGCCCGCTAGAGCGCTGGTGGGGAGGACCCCGGGGCCCTGGGACAGCCGACAGCCGCCCCCCCTGCAGCGGCGGGGAGCAGGGAGCGGCGCAGGAGGGCCTCCCGGAGGCAGCCGCCGCGGGAGCAGAGCGGGGGGCAGTGCCGTCCAGCCCTGCACGGTGCCAGGTCGGTCCCAGGCTGCGCCAGCGCGGACGAGGTGTCCAGCGCATCCTCTCCCCGGGGCACGAGCCGCAGCTGGGGGCTGGGCAAACGCTCTCCCTCTCGGTTCTCTGACGTGCGTTCCTCTGAACACCCGCGGCTGGGAAAGGAAGGTCGTGGCCCCTTCAGCGGCCTGGGAGGCGCGGCCACGGAGCTGGAAGGGGACAGGCTTTTATGCCCCACGTGGCGAGGTCTTCAGGGGAAAACTGCTCAGAGCGAGGCACACGCGGCATCCGGCGAGGGGAGGTGGAGGCACAAAGGCCGCGGGGGCCGCACGCGGGGTCCCGGGCGCCCCTCGGCCCAGCCCCTGCCGACTCAGTGGCCTCTTCCAAACACGCTTCCTGATAAAATGAGATTCAAGATTCGCGGCAGCTGAATGTACTTTCTGCTTCTCAACTGGATTCTGAGCTAGGGAAGAGCCTCTGCGGCCCCCTCCCCAGTGGCTCGGAAGGTGATCAGAGGCGGACAGAGACGGCGGCGACGGGTCGGCGGGCCTGGGGGACGCGCGCGGGAGGCTTCCTCGTAAGGCCTGGACTTGCCTGAGTCCGAAGCTTCCAGGCAGCCTCACGAAGGAAACCGCGTCCGGCCCCTGCGACACGCCTCAGTGTGCGGGGCCCGGGTGCCCCGCGGTGCCGGCGGCGGGGCGGGGTGGGGCCGGAGCAGCTGGTGGAGAAGCACTTCGTTGGGAAAACACCTTTCCTGAAAGAAGAGTGTCAGTCCTCCGGTGCCCGGCCCAGCTCCGAGGGGGCCAGGGTGCAGACCCCCAGGCTGAACTGCCTGCCTCTCAGCCCCTGGGGCTGGGGCCTCGGTGGGCGCGCCTCGCCTTGTCTCAGTCCCTGGCCGTTTCAGACCAGGTGGGCAACCTCGGGTGGAGCTGGGCACAGGCAGGCGGTATCGCAGCCCCACCAGCGATTCTGTCCGGAAAACTTCATTGACTAAGAATGCTTCTCTGGAAAGAAGCTCTGGAAATGAGAACTCTCTCTAGATACACATCTGTCAGGGTGTGAATACTGCAGCCAGCGCCGAGGTCCAGCTTGACTGCTTTTCCCAGTGCCGGGCCTGCAGCCCTGGCCTTACCGTGCCTTGTGTTAGCCTCACAGGTTGCCAGGGCACCGCGGAGCTCCAAGTTTTGGGGGACCAGGTATCTGGGAGTGGCGTAGTGGGGCGGTCCTCCCTCAGGGTCTCCCCAGAGCTAACAGGCTCACCCAGACTTCCCGGAGGGCGCCAGGAGGGGCCTCAGCTCTCTGTTATCAGCCTTGTTTTATGTCCTGTGTTCTGAGGCTTTCACTTCTGGGGCCTGGACCCTGAGGGCCTGCCCACCCCAGGGTCAGCCAGTTGCAGAGATCATAAACACACATCTGTGAGCACACTTGACAAATGCAAACCAACCCATTTGGTGCCCACACCCTTGTCACCTCCCCTGTGGGGCTCTCACACTCCAGACCACTGTCCACCTGCACTAGTCACCCCGGGCCAGGTCCCAACAACCAGAGCCACCCAGATCATTCGAGCCAGCCAATCCTGAGCCTGCTGACCTGCCTTACCCCTTCCTTCCTGCAGAAACCACAGCAAAGGCTCTTGCCCAGGCCCCATCCACACGTGCTCTGGCCCTTCCCAGGGGGCCCCACAAGGCATGGTGCGTCCCCTCCTCTTGAGTCTGTGAGTAACTGTCTTCAGTGACAGTCACCCCCTCACCTACTGGTCTCACCATGCCTAGACCGGACTCCCAGCCCGGTCCTCCCCATGCCTCTCAAACACTCATCACCCGCTGCTGCAGACATCGGTGAAGGCCCAGTGGAGGCCCCATCTGCTCAGAGCGTGCTCAGGTCACAGCTGACCACCGCGTGGCCTGGCTGCACGTGGAGAGCTCTGACAGAGGCCCGAGTTTTCTGGGTTTTCTTGCAGGCTCCCTGCTGCTCGGCCTTGGCTCATAGACAAACTACTCTTACCAGAGAGATTTACTACCCTAAATATATCTGTATCTCAATTCAATGAAAATGTTAAGGATACTTTGATGGTCTTGCGTCAGTGTAATTTTAAATAAAACGTCTTCATTCCCTGGCAGCAAATGCTGCCCTGATGTTTAACTACTGGGAAGTACTTACGTGAAGTGGTCTCTACAATACCGTCTTCACAACGGTGGCTTGCTTCACAGCACCTTTTCCCCAGAGTAAACAAAGCTTTAGGGGACTTTTGAGGCAAAGCCTCATCTATGGTACTAGAAATGAATACCTGGCTGACTGTAGATTTGAAGCAACATATCTTAGGGGGAAAACACCAGGCTTTGAGTGACCCAGTAAGTCTGGATTTGAATCCTAGCTGTGCATGGCCTGGATGTCAAACTTGTTTAACTCTTCCTAAGCTCTAGTTGCTGCATTTGTGAGGTGTGGACAGTATTTCCTTCATAAGTTTGCTGTGAGACGTCATGAGACTGCGTATCTGTAATGCTGGAGAGAAAATGAATGCTCAGCAAGTAGTAGCTTTTATTTTCCACCATTGTGATCATATACTCCAGCACTTCATTATCTTTAGGTGACTTTGAACAGAAGTGTGAGTACATCTTTCCAGAGCACAGTACACTTGGAGATTTTAACACTGCAGCTGAGCCTGCGAGGAGCTCTCCTCGGCTCTCCTGGCAGCTGCCGGCCGTCGGGGCGAGTTGGAGCGTTTGCAATTGGGTCTCCTGCTTCCCACACACTGACTGGCTGCCAAACACAGTGTAATTGCCTAACCTCTTTAAATGATTAAAATGATGATAATGCATAAAAATAGCATCAGAAAAATGTTAACACCATTATTATCAATCCTTGACCTTTTGATATTGTTATTGTTAAACTTTCATTTTGACCTATGAACTTATCAAAATGCTCTTCTGAGTACAGACAGTGCTAATAACAATAGTCAACAGCCTAATCAATACGTCTGTATCACCACAACAGAGGTCTCAGGGGCCATGCAGGCCAGACCTGTGCCTTCTGCCCAAGGAGGCATATTACCCACTTGGCAGATGAAGACGGTGGAGTGAAATGACTCACCCAACGTCGTGCCCCTGGGGAAGGTTGGGGGCCTGGGGCTCAAGTCTGCCCCCGGAACATTGTTTTACAACCAGAAAAACATCTAAACCTTTGGTTTCCTTTGAAAGTTGAAAGCATGTATAGGTATTTGTGAACATTGTTTAATCCACCAGTGACAGTATGAATAAGGTCTTGTTGAAGAATGACGTGGCTAGCTACACAATGTAACTTGAAATCATGACATGCAGGCCATTTTGTATTGGATGCAGTTCAGTTTTAGCAAAACTAGATTAATAAATAAATCATGGGCCTTAATCTTAAAGCGCTTTAGGATAAACAGAAGGAGAGGTAGAAGTGGACCAATGCAGAGTTTTGTTGTGAAATCAGGAGCTTGTTCAGCTCCTGGTCCGCACACCCGGAGCGCAGTCAGCAGCCCCTCCCGGTGCCCCATCCGAACACGGAGTCAGCCTCTGCCTGCCCTCCTGCCCCGGGTCCCTGGCCCCTCCGCCCTGCAGCTCCGCCAGAATTATGTGATGAAGTCGCATCGAAGGACCTGGAGCAAGAGCCGGGCCTTTGGGGAACAGCTCTGCCTGGAGTGCGGCCATGGCAGGACTCCGAGAGCCCTGCTGGGCCCAGGCTCTGGCCAGGGTGCCTCTGAGGCCCGGCACAGCCTCTGCCGAGCGTGGCAGCTGTTTCCCCGTTTTTCCCAGGTGAGCAGCAGCTCTCTGCCACTGCAGCAGCGAAAGAGGCTGCTGGTCCTGGCAACCGGAGCTCTGGCCTTCGGGGTGATAGCTGCTGACCATGGGCTCCCCACATGCAGATGCCACATGTGTGGGCTATCCTGGGCCCACAGCAGGTGAGCCCTGCAGTGGCAGTGTGGCCATGGGCCTCAGCGAAGGCCCAGCCCCGAGGGCACCCTAGTCGCACCATGCAAGCTCTCAGGGTGCAGCATGGCCTCAACGGCAGCCCCAGGAGAGCGACACGAAAGTAGGGAGGAAGGTGCCGAGGAGCAGGCAGAAGGACCTGCTCCCGGGGGTCCCGCTGCCGCCACAGTCACTTCAGCTCAGGACTCTCAGTGGGATCCAAGCTGGGGGAGAGGGGACTTCCCTCGGGTACATGCCACAGGCCTAAGCCTCCTACAGCCCGGGGCAGGACCAGGGGTCACCGTGGAGCAGGCTCAGATGGGGTCCCCAGCCGTCGCAGAGCAATTTCACAGCAGAGCTCCACACAGTGGGCATCCGGAGCCCGAGACACCGGCTCAGGGGGACAGAGACATGGGGTTTCAGACACTGGGGTGAGAGAGAAAGGCACCTCAAGTCAGGCCTGGTCTGGGCCTGCCCCCAGATCTGTGAAGCTCACAGGACAGGAGGTACCTGGGCCGAGCACCACTCTCCGAAAGGGGGTTTGCACACGTGGACCCTGTCCTCCTGGGTGTGGGGGACTAGGAACGCCCCACATGGGCTCCTGATACCTGGGACGACAGACAAGTTGGGTTTTCCTGACCCTAAAGTCTGATCTTCCCTCCTCTCCAAGGCCACTGCACCCGCTGTGGTCTCACGTGACTGCTGGCTTCCCTGTGGTTTCCCCTACGACCTGGGGGCCTAAATAGGAGTGTGTTCCGTTCCACATTTGTGAGATTCCTGAATTTTCTGTCATGGATTTCCAATCCCATTCCGCTGTTGTCAGAGAACACACCTTGGGTGATCTCTACCCTTTTCCGCGGATACGATTGGTTTTATGGCGTGTCCTGCAGAACATCCCACATGCCTGACCCCACAGGTGTGTTTGGGAACATTCCCCGGAGGTCCGCTCCGTCAGGCCAGGTGGCAGCAGTGCCCAAACTTCTCTCACCTGTGGATCTCCCGTCGCGATGTTCTGTTATTCAAAGCAGGGTACCACGGTCTACAGAGATTAAGGTTGAATTGCCTATTTCTCCCTTTCATTTCTGTTAGCTTTTAATTCTTTTTTACTCTAACCTTGCAAAGTGATTCAATATTTGTTCTTAAACTTCCCCCGAAATATAACAGGAGAGGAGCATATATCCAAGTGCCGGGCTTCTTATTGTTGCCATTTCATTAACGAATGTTAGGGACTTTGTATGCCCCACCCAAACCCCATTCCTATGTCAAAATCCTAACCCCCAGTGTGATGGTGTCAGGAGGTGGGGCCCTTGAAGGGTGAGCAGGCCCTGAGAATGGGGCCCCCATGAATAGGATCAGCGTCCCTGTAAATGGGACCCCGGAGCTCTCCCTCCCCCTGACTCCACGTGAGGACACAGCGGGAAGCTGCCATCTGCAGACCCGGCAGCAGGCTCTCACCAGACACTGGGCCTGCGGGGCCAATCTCAGACATCCAGCCTCTACAACTGTGAGAATTAGATTCTTGTTGTTCATAAGCCACCTGGTCTGTGGAATTCTGTTACAGCAGCCTGAACTAACACCATTAAGTTTCTTTTTCTAGAGAAATTTATCATTAACATTATTATGCACACAGAAAGTGCATTAAGATATAACCACACTTTAAAGAATAATGCCAGAGCAAACCCTCCTGGAAAGGCCATGCAGGATGAGAAATAATGTTGCTAGTACCTGAGACGCTCCCTCCAAGATCTTCCCTGGTCAGTAACAACCATCCCCACTTTTGTGACAAACTTTTCAATGTATTTCTTTATAGTTTTATCCATTGGAATTTCTTGTGTATTTTATTGCTGGGGAACTTTAATGTGAGCACGTCATCTCATTGCATGAGTTCTGATGAGTTCTCCCAGACACTATGGTTGGACATAATTTGGGATGTAAGATGAGGATGGAGAGCATTCCCAGCCTCGGGTGTACCGTGGCCTTGGCGTCCATTTAACGAATGTCCTCTTTGGACTCACTCAGAGTCTCTGGCATACACCTGCACAGCTCACCAGTGGCCCCAGGATGATCCCAAAGGAGAGGGGGTGTGTCTTCTGGGGACAGCAAGGAAGAGACCCTATCACATGTAAGCCTGTGCCCTGCGACACGGCCGTGTCACATTAGGGTGTCTATCTGCAGAAAGAACTCATTCTGGGGCGAGAATGTTCATAAAGCAAACTTGTAACAACAAAATAGTGCCAACTTAGGTGTCAAGCAATAGGAAGATGGTGAAAGAATAAATTATAGCCCATCCACACAACGGGATTCTAAGCAGCCAATAAAACCAATCTGGTAGATTCTAAGTACTGTCATGGAAAGATATTGATGGTACATTTTTGTACACAAAGAGAAAGCTGCTGGGAAACTTGGGGGCAATCTCTTTTAAAAAACAGAGCAATCCTAAATCGTGTGGCACACAGAATAATACTCCTCCCCACCAAAAGGCATGTCCACAGCACGGACAGGACGCAGCAATAATGAAAGAGTGCACCAGTGGCACATACAGCACTTCGGTGGCCTCAGGATGAGGTTGCATGAAAAAGCCACTCCCGAAAGGTCACACATGTGCTGTATGATTCCATTTGTCAGGCAAAATGCCAAAATCTTGTCCCCTCATCCTATTCCCCAGAACCTGTGAATATGTTACCTGGCAAGAGGTACTTTGCAGATGTGATTAAATTAAGGATCTTGAGGACTTCAGATTTCCAGAACAGTAGGTTAATAAGTGTGTGTCATTTAAAGCCACTAGGTTTGTGGTAATTGTTACAGCAGTGATAGGAAACTAAGATAGGTATACAGACAGGGGATAGATGATAGATAATTGATAAATAGATAGGTGGACAATTGATAGATAAGATAGATAACTGATAGACTGAGCATCTCAAAGATAGAATGAGGAGGATGTAGGGCAGATGGGAAGTTTCATTTACTACTTTATGTTGGGATTGTTTTGATTTTTTAAGTAACTAACATGTATTACTATTTTAAACAATAAATCCTTATAATAAAATATAAGCAATTTTTACTGAGCGTCTGAATTATTATGAGGTAACAGGGAAGCAAAGACATGGATGACCGCCCTGATGGAAGACACTCGTTCCTTCTCCCCGGTTGCTAATTGCAAAAGAACTTCTGGGACATCTATGACGTTCAGCTAGAATCTTCAGATAAATGGAGAAGGCCTCCCAAGCTTCCAGAAACAATAGCTTAAAAATAGATTGTGTATTTAACACAGATTCATTTTGAGCAAAGGAACAGAAGAAAGGAAGCAGAAATTAAGAGGAACACATGCTTTCTGATGGAGTGTGAGACATTCAGGGCTTTTGCAAACACTGGAAAAACCTCACCTAATGGAGGTCTTTATATATATATATATATATATATATATATATATGCATATATATATATTTGGCATTCAAGATGTTTATTATTTTTATTTTAGACAGTGTTTAAATTTTTATTTTGAGGTAGTTACAGATGCACACACAGGAAGTTGCAAACACAGGACAAAGAGGTCCTGTGTGCCTCCCTTCCCCCTCCCACGGTGACATTGGCACATGTGTTTGTAGGTCTACGTGTTCTTATCATGTGTATACTCATGTAACCCCACCGACTGAGACCCTGACCCGCTGCACCCCACAGGCCCCCCTCCTGTGTCAGCTGCTCAGCTAGTCTCTGTCTCTGTGATTTTGCCATTTTGTCTAATAAATGGAATCACACGGCACATGTGTGACCTTTTGGGAGTGGCTCTTTCATGCAACCTCATCCTGAGGCCCCAAAGTGCTGGGTGTGCCACTGGTGCACTCTTTCATTATTGCTGAGTCCTGTCCATGCTGTGGACATGCCACAGTGGGTTAGACGGTCACCTTCTGAAGGACATTTCAGTGGTCCCCAGATGTGGCCACACACACAGAGCTGATGTGAACATGTGCATGCCAATGTCCTGTAGACGTCAACGTTTATCACCTAGGATTAAGGTGCAGGAGTGCAATTGCCGGGCTGTAGGGTGAGTGTGTGTTTCATTTTTTACAGAAGAAATTGCCAGCATCTTTCCATAACGGCTTTAACATTTTACATATGGGATGTCCAGTTTCTCTGCCTCTCTGGCAGCATCTGGATGCCACTATTTATTTTAGCTGTTCTCACATGTGTGTGATAGTTACATGATTTTAACCTGCCTCTTCCCACTGCCTGTTAGTACTGATGGCTTAAGTCACAGATATTTGAGGGGGCATCTCACAGCACTGCAGTGGGCGCCAGCTGAGCTGGGGGCTTGTTCAGGCTTGAGTCTGTAGTTGCGAAGAGGAACTCGGACAAGGATGTGATAAGTGGACTAGAATCGTACTTTATGGGTAGTAGGGCCTCAGGTCAGCACATACGGCTGGGAATCTTTGAGAGTCAAAATTAGTCTTCAAATTTACTGTTAATTTTTTTAGGGTAATGATATAACTGTACTTTCCAAAAATCCCCCCCCCTACTTTTTTGAGATACATATTGAGATATTTATAGATGAAAATGATGTCTGGAATTTGCTTCAAAATAATGGAGAGGTTGGAGTATAAATTACAAAAGATTGGCCATGAGTGAATAATCCTTGAAGCTTGGAGATATACTATTCTTTCTGTATTATTAGGCTTGAAAATTTCTATTAAAAAAGTATCTTAAAAATCCTTGGAAATCTTTCAGTAGGATTCATGTTGGAGACAAGTAAGTGTTCCTTTGATAGGCTAGTTTTTCCTCTAGCACGGGGATAGATGGATTCTTCAGTTGAGAACTGACTGCAGTCGCCTTCCGTGAAGGCACCAGCCCATATAAGCCCTAGATTTGGGTCAGGGCTGTTCATGTGCCAACACAGGTGGAAGCCAGCAGCAGGGGAAGGACAGCAGTGCAGGGCTCGGGAGCCCAGGAGGTAGGACCATTCCTGCCCGTGTTTTAGCTCATTAGAAAAATTCAAAAATATCCAGCAGATGGAGGCAACACACCTCATTACCAGCAAAACTGATACTGCAAACCAGGCTTAGCATTCGAATCAAACGGGCTTGACTGATCCTCATTCCTGGTCCAGACCTGGAAGTTATTTAGGGCAAGATCTGAGACCTCAGAGCAGAGTCATTCACTGAGGGCATGTTATGGGTTTTACCAATGTTTTTAATCTTTGCTTATCTGACAGGTTAAAGAAGTGTGATGCTTTATTTATAAAATCTGGAAAATTTCGAAGCTGGCAAAATTTGACATGTATGATGAGTCAAGTATTTCCTGACCTATAGGAGTAGCTGTATACGTTGACTGGTAAACAGTGCGCTAACCTGGTGGCTTTCAACCTTTTTTGACCCTGACTTATAATAAAAAACATGCTCTATTTTGTGACCTAGTTCGCACATACATTGTGTGTGGGGTGAGGGGACGGGATTTTTCAAACTGAGATTGAAATCCATTAGTGGGTTATGAAATGTACTTACTGGTTTGCAACCAGCAGTAAAAAATAATCACTGCATCCCACAAAGTAATAATTAGTTTGTAAAATTTTGCTTTTGGTAGTGTGTATGACATATATGTGTTACAAGTGCATATGATATTCGTATGTAATTGACGTTTATATGCGACATGTATGCATGTATAGGATATGTATTTATGTGTGTAGTTGACATATTTATGCAAGTATGTGGTGTGTCCATATTTATGTACATACACGTCCGTACGATACATGTGCGTGTGAGGTACCTGTGTTTATGTGTGCGTACGTGTGTACACGGTATGAATGTGACACACCTGCATGTATGCGGCGGGGGGACACACACGACCCACGTCAGCAGGTAAATGCATGTGATCTCTACAGGCGCCAAGTCTCCACTCATCATATGGAAGCCGCGAGCCCGCTTGCAGGAAAGACCGGTCCCACTTGGGGGTGCAGGGCGCCCCTCAAACGCACGCTCCCCGCCCGGGGCGCGCCCCTCACGTACGCGCCCACCCACGCTCCCACGCACCGTCGAGGGCGGGCGCGCGCACGCCGGCGGGGCCGCGCACGGCGGCCGCGTCCGGCGGCCATCTTCGCTGCCGGTTGCTGCTCTCAGTCCAGCGCGGGTCCGCGGCCTGCGGGCGCCTGGACCGCGGCGGGAGCAGCGGGAGCGTGGATGAGGGTCGGCGAGGAGGGGCCGTCCCCAGCGTCGCCGCCCCTCCGCCCGCGGCAGGCCGGGCTCCCGTCGGGGTCGCCGCCCGGCGCGGCCTTGTCCCCGCCGCCGGGGACGCTGCCGGCCCGGGCCCTTCCCCTCGGCCCGCTCCCGCGGGGCCCGTGCCCAGGGGCGCCTCCCCGAGCCCCGGCGCGCCGCGCCGCTCTCAGGCCGGGGCTCCTCCCCGATGGGATAAGCCGGGAAGATGTTCAGTTTCGAAGGGGATTTCAAAACGAGGCCCAAGGTGTCCCTCGGAGGCGCGAGCAGGAAGGTGAGCGCGGCCCGCGGCAGCCCGGGCGCCGGGGCTCCGGGCAGGCGGGCGGGGGCCTGGCGGAGGCCGCGGGACCCCCGCCCAGCGCTGCGCGCACCGGCCGCCCCCGGGGACTCGCGCCGGGCTTGGGAGGGCGGCGGCGGCGGCCCCGCGGCCCGAGTCACCGCGCTCGACGGCCCGGAGGGTGCGGGGGTGCTGGGGGACCGCCTTTTGAATGTGGGTAGTGAAAGGACTCCTGGCCAAGGAAACGTTGTTTCTTTTCAGAAATTAACCTGCTTTTAGAATACTACCTAAGGAGTGTTTTCTGTTGTGGAAAGTAAACAGGATGTGTTTGTTAATGTCTGCAAGCTCTGAAATTGAGGCCCGACTTTTCATGATTGGCCACAGGCTTGAATCCAAGGCTCTGAAAATTATCCTTTATCAGCCTTCTGGAAACATATTTCTGGAGAGACTAGGAATTTATTTCTTTTATAATTGGCCACATAATTATTCTCAGGATACTGTGTAGAGTAGGGGTGAATAAACTATAGTCGCTCGGTCCTCTCTGCTGGCTAGTACGTACTGATTCAGTGGAATTGCTAATAAATAGTTCAGAGCCAATGTTGCTTCATTCGCTACTTTCCACCACTTCTCCACTCTTCTGGCTCATGGATCTGCTTTCTGCCTGTTTTAGTTTTATCAGTTTAAAAATAAAAGTGTGTTCCCCGTTCTTGTAGAGTGTTTGAAAAATTTAGCTGAACCGAAGCTAATTCTTTACTAAAGAATGTTGAAATGTCCTGTAAATGATTTGTGTATTTTTGTTTTGGCTTCTATATTAGTATATTCTGTATGTTACACTTGATAAGAGGATTGGCACATAACCCTAAGTAGATGCTCAAATCCAAGAAGGAACATTTTAAATTGTGCTATGGACCTGTGTGTATGATGGTTTCTGAGGGTGGAGGAAGAATTGGGGAAGAAATGTGCTGATAGTTTTCAAGCTTTGAGTTTTGCATGACGGAGATTGGTTGGAGGTCACTGGCTGCAGAACTATGTACTGTGTAGGGCTAGCAGGGCTGGCATCATCCAGTGGCTTGGGTATCTGTGAAAACTCCAAATGAGGTCAAAGGATTTCTGCTCCTCAAGAGCCTCAGGGCCAGATCCCTAGTGTACAGGTGAGATACAGAGCAGTTAAATGATTGTATATACATTCAGCAAACTAGTGGCAGCTCACTACCTTAGAATCCATGTCACTTGATTTATGTAGGACCTCGTGACTTCTCTTGCAGATGGGGTGTCTCAGCATGCCCTCCTAGGGTGCTGATCCTGTTTGTTCACAGGGTGACATCTTCTCTGAGGAATATAGTCATGTATTGATCAGAATTTCAAGGCGAGATTGCACATCTTTTTTAGCTGTGCTAAACTATTTCTTCCTTTTTACTGAGGTATAGGCGACATACAGTCAGGGTCACAGTGTACATGCCTTAGGCTGTGTCCTCTAGAAGAGCCTGAGGAGATCCTTGTGCCCATGAAATTGAGGAGGGGAGAGAAGAGGGTAGGGAGAAGGGCTCTTCTCAGCTGGAATCCAGCTCTAGCCTAGTCCCACTGAGACCTGGAGTGTAGCCTCCCAGAGTTGTCCTTGAGGTAAGGGAGCTGGCAGTTTGTACCCCTGTATCAGTTGATCACTGGCTGCAGGAAGCCCCTGGGGTGAGGGTGGGCATGTGACACGCTGGCCCCTCAGCTAAGGGCAGCAGCTACCGTGCAGTGCCTGGGGACGGGTGCATGGTCCTGGTGAGGACTCTAGGCCCGTCTCCAGCAGGCAGGGATTTTTACACATGAACACACCCTTGTGACTAGGACTGACATCAGATAACATTCCCAGCATTCCATGGGCCTTCTCCAGACCTCTTCCATTCAGTATTCCTTCTGCCTGAAGATGACCACTATGCCTGCAGTTTGCCTGTTGAACTTCCTGTGACTAGAGTCACATAGAATGTGTTTCTTTTTTTCTTGGATCTGGCTTCTTTGGCTCACGATTCTGGGGTGGAACCATCCTTCTGGTTTTGTTGCGGTGTGTGAGCGCACCATAGTTGATCCATTCTGTTTTTTGTGGGCATTTCTGGTATATGTCTTTTGGTGGACATACATTGTCGCGAGCTATGCCGTACGTTGCACCTGGATTAGCTCTCCTAAACGCTGCCAGTTTCCCTGAGCTGCCTGCTGGTGTCCGACTGTCTGTGGTTCCGCTTCCTTGCTGGCACTTGGCATTGTCAGTCCTTTCAATTTTGACAGTTCTGGTGAGAACATAGTTTTATGGTAGCTTTAATTTTGTTTTCTGACCATGTTGAGCACTTACATATGCATATTTTCCTTAATTCTCTTTTGCAACATAAATCCTTTCCTTCACTTAAAAAAATTGCAATCTCTTTTCCATGTCTTATGTTATTTGAAATCTTCCCTTTCTTGGGTTAAGTGGACGAGTGAATAGTTGCCACCTTTTGAATAAGTACATCTTTTTTAGTTCCCCCAAATTAAATGGGTATTTTTAGTGTGTGTTTAAAGGTTCAGTGTAGGATCTGAAGCATTGCAAGTCCTTGCCTTCATTGTATCTTGTGGGAGGAGTAAGACTTAAAACAAGTGGAAGTTAAAGAACAGCAGAGTGTCCTTCCCCCATTCTGGAGTTCCCTAGGGGCCAGTACAGCAAAGGGTGAAGTTGGTTGGGGCTTAGTCTCCCAGGACATGGAATTAGGGTGGTAGGTGGGAGGGTCAACATTGGAGTAAGCATACAGGATTCCACAGATTCTTGTATCACACACGTTTCCACTTCTTCCTGTTCCTGAAATCAGGGTATATCTTAGTTTGATACAGTTTTTCGGCAGAATTTTTTTCCTTTCTTGGAAGTGCACAAAAAATTACCTTAGGGGTTGTTTGATTACAGGTATAGCAATCCTCTGAAACTGGCTTAGGATTTGTATGGAATGGATATGATGGTATCTCACAGAACGTCAGGACAGAATCATATCCAGATACTGAGTGTTCAGCACCAAGGTGATCACTGTTGGTCTTTCTCCTTGGGCTGCACCTTTTCCTCCAGGCTCTCTGCAGAGTGGCTCTCTACCTTTCACTTGCACGTGATCTTGACTGCATATGATTTGCTAGTTCAGGTGACCCACGGAGACAGTTCGATCTCAGTTCCGTTTCTCAGGATGGGGACACTGATAGGCTTGGGTCAGGTTCCACTTGTGAGCTGAGTCAGGCTGGAGTCTCTGGTGCCAGTAGAGCAGTCTAGGTGTGTGATGAGGGGCAGGGAGTGGATGCTTCAAGAGGGGTAAGAGGTGGTCACATGGAATGTCTAGGTTCCTGTGGACCAAGGTGGGGATGTCTTACATGCTGTTGACTGTACATGTGTGAAATGGGAGAAATCTGAGTTAGATATGCAGATCTGGGAGTTATCAACAGATAAGTGGCTTAGAATGCCTCACTTAGGGAGGTGTGGTGTTTGGGAACGTTCACTAAGTGAGGGGAACTTAAAGAATCACATTTTAGGGGAGGAGTTTTAACAAGGTACATCCCTTCTAATCCATTCGTTCTACTCTTAGACATTTAAGGAATGAATTTTCCAGATGCGTGGGAAAAGATGATGACTGTGGCATTACTTGTAATGCTGAAAAAATTGAAACAATTTAAATGTCTAACAATAGGAAATTTGTTAAACAAATGGTAATATAACATGCGGTGGAATGCTGTACAACCATTTAAAGTTGTCATCTGTATTAACATTTGTAATTTATCAGTCTACTTTTATTAAAATGATTCGTTGTTAATGGAAATAAGTACATTACAAAACAGTATTATAGTCTGCATTTTAATCATGTTAATGTGTCTAGTCATGATATTTACTTCCCCAGTTCCTTAATTTCTAATTCTCTATTCTGGAAATGGCAGGATTTTTTTATGGCTAAATAATACTCCATTGTGTAAATCTACCACATCTTTATCCATTCATCTGTTGATGGACACTTAGGTGGCTTCTGTATCTTGGCTATTGTAAATAATGTGGCAGTAAGTACAGAGGTGTACACATCTTTTTGAATCAGATATTTTTTTTTCGGGTAAATTCCTGGAAATGGAGTTACTGGGTCATATACTATTTCTATTTTTAGTTTTTTTTTTTGAGCCTCCATACAGCTTTCCACAGTGGCTGCACCAATTGATATTCCTACCAACAGTGTAGGAGGGTTCTTACTTCTCTGTACCCTCACTAACTAACACCTGTCATTTCTTGTCATGGATAGTGGCCATTCTGACCAGTGTGAGATGATGGCTCACTGTGGTTTTGATTTGCATTTCCTTGATGATGAGCAATGTGGAGCGTCTTTTCATGGGCCTTTTGGCCATCTGTATTTCTTCTTTGGAAAAATGTCTGTTCAGGTCCTCTGCCTGTTTTTTTTTTAACAAGGTCAGTTTTTTTGAGTGTTGATTTGTACGAGCTCTTTATATATTTTGTATGTTAACCCCATATGGGATAAATTGTTTACGAATATATTCTCCCATACTGTAGGATGCCTTTATGTTCTGCTGATGATATCTTTTGCTGTACAGAAACTTCTTAGTTTGATGTAGTCCCACTTGTTCATTTTTTATTTTGTTTCCCTTGCCCAAGGAGGTGTGTCTGGGAAAAAATTGCTCATGATTATGTTCAAGAGATTTTTGCCTATGTTTTTTTCCTAAGAGTTTTATGGTCTCATGACTTATATTTAGATCTTTAATCCATTTCAAGTTTACTTTTCTGTATGGAGTTAGACAGTAATCCAGTTTCATTCTCCTGCATGTAGCTGTTTAGTTTTCCCAGTACCAGTTACTGAAGACACTGTCTTTTCTCCAGTGTCTACTGATGGCTCCTTTTTCATATATTCATTGATCATATGCTTGGGTTTGTATCTGGGCTGTCTGTTCTGTTCTACTGACCTCTGTTCTTGTGCCATTCTCTTCTAATACCATATGTATTCTGTTTGCAGACCTGCAGGCTGATGGTATGATGTTAGTGCTATAGGCTTTTGTGTGCTGGACTGGGGTTCTTACTGCTGTTTACACACGAGCATTGTTGCCACCAGTTAGAGGGAACAGCATGGGTGGAGGTGTCCAGCCGTGAAGCACAAACCTGCAGGTCACTCATCATGGCAGGGGTTGGGGTGAGAGAAGAGAAGGGAGGGAGACAGGCAGGCTGGTGGCAGGTCCTGAAGGCTTCCATAGGTCATGCTGAGGCATATTTGAGAGCTCTGGGAGCCATTCAAGGACTTTAAACAATGAAGTGACTGAGCGGATTGAGGTTTCCTAGAGATGAGGGTGGGCCAGTGCGGGTGACTGGAGGCCAGGTGAAAGACAGCTGCAGCTGTGTGGGAGAGCCACTAGGGCCTAAAGAAGGTAATGGGAGCCTGAGTACAGGGCTTCGAGGGTTTTGGGGAGGTAGAATTGATGGGATCTGCAATGAGAGGGTCACTTCAGGTATCTTACCTGGGATTACTGGAATGGATGGCAACTCCATAACCATGGTGATGTTAGACTCCTAGGGACACGTTCAACTCAGGAGGCTTGAGGATGCTCGCTCAGCAGGTGGGAGGGCTGGTGTGGAGTTTTGGGGAGAGACAGAGTCCATTTGGTTCATCAGTAGGTGGTGGTTGAAACTGAGATGCCTGGAATCCTCAAGGGAAAGTCTTCTGCTGAGAAGCCGTGGACTTAGGATAAAATTGCCAACGATGTCAACACTTCGAGGAAGAGCAGAGAAACGGGCATGCAAAGGATAGAGTGCAGTGAGAACCTGGTGAGCAGGAAGCCAGCATGCGTGTCCCTGTGCGGGAGAACACACTCTTCGTCAGACCATGGGTTTCACTGAGAGGGAGTGGGGGAGACAGAGTGTGAAAAACAGGGCTGGAGGACCTCACGCTTTCCCTACTGATGATTGTGCTTCATTGCTGTGCCATGAATACCCGTAGGCATTTATACTCTGTATTGTCCCAAAGCTGAGGGTCCAGTTGTTTGATCTGTTTTCTAAAATTAAACTTCTCATTTTTAAAAATAGGGAGCATGCTTTGTTCATTGTGTGGACTTTGTATGAAATATACATGTTTGTGCTTTATTTCTGGATATTTAAGTTTCTGTTTTATTGTAAACAAAATCTTATAGCCAATAATTTCTTAAAATTTTGCTACTGATATGCACTCTTATGAAGGTTTCACATGAAAAACAATGTGGTTACTACATTCATCAATATTATCGAGCCCCACCCCCCAAACTCCATTGCAGTCACTGTCCCATCAGTGTGGTAAGATGTTTTTATACTACTTGTCTTCTCTGTGCTACACTGTCTTCCCCATGATCCCCCCACACTATGTGTACTAATCATAATACCCCTCAATCTCCTCCCCCCAAACCCCCCCACTTTGGTAACCACTAGTCCCTTCTTGGAGTCTGTGATTCTGCTGCTGTTTTGTTCCTTCAGTTTTCCTTCGTCGTTATACTCCACAAATGAGGGAGATCATTTGGTACTTGTCTTTCTCTGCCTGGCATATTTCACTGAGCATAATACCCTCCAGATCCATCCATGTTGTTGCAAATGGTAGGATTTGTTTCTTTCTTGTGTATATGTACCACATCTTCTCCATTCACCTACTGATAGACACTTAGGTTGCTTCCATATTTTGGCTGTTGTAAATAGTGCTGCAGTAAACATAGGGGTGCATATGTCTTTTTGAATATGAGAACTTGTAGTCTTTGGGTAGATTCCTAGAGTGAGATTCCTGGGTCAAATGGTATTTCTATTTTTATTTTTTGAGGAACCTCCATATTGCTTTCCACAATGGTTGAACTAGTTTACATTCCCACCAGCAGTGTAGGGGGCTTCCCCTTTCTCTGCATCTTTGCCAGCATTTGTTGTTCCTAGTCTTTTCAATACTGGCCATCCTAACTGGTGTGAGGTGATATCCCATTGTGGTTTTAATTTGCATTTCCCTGATAATTAGTGATGTGGAGCATCTTTTCATGTGCCTTTTGGATTTCTTCTTTGGAGAAGTGTCTGTTCATATCCTCTGCCCATGTTTTAATTGGATTATTTGATTTTTGGGTGTTGAGGCATGTGAGTTCTTTACATATTTTGGATGTTAATCCTTTGTCAAATATGTCATTTACAAATATATTTTCCATACTGTAGGATGCCTTTTTGGTCTACTGATGATGTCTTTTGTTGTACAGAAGCTTTTTAGCTTGCTGTAGTCCCATTGTTCATTTTTGCTTTTGTTTCCTTTGCCCGAGGAGATGTGTTCAGGAAAAAGTTGCCCATGTTTATATTCAAGAGATGTTTGTTATGTTTTCTTCTCAGAGTTTTATGGTTTGCTCACTTAAATTCAGGTCTTTGATCCATTTTGAGTTTACTTTTGTTTATGGAGTTAGGCAATAATCCAGTTTCATTCTCTTACATGTAGCTGTCCAGTTTTGCCAGTTGTTGAAGAGGCTGTCATTTACCCATTGTATGTCCATGGCTCCTTTATCGTATATTAATTGACCATCTGTGGTTGGGTTTATATCAGGGCTCTCTATTCTGTTCCATTGGTCTATGGGTCTGTTTTTGTGCCAGTACCAAATTGTTTTGATTACTGTGGCTTTGTAGTAGAGCTTGAAGCCAGGGAGCGTAATTCCCACCCCACCCCACCCCACCCCCACTTTATTTTTCCTTCTCAGGATTGCTTTGGCTATTTGGGGTCTTTTGTGGTTCGATATGAATTTTAGAACTATTTGCTCTAGTTCATTGAAGAATGCTGTTGGTATTTTGGTAGCGATTGCATTGAATCTGTAGATTGCTTAGGCAGGATGGCCATTTTGACAATATTAATTCTTCCCATCCATGAGCATGGGATGTATTTCCATTTATTGGTATCTTCTTTAATTTCTTTCATGAGTGTTTTGTAGTTTTCAGAGTATAGGTCTTTCACTTCCTTGGTTAGGTTTATTCCTAGGTATTTTATTCTTTTTGATGCAGTTGTGAATGGAATTGGTTTCCTGATTTCTCTTTCTGCTAGTTCATCATTAGTGTATAGGAATGCAACAGATTTCTGTGTATTAATTTTGTATCCTGCAACTTCAGATAGTAGTTTTGGAGTGGATTCTTTAGGGTTTTTTATGTACAATATCATGTCATCTGCAAACAGGGACAGTTTAGCTTCTTCTTTACCAATCTGGATTCCTTTTATTTATTTGTGTTGTCTGATTGCCATGGTTATAGCCAACAATTTATAATTGCTTTTTGGGGTAAATTGCACAAGTGAATTGCTTGGTCAGAGTAAGATTGTAAAGGCTTTTGATGCACTTTGTTCTTTAGGAAAAAAATTGTATTGATTTCTGTAACTTGATCTAAGCAGTTAAATGCTGCCTCTGCATCTTTGTGTCCTTGCAAAGTTAGGAGTTCATTGGCTGCCCAGGCACCCTTGGCATTGTCTGTCCTTGTCACTTGTTAGGCATGCTTCTGTGCCTAGTGCCTGTCTTCCTGCAGGGTGCTTTGCCTGTTGGATACTCTCATTTCATCCTGACTCCTGTTCCATGAGGTGGAGGTGCTGGTGTCCGAGCCAGGAAGAAATCAGGGCTCAGGGAGTCCAAATAATTGATCAACAGCCATGAAGGTCAAATATTTGAACCCTGGTCTGTTCTTCGTCATTCTCTGTTGGATGTCACGTGTAATGTAGCCTGCCTGTCTTGTGTTTGTTTCCTGGTGAACAGCCTAAGCTGCTTTCCTTTACCTGCTTGGGAGGTTAAGCTCTCTGGCCTGCAGACACTGAGAAGGTGGCTCCAGTAAATAGTCCTAGGTCTTTTTAAATTAATTTTTCTTGTAATGCAGGTTTAATGCTTTCTTAATGTGTTTAAGGAATGCTAGTAAACTCTAGTGTGGTGACAAGCAGCACAGTTCGTATTGCATCTCTAGTGCAAAACATGAGGTTGTAATGAATATAATGGGGACTTGAAAAAATGTGTATCTCCATAACCTGCACTTAAGTTCACCTTTTCTGGGCTTTTCTTTTTCACATTTTTTTTTTGGTATCATTAATCTAAAATTACATGAGAAACGTTATGTTTACTAGACTCCCCCCATCACCAAGTCCCCCCAACAAACCCCATTATAGTCACTGTCCATCAGCATAGTAAAATGCTGTAGAATCACTACTTGTCTTCTCTGTGTTGCACAGCCCTTCCCGTGCACCCCCCCCTTATACATGCTAATCGTAATGCCCCCTTTCTTCTCCCCGCCCCTTATCCCTCCCTTCCCACCCATCCTCCCCAGTCCATTTCCCTTTGGTAACTGTTAGGCCATTCTTGGGTTCTGTGTTTCTGCTGCTGTTTTGTTCCTCCAGTTTTTCTTTGTTTTTATACTCCACATATGAGTGAAATCATCTGATACTTGTCTCTGCCTGGCTTATTTCACTGAGCATAATACCCTCCAGCTCCATCCATGTTGTTGCAAATGGTAGGATTTGTTTTCTTCTTATGGCTGAATAATATTCCATTGTGTGTATGTAGCACATCTTCTTTATCCATTCACCTACTAATGGACACTTAGGTTGCTTCCATTTCTTGGCTATTGTAAATAGTGCTGTGATAAACACAGGGGTGCATCTGTCTTTTTCAAACTGGGCTGCTGCATTCTTAGGGTAAATTCCTAGAGGTGGAATTCCTGGGTCAAATGGTATTTCTATTTTGAGTTTTTCGAGGAACCTCCATACTGCTTTCCACAATGGTTGAACTAATTTACATTCCCACCAGCAGTGTAGGAGGGTTCCCCTTTCTCCACAACCTTGCCAACATTCGTTGTTGTTTGTCTTTTGGATGGTGGCGATCCTTATTGGTATGAGGTGATATCTCATTGTGGTTCTAATTTGTATTTCTCTAATGACGAGCGATGTGGAGCATCTTCTCATGTGTCCGTTGGCCATCTGAATTTCTTCTGTGGAGAACTGTCTGTTCAGCTCCTCTGCCCATTTTTTAATTGGATTATTTGCTTTTTGTTTGTTGAGGTGTGTGAGCTCTTTATATATTTTAGATGTCAAGCCTTTATTGGATCTGTCATTTGTGAATATATTCTCCCATACTCTAGGGTACCTTTTTGTTCTATTGATGGTGTCCTTTGCTGTACAGAAGCTTTTCAGCTTGATGTAGTACCACTTGTTCATGTTTGCTTTTGTATCCCTTGCCCGTGGAGATACGTTCATGAAGAAGTCACTCATGTTTATGTCCAAGAGATTTTTGCCTATGTTTTTTTCTAAGAGTTTTATGGTTTCATGACTTACATTCAGGTCTTTGACCCATTTTGAATTTACTTTTGTGTATGGGGTTAGACAGTGATCCAGTTTCATTCTCTTACATGTAGCTGTCCAGTTTTGCCAGCACCATCTGTTGAAGAGACTGTCATTTCCCCATTCCCCATAGCCATTTAGACTATTCATTTGGTATTGTGCTTCCTTCTTTAAATAGGCCTGGATTGCTGTATACTTTCCTCTTAGAACTGCCTTTGCTGCGTCCCACAGAAATTGGGGCTTTATGCTATCGTTCTCATTTGTCTCCATATATTGCTTGATCTCTGTTTTAATTTGGTCATTGATTCATTGATTATTTAAAAGCATGTTGTTAAGCCTCCATGTGTTTGTGAGCCTTTCTGCTTTCTTTGTACAATTTATTTCTAGGTTTATGCCTTTGTGGTCTGAGAAGTTGGTTGGTAGAATTTCAATCTTTGAATTTACTGAGGCTCTTTTTGTGGCCTAGTATATGGTCTATTCTGGGAAATGTTGCATGTGCACTTGAGAAGAATGTGTATCCTCCTGCTTTTGGGTGTAGAATTCTGTAGATGTCTATTAGGTCCATCTGTTCTAGTATGTTGTTCAGTGCTTCTGTGTCCTTACTTATTTTCTGTCTGGTGGATCTGTCCTTTGGAGTGAGTGGTGTATTGAAGTCTCCTAAAATGAATGCATTGCATTCTATTTCCTCCTTTAATCTGTTAGTATTTGTTTCACATATGCTGGTGCTCCTGTGTTGGGTGCATATATATTTACAATGGTTATATCCTCTTGTTGGACTGAGCCCTTTATCATTATGTAATGTCCTTCTTTATCTCTTGTTACTTTGTTTTAAAGACTATTTTGTCTGATACAAGTACTGCAACACCTGCTTTTTTCTCCCTATTTGCATGGAATATCTTCCATCCCTTGACTTTTATTCTGTGTATGTCTTTGGATTTGAGGTGAGTCTCTTGTAAGCAGCATATAGATGGGTCTTGCTTTTTTATCCATTCTGTTACTCTGTGTCTTTTGATTGGTGCATTTAGTTGATTTACATTTAGGGTGATTATTGAAAGATATGTATTTATTGCCACTGCAGATTTTAGATTCATGTTTACCAAAGGCTCAAGGGTAGCTTCTTTACTATCTAGCCATCTGACTTAACTCTCTTATGAAGCTATTATAAACACAGTGTGATGATTCTTTATTTCTCTCCCTTCTCATTCCTCCTCCTCCATTCTTTATACGGTAGGTATTTTATTGTGTACTCTTGTGTTTCCTTTGATTGCTTTTATGAATAGTTGATTTTATTTTTTTGCCTTTAGTTAGTATTTGGTTGGTCTACTTTCTTTGGTGTGATTTTATTTTCTCTGGTGACATCTATTTAGCCTTAGGAGTGCTTCCATCTGGAGCAGTCCCTCTAGAATACCCTGTAGAGGTGGTTTGTGGGAGGCAAATTCCCTCAACTTTTGCTTGTCTGGGAATTGTTTATTCCGTCCTTCATATTTAAATGATAATCGTGCTGGATACAGTATTCTTGGTTCAAGGCCCTTCTGTTTCATTGCATTAAATATGTCATGCCATTCTCTTCTGGCCTGTAAGGTTTCTGTTGAGAAGTGTGATGATAGCCTGATGGGTTTTCCTTTGTAGCTGACCTTTTTTCTCTCCCTGGCTGCCTTTAATACTCTGTCCTTGTCCTTGACCGTTGCCATTTTAATTATTACATGTCTTGGTGTTGCCCTCCTTGGGTCCCCTTGTGTGCTTCCGTGATCTGAGAGACTATTTCCTCCCCCAGTTTGGGGAAGTTTTCAGCAATTATTTCTTCAAAGACACTTTCTATCCCTTTTTCTTTCTCTTCTGCTGGTACTCCTATAATGTGAATATTGTTCTGTTTGAATTGGTCACACAGTTCTCTTAATATTCTTTCATTCCTGGAGATCCTTTTGTCTCTCTGCCTCAGCTTCTCTGTGATCCTCTTCTCTGATTTCTATTCCATTAACAGCCTCTGGCACTTCATCCAGTCTGTTCCTAAATCCTTCCAGAGATTGTTTTATTTCTGTATTCTCCCTCCCTACTTGCTCCTTTAGCTCTTGCATATTTCTCTGCAGGTCCATCAGTATGGTCACGACCTTTATTTTGAATTCTTTTTCAGGAAGATTGGTTAAATCTATCTCCCCAGGCCCTCTCTTGGGGTTTGTCTGGGTAATTCTAGACTGGACCAAATTCTTGTGCCTTTTCATGGCGATAGCGGTGGCTGTAGGCAGGTAGCGTGTGTGTCAGCTGGGAGAACAAATCCTTTCCTGTTTGCTGGTCACCTTGCCCTCCTCCGTTGCCTGTGTCAGTTACCCGCACTCCTGGAGCAGCCTCCAGATTAATCCCCCAAGCCGTCGTGGGCAGGGTCGCCGTCAGGGTAGCCCAGAGCCCTGCGGGGAGTGGCAGGCACTCTGGGTGTGCTCTCCTGCGAGAGCAGCACCCCTCTGCCTGCGCCGGGCAGCTGCGCACTGGCAGTGGCCTTTCGGTCTGGCCCAGGCGGCTGCATACCGGGAGGAGATTCCCGGGGGCACGGCCGGTTTGGGGTTGCTCTGCTGTCGCAGGCATGCGCAGTCTCTCCTGGGCCGTTCTGCCGCCACCAGCTTGCACGCCCACTCTCAAGCTACTGGGCCGCTGTGTTGGGGGCCACGCTGGCTGTGGGAACGACTGGCAGGCTGCTTATCGCCACGAGGGGCTTCAGAGCTGTGCTGTTGCCCAGGGGGTTAGGGCGCCTGGAGTTCCCTGGGATTCCCAGCTGCTTGGCTGCGTGCCGGGACGATTCCTTGCAGCTGTGAGGTCCCTGTCCCTTTAAGACTCAAAAAGCATTCACTTCTCTTTTGTCCCAGGGGAGCCGGTTGTGGGGACCCGCTCTCAGATTTTGCTTTTCAGTTTCTCTTATATCCAGCACACCATGCGATGTGTCTCTGTGCACCTGGTGCAGGTCACTAGGGTTGGTTATTCGGCAGTCCTGTGCTTCCGCTCCCTCCCCACTCTGACACCTCTCCTCCCACTGGTGAGCTGGGGTCGGGGGAGCACTCAGGTCCCGCCCGGCCGTGGCTTGTATCTTACCCCCTTTGTGAGATGCTGTGTTCTCGCAGATGTAGATGTAGCCTGGCTGTTGTACTGTATCCACTGGTCTCTCTTTTTAGGAATAGTTGTATTTGTTGTATTTTCAAAAATACATATGGTTTGGGGAGGAGATTTCCGCTGCCCTACTCACGCCGCCATCTTGGCTCCTCTGTCTTTTTCACATTTTGTAATGTAACAGTCATGACTCTTGATAAATGAGAGTCAAAACACTAGATTATCATTAATTTTCCTTGCTTTGATGTTTCCATTTCCAACCTGTGGTCAGTGGCTTTAAAAAAAAAGTTAACTTTTTTTTTAACTGGAAAAAACATAAAAAGTGAGCTACTTCTAAAGGGCCTATGATGAAGTCTTCCTCAGACTCCCCATTTCCCCATTATTACCAGTTTATTCAATGTCTGCTTAGAACTAGTGTAAAGGTAAAAATATCCCCTCCTTTTTTTAATGAAAATGAGAGGACATACCAATGTCCTAAGTAGTAGATCTCAGTGATGAGTCCATACAGCACCTTTAGAGCTGTGTGATTATTTTTCATGGATATGTAATGCTACACTACATGGTGTGTATCATATAACCATTTTCATTTTATGGAGATACATATGTATGTGTAGGGTGCTTTCAGGGTTTTGCTGTTAAAATACTGCTATGTTTACCACACAATTCCCGTGTAAGAAAAGAAAGTTGGAATTTCTTGTATGGGATTGAAACTATTACATTTTACTTTATTTTAAAGTGAATTATTTTTTAATATAAAGTAAGGTATTAGAGGAAATTTAAAATATACTGAAATATACAAGGAAAAATTATCTATCTGGGACCCCACCCACCTCTTTGAAATAAAACACTGTTAATAGGTGGATAAATTGTTTTGTAGTCTTTTTTCTATACATTTTTTGAACTGGGAATTGAATTGTACATTCTGTTGTAAAAATATGATTTTTAGTAACATTACTGTATTTTGAGGCACCTTTAAGTCTTTTTTACGTGTACATTAAGTTTGTTGCTCTTACATTTTCATAGATGTTCTTCTTTCTTAGAAGTCTACCAAAAGGAAAAACTCACAAATCGTAGGTTGTGTGTTATTCACAAATAGTACTTGGGCTAACTTCTAATGTTTTAATTAACTCAAAGGGTAATAATTCTTTGAATTGTGTAAAATGCTTAGTATCATGTTAGTGCATAAGAGCAAAGAAAACACTAACTTGAAACAGATGTGAAACTGTTCTATTTATATTGATACATGGAATAAATGGCTAATGTAAAATAAACAAAGGAAACCTTGATTTAAAAAATTAATCAGGATATTAAATGTGCTAAAGTTATTTTTATAAGTGGTAAGCAGTCAATTTGAGAATTTGGTTTTATGGAAATTATATAAATTTACTTTAACATATACATTTTTGAGCATAAAATTTTTTATTCTGATGGTAGTGAGATCTAATTTAAACTGTATATGATTTAACTTTCTTACAAACTTGATTTTGTTACCACTAAATTTATTTGCATGAAGAAAGCATTTTTTCCCCCATTTAAAAATATCTTTGTTAATAGTATCTGGGAAGTTTGGCCATGTTTAATTTTCAGAGGAGATAAGATAATGTGCCTAAAGCTCAATGATCAAATAGAGAAGTTTGCTGTAATTTACTGTTGTTTACATACTGATGAATAGGTTTAGTATCACAGCTGTGGAGGTGACAGATTAGCATTGAAAGTGACAAGCATGCTCTAGGAACAAAAGGCCTAGTCATTCCAAAAACATTGAATTGGTGTGTTTTATGACACTGATACATACTGCTACTAGGAACCCTAACTTTTTAGGCCTGTAGAATTTAAAAGGTAAGAGATGTTTTCAAGTGTAAGTATAATAAATTGAAACCAACCAAACCATTGTTAAAATGTTAAGAATTAAAATCTGAATGTGCTTTTTGCTGATATCTTATTGTTCTTTTCCTTTCAGCAACTTTATTATGACCTTATTCTTGGTTATTTTGAGATGTTTGAAAAAAATCTATTCTCATACAGCTTCATTAATTTGTTACTCTAAAAAAGTGAAATCTATTACATGTACATGGATAATAAATCAGTAGAAAATAAAGATTCGAATAAAATAACAGAAGTCTCCATACCTTCACCACCACCTCTCACTGCCCCAAGTCCTGCCTGTCATCACAGAACTACTTTCTGCCTATAGAGTTATTGAGGTGTGGGGACAGCTCTCCTGCTTACACGGGAGAGCACGGTGAGCAGGCTGCTGTTCTCCGCCTCTGGTATACCTCCGAGAGACGGCTCCCGATCTGCACAAGTGTATCTACATTCCTTGAAGAGACTCATACTCCATGTAATGGATGTTCCGAAACTGACTTAGCTGTCATGTATTATAATGGCAATTTAGATTTTCAGTTTTTTTGCTGTTTTAAACATTGAACTGCAAATTCATATATTTGCACCTATGTATATAAGCCAGATTCCTGGAAGTGCTAGGTCAAAGACTTTGTGCCTTTTGAGTTGTAATAGATAATTTCTAAGCTGCCTCCCAAGGAGGTTACACCATTGTGAAAACAGCTGCTGACCTCTATCTTTGTCTCACAGTGTGTTGTCTGAGTTTTAGTTTGCTAGCTAGATAGGTTAAGTAGCCTTTTTCATTTGTGTTTTTATTGCATTTTTCCTAAAATGTGTAAAGATGAGTATCTCTTTATGTTTAAAAGACATTTTTGATTTCCATATACACTGTTTACTGCATTTGCTAAATTTCTATTTGAGCTTTTGAAATTACTGAGTTTTTACTAAAAACTGGCTTTGTAGTGTTACAGATATTATTCCCATTTGTCACTTTTTAAACCTTGATTTGGATATTTTTCTGTGCTGAAAGTTTTAATTTTTGGAGTCAAATTTATCACTCTTAAAAAACTTAAGGTCTTCCCAAGAGTGGAATAATAGTTACCAAAGGGAAAGGGACTGGGAAGGGAGGGAGAAGGGCAGGAAAAAAAGAAAGGGGGGCATTATGATTAGCATGTATAGTGTGGGGGGGGGCACAGGGAGGGCTGTGCAACACAGAGAAGACAGGTAGTGATTTTACAGCATCTTACTATGTTGATGGACAGTGACTGTGAACGGGGATGTGGGGGGGACTTGGTGAAGGGGGGAGCCTAGTAAACATAATGTCCTTCATGTAACTGTAGATTAATGATACCAAAATAAAATTAAAAAGAAAACTTAAGGTCTTAAATAATGACAAAGTGACATAGATGTAATATATTTCTTAGAGAAAGCCTTCCGTACTGAAGGTCTTTTTTTAATTCCCTTATTTTTCCCCTGTATTTTTGTAGTGCTGTATATGTATATATATCTTAGGTCCACCAGGAATTTCTTGAGGTGAAGACTGGAGATACAATGCCATCTATTTAGGCCACTTAATGGTTCCAACATTATTTATTTAATGACATGATTTTCTCTATAGATTTGAAATGCTGCCTTTATCACATGCAGAATCTGTTTCTATTTGAGTTTCCCCAAGACCCTCTGACATTGACCTGTCTATTCATGCTTTGGCCTCAATATAGATACGTGTTTGTCCCAAAGTTGTGATGTGTGATTGATTTAGGTGGTATGCTTGGGAACATTAAAAATATTTAGTCGTATTCATTTCAATGTCTGATAGAAGGATATAGCTAGGATATCAGATCCGTGATTTCTCCGAAATGCTCCAGCCAAGGTTAGAGTAGGAGCTTTGTGGCCAGCCAGGGTGCCAGCAAATGTGTCAGCGTCCGACAGTTGCAGTGGGGGACCATGCGCGCAGTGTGGACTGTATGTATGGCTGGGGTGGGTTCCGGTAGGTGGGACCTCCGTTAAGTGCTGCTGTAGGCTTGCTTGTTCAGCATGGTAGGATAAGTGGACTTACTAGCGCGAACCTCCTGTAGGTACTTGTGAATGCAAATTAGGATCATGCCTTTACTTCTTTCTACCTGATGTGGGTTGGGGGTTAAAGAAAAAGTGTCATTTTTAAAGCCTAACGGTTGAAGGTTGTCTCATGAACTAAGGCAGTGAGGGTGATTGTTGTCCTGTGTCTTCCTTTGTAGTAAAGAGCACATTAATGACGCACGGGGACCAGCTTTTAGTCTGGTAACCTTACTGGCTGCATAGAGAACATGAGTCAAACAAATGTGATAAAGATTTTTGAAATTGGGTTTTTCATGGACTGGCTAAGAGAGTGAAACTATAAGGCATCCCATCCAAAATTTGCTACACTTTGGGAACAAGCAGGAAAGACTTCTGCACAGCCTGAAAGTAAGTGCACAGCCTGACAGGAATTAAAATCGAAAGCAGGTGCCTCCTCATCTAGGGTGTTTCTTTAATGGCAAAGCCTGGAGCTGCAGTTGGCCAGTGCAGGAAAAGCTGTGATTCAAAGCAGTGATTAATGCCAAGCAGATAGCGCAGTGAGATCTCGTTGTCTTGGGGTGCAGTGTGCTGTGCCGCCCAGGAAGACAGGTCTGGGAGCCCCCCGGAGCCTCCCAGGAAGAGCCCGCCAGTCAGTGCTGCAGGGGTTTGACACTCAGCCAGCCCTGGGCGTCCTCACAGCTTGTTTTCATTGTGTTTGTTTTGGGGAGCACCTTCTATTTTTGACAATGAAACTGTTTTTCCAGTTAGTGTAGGGTAGAAGGTTTCCTCCTGAAATGATACATTTAAATAAGTTAAAGAGTCATTTTGGCAAGACTTATGCGAAAGTACTGTGGTTCGCCTCAGCTTGTGAGGTCTGCCTGGCCCCTTGATTGGTGTCTGCAGTGTTCTCTGCCATGCATTTACTGTCTTGCCCTTAGCAGCTGATAAATATCTTGAGGGAGATGCTTGGATATCAGGCAAATGCTCTTTTCCTCATTTGCCCGTTGATGTGCGCATGCCTGGGTAGACCTGCCTGCAGTGTTTATTACCGTGGTGTTCCATGATGGTTTTCCTTTTTCCTTCTACATTTATTAACTGAATTCTGTGAAGAGGTTTTCTTCTTTCTTGTTTACTTACTTATTTGATTGTGTGAATATGGAGGCCCAGATGTATATTTTTCCCTGTGTGTTAAAATTTGATACTCTCACTTTTGCGTCACCTTACTCTGTTCATGAGAGAGGATCAGAAAAACTCACATCAAGGGAGAGTCCTGGGTGTAAAAGACATAAATGGAGGAACTGTTAAAGATTGGTGACGATTTAGAAGACAGAGTAAGTAAGTGCAGTGTAGGATCCTGATGGGACTCTAGCACAGGCAAAGACATTTGTGGAAAGACTGGTGTGTTTCTAAGAATCTGTAGTTTGGTAATATTGTGCCAGTGTTAATTTCCTGTCCTTGTCAACTGTACTTGTGGAGGGGGAATGGGTAAGAGAAAGGGCGAGGAAACTCATTGTGTTCTTTGCAACTTCTCTTTGTCAAAAGTGCAAAGTGAAAAGTGTTAAAAGTCAGTTGAAAGAAAAGAAAATAGTGGTGCTGATGGTATAGGAATAGTAAGCCTTGTGAAGGTGGCCTAAGAGTGTATGAAACACTCGTGTACGTGGCCATCCATGGGGGGGAGGCTCCTCCGCCTCTGCAGGTGCCTCAGGAGTAGTGGTCCTCGCTGGGCCCCTGCTCCGCTGTCCGGAGTGCCTTTGCCACTGCATAGTGTTGGCTTTTCCCCACTTTGCTGTCATTCTCCCACTGGTCTCTGCTCTAACTAACCAGGCATATGGTGCCGACTGCTCCTCTGGCTCAGGCCAGATTTTGCTGTGGGGATCTGTGTAAACACTTGTCTAGGGGTTTGGCATATCACGCAAGATCAGCCTGGAGCTTGAAGGAGCCAGCCTGTCCAGCCTAACGATTCGTTCTTCCTAGAAAGAACCAGGCTGACAGTTACAAGAATGACTGATTAGTTGAGGAGTTTTGGTGACATTTACAATATAACGTTCTTGAAATTATTTGTTGACTTCCTGAGGGAGTTTACAACACTGAAAATGTTTTATTGGATTTAGGATTTTTTGGCAAGTACTCTAATTTTGATGGCACTAAATAATGTTGGTAGTAAGATGTGGGTCTTTCTAATGTCAGCCTCAGTAGATAAGTGATTTTACATTCTGGTCTCTTCATTTGTTATGATTTTTTTTCAACTTTAAAGTCTTTCAAGCTTTAGATTTCCCAATTATATCTTTATTCTTTCTAAATTTAATCTTCCAATCATTAAAGTGGGTACAATGCTAGATATCAGGGCTATAAAGAATAAGTCTCAGATGTTATGCTTAAGGAACTCCTAATTTAATGAAGGAGAAACGGATAAATACAATTAAAATTACCTTTACTCTGTCCTTTCTAGGTGCACTAAGATGAATGTTCATCTCTTTAATTAGGCACTTTGCTGAATCTATAGGTGATGAAATCCTAGAACCTCTGTTAGATACCTAAATACAAACCCTGCTAAATATTTGATTTTATCAAGCTTGTGAGGTTCGAGCTTGGTCTGCAGGCCAGCAGCCATGATGTCCCTCCTGCCTGTATGAGCATGGGCCCCACAGAGCCACTCTCTGTGCTCATCACAGGCAGCTTTCTCTTCGGTGGACACACGTAATTGTTCCCTGCTCTTTCCTAGATTGAAGTCTAATTTGGTATCTACTCATAACTTTGATCATTCAGTTCTTGCATTTTTAACTGATGTTGTTTAAGTGTTGATTTCTTATTTTCTGCTCTGGGGGCTAAAATGCGCTCTTTCCCCAGACAGTCACACCCCCACGAGCCCTCTGTGGGTCCCTGGCTGGAGAGTGATCTCCTGCACACATGGTGGCCGGATCTTTGTAGGCGATGCTAATGTTTACCCCTGTGACTTTGATCAGTGCAGATACAGCCATTTTATGCCGTTGGAATGTAAGCCCCACGTGCCAGGTGCCCTTCAGTGAACATCAGACGTGCCAAAGCGGTCTCACACCAACGAGCCCCGAGCTCGCAGGGAAGAGGAGTGGTGGTGGTCTTCCAGGGAGGGCTTCATGGAGGAGGTCATTTACGCTGAGTCTCACCTGAGATGACTGGATGTTTGCTGGGTACGTGCGTTGGTGTCAAGAGAAAGGCCGCACCAGGCTGCAGGAAGCAGGGCGTGTGAGACAGGAAGGCCAGTTGGGGGGCACGTTGTCGTGAGGCGGCATCAGGATGTGTGTGGTGCGGGAAAAGCAGTGGAAGAAGGAGAAGTGGCAGTGTGCTGAGGCTTGGATGTGATCCCCTGGGGGCCATCGGTGGGTCTCAGGTAGTGCCTCAGGTAGGGCAGCATGCAATAGAAAGATAAGGGCAATGTAGTAGGTTTTACATAAACGGGGTTAATTTTAAAAGTTGAGCATTGAGAAGAGATGGTTCTTCTATTTGGTGTTCAGTGATCTTATAGGACATGATTGTTAGAGTAGATAGCAAGGGTTTTTTGCTTCTATTAAAGGCTTGGCAGCCCTGTGTGAGGTGGTGCAGGTGGAGGCTGGCAAGCCAGAAAGGAACTTAAGCTGAGGTGATGGGTGATTTGGACTCTGAATTTTCAATCTGTCCTCCTTCCCTGTCATTTTTATTATCCATCTGCCTTACTTGTCCATCCCATAGACATCTCAAATTCAGTGAATTTTAACTTTATCATC
Source organism: Manis javanica (assembly GCF_040802235.1). NCBI lineage: Eukaryota > Metazoa > Chordata > Mammalia > Pholidota > Manidae > Manis > Manis javanica. The sequence continues at coordinate 1,261,166 of NC_133161.1, read as the reverse complement.
TCCCTTCCATCCCATAGGTCTTGTTACAGGTTCCCATAGTCTGAGCTCTCAGCCTCATCCTGGCCCCCTGCCCGACTCCTCCACGGAGAGTGGCCGCACCCAGGTCTCCCCAGCTCAGCCAACTGCGCTGTCCTCCCCAGGGGTCCCTCTTCACTGCTTCACGTGCTTTCTGCCTCCTCTGGGTTGTTCTCCCGTCTTATCATCCTGTTGAACACATCCTTCTACAATTTCTTTGGAATTCGCCTTTCCTTCTGAGCCTCTGAGAATGCCTCTTCTTTCCCCAGCTGTCTTACGCCCTGCATACACACACCTCCGTGAAAGTGTGCACTCACAAGGGCAAGGGCCACGTCTGTTCTCTACAGGCTTCGTTGCCATATCTAGAATCGTGTGTGCCCCACAGTGGGTATTCAGTAAATAGACTTCTTTTCCTCTCACCACATTATGAACTCTTAAGGAACATCTGCCTTACTTACTTTTAAACTATCTAGTGCCTAGCATGATACATGATTCAGTAAACATTTGTCTAATGAATAAATGCATCTCCTGTGTCTCGTTTGAATGGAGATGTTCTCTGAGATGGAGAAAAGGCTCTGGCTCTGACCTGGAGTTTGGTTTTAAATCCAGGTGCTGCATACCGACAGTTTACACACACAGTGATCACGCGTACGCCGTCACAGTTCTCCTTCTGGGCTGATCTGGTGTTTTATGGCAACCTTGGTGTCCCCGTCTTTCTGATGGCTCAGTCAGCCCTGCTGGGTGTTCTGTGCCCTGTGTCTCATCAGCCCCTCCTGTCCCCTTGCTTTATGAACTCATGCCAATCATGGTGATCGAGTGTTTTCCTGGCCTCCCCTCCCCACCAGCGTCCTTTTCCTGTCCCTTCCAAATTATTACATATTATGGAGACAAAGGTTTTTCCATTTCTCCAAATGTAATGTGCTCATACCTAATGTCCTTTTTCAGAGTAAATAGCACACTGCCTGAAGGCTTAGGTTCTGGACCTGTCTGAATTCAGATCTTGGCTCTACTGCTTTTGAACCTCTCTTTTCTCATCTATAAACAGGAAAAATAATAGTACTTACCCCTGTGGGTAGTAATGAGGAATACATGAATCAACCAGATCCCAGGGCTTGGCATTTAGAATGTCACTTCACACGTGGGACCCTCAGTCTGAGTCAGTTTTCCGTGTGTTGCACTGTGTCCTCCAAGCTGTGGGACAGGCGGACAGGTGCAGGCACACCAGTGCTGTGGCAGCTGGTGCTGTTCCCCTGGGACTGACCCGATGTGTGGGATTGGTTGACCTTGCCTTGTAGGCCTTTCTTCTCTGTAAATGTTCAGGAAGTGTGAGTACCCTTGAAAGGCTTTAGCATCCTTAAAAATGCAGTCTTGTTTTGTGTGTCTGTATCTGGTGCTTTGGGTTTGCTTGCTCTCCGTGCCTTGTTATTTTGGAAATGAGCTGTCTTGTCAGTGGGAAGCTTTATACCTTTGAGCACAGCTGAGAGAAGTGACCTTCACATCACATGGTGCCCTGTGTCCAAGGATTTCTCCTTACAAGAAACTGAAGGTTGCGAGTGTTCAGTTCAACACATCCAATCCGGCCTTTTGTGTTTGTGGCTCCTCCCATCTCCTAAGTGTCAAATTTAAAGTAGAATTTTTTAAAAGTACTGGTATTGAATTAGAATCCACTTAAGCTTTTTTGATACTTAGTACCTATTGTGATTTTTAAAATACTGCAACCTAGGTACTGTTTTGTAGGCCTCCAGAAGTGCTTTTCAGCTGGTATGGTTACTCCTTCTTTTAGACTACTTTGTTTTACTTAAGGAAACGTTCATTCACTTTGTAAATGTTACCTGAATACCTGCATGTGTCAGACACAGGAGCAGATGATAGCCATATAGTGGTAAGGGATCGGTGAAGTACTCCAGTCCATGGGACTTTCAGATTAGTGACAACTGAGTTTATCTGTGTAGAAGTAAATTTCGTGGCTATCTTGTCAGCCTGTACCTTTTTTTTTATTGAAGTATCATTGATATGCAATCTTATGTTGATTTCAAATACACAACGCAGTAGTTCAACAGTTACCTATTATTAAATCCTCACCCCCTCTAGTGTGGTTACTATCCATCAATGTAGAAAGATGTTGCAGAATTATTGACTGATATTCTCCATGCTGTACTACAGTGTCTGTGACCAACTTACATTATGATTGTGAATTTTGTGCCCCTTTATCACCCTCCCCCTCACCCCTGTCAGCCTCTCCCACCCCTCCCCTTTGGTAACCAGTCACTTCTCAGTGTCTGTGTGTCTAGTGCTGTTTTGTTCCTTCTGTTTTGCTTTGTTTTTATATTCTACAAATAACTGAAATGATGTATTTGTCTTTCTCCACCTGACTTATCTCACTGAGCGTGATTTCCTCCAGCTCCATCCATGTTGCAAATGGCAGGATTTCTTTTCTTTTTATGGCTGAATAATATTCCATTGTGTACATGTACCGTATCTTTATCCATTCATCTATTGATGGACACTTAGGTCGCTTCCGTATCTTGGCTATTGTAAATAGTGTCACGATAAACATAGTGTGCCTATCTTTTTGGATCAAGGATTTTGTTTTCTTTGGGTAAATTCCTAGGAGTGCAATTACCGGGTCTAATGGTATTTCTGTATTTAGTTTTCTGAGGAACCTCCATACTGCTTTTCCACAGTGGCTGCACCAGTTTACATTCCCACCAACAGTGTAGGAGGGCTCCTATTTCTCTACACCCTTGCCAGTGTTTGTCATTTCTTTTGGATAGTCTGTAAAGGTATCTTTATTTTAAAGGTAAAATGTTGCTTTATTTAGTTTCACACTTAAAGTACATTTTTTCATAGTTTTAATAGTATATTCCATTTTAATAAATCTTAGTTCTTAAGCTGTAACCAAATAATGAATATTAAATCTGGACAAACAGTGATAGAGGGAAAAGAGATCACAGGTGTAAACACACCCATTTTGTTCACACATAAAAGTAATGGTGGGAGTAGACCTTTACTTGTATCGAGCAGCTTTCCATGACTCAGCTTTTTTAGATTTTCCATTCCCTGTCCTCCTCCTAATTAATTAATAAAGTTTAAAACAAATTATTCTTTCTGACTTTGGACATGTGGTAGGTAAAGGTTTTTTATTTGAAATGCAAGAACTGAAATTGTCTAATGGAAAATATCTGGAGGATTTAGTTCTCTGGCTTTACATTTTTTGTCAGAAACTTGTCATTTTGCACATTGTGTGTTCATTCACTATCAACATGTAATTTTACATTGGCTTGGTTACTTGCTTTCTGACACTACCCTGACAGGATGTATGTTTTTATTACAAAATTAATTTTTCTAATGATTCATATGTAGTGTCTTAGACCTTAGACCTTTAATTATATTTAGGATTAAATTTACAAATATAAAATGCTCCCATATGCTATCAGCTGGAACAGTTCTGGGGGACGAGGGTTGCCTTTAAGTATTTTTATTTTATTTGAATGTTTAACTTTCCCACGTTACTTTTCAGTTCCTTTCACATACCAAGTAATTTTGTTCAAAGTTTAGTTTCACTTATGAGGAAAAAACTACTTTTTAAAATACAGTAACAAATTGATTTTGTCATCAAAATTTGTATTGAGATCGTTGTAGACTCACATGCAGCTGTTAGAAATAATACATAAAGATCCTGTGTTCACATTGCCTAGGAGCTCCCCATAGGAGTTACATTTTTGCAAAACCTAGTATATCACAACCAGGATATTAATGCTGGCACAATGCACTCATCTTATTCAGATCTCACTAGTTTCACTTGAACGTTCTGTGAGTGTAATGGAACCAGATTTTATTCGTAGAAAATTGCTGAAATACTAAATTTAATTAGATCTGTGACCTTCGGGGAAACCATTTAACCTCTTATGCCTCAGATATCTCAAGTCAGATCATTTGATTCGATGATCTTTAGAATCCTTTTTAGCTCAAAACACTACAGTTTTTGTATGAGAGTATTCTAGAATCTGAAATTATAATCTTTTCAATCTTTTCTCTTTTTGTGTTTAGGAAGAAAAGGCTTCTCTTTTACATCGTACTCAGGAAGAAAGAAGAAAGAGAGAGGTAAAAGCTACTTGGTACTTGTCTCCGTAGATAAGCATTTTTCCATAGCATTTAAGTCTTGGTTTTACTCATACAGTTACGTGTATGTATGTTATATCTGACATAAGATATGTGTGTGTATGAAGCTTTAGAAAGATTTCTGAATTTGTTGGATTTTATATTAAGTCATTTATTCTGGAGCCAGTGGAGAAAAATTGGGCTAAATGGGACTTCCCAGAATAGAAAGGGAAACAGGCTTTTAGTTTGTTCATTTACTTGCGTACAATGTGATTTCCAGAAGATTTAGAAAGATTTAGTATGTAATGTTCATTCTTGCCAAGCAAAAGGAGAAAACTCACTGTTAAGGGAAATATCTTCACTATTTGTGAAGAAGATAAATAAAAGGAAATAATGATATTCATCTTATTCTTTATTTTACATTTCATCTTTCTGATGAAAGTTTCTTAAAATGGGCTTATTTTATTCATTAATCACCAATTGCAGTATCTTATGGCCTACTTTTCTAGATAGTTTTTTTGTTTTATTTTTAACAATTCACTCATACCTTTAACAAATACTAATTGAGAGCTTATATTCCAGGTACTGTTCTGCTTGCTGGCTGTAGAGATGATGAGTGAGACAGTGTCCTGCTTGGTGTTGGACACAGATGTTAACCAAGACATGGCGATGGTGATGAGTGCTCTGGGGCAGTAGAGCCATGTGCTAGTAGTGGGGAAGGCCTGCTGGAGATGGGGTGTTCAGGGAGGGCTTCTCTGAGCCGGCTAGAGTTGAGTGAGTTCATGAAAAGAAGCTGCCTTGTGAAAAGCTGGAGGAAGAGCATTCCTGGCCAGGGGAACAGCCAATGCGGAGATTTTGTGTTCCTCCACCTTAGCTCTGTGGACATCTTGACAGGATGATTCTTTGTTGTGGGGAATGTCCTATACATTGGAGGGCACAGCGGCATCTCTGGCCTTTGCCCACTACCCCCCCCCCCCCCCCCCGCCAGATAGCTCAGATGACCAGAAATGTCCACACAGCACCAGATGTTCTTGGCTGGTAAAACCGCCTCAGTAGGAAATCACCGCTCAGATAGGAAGAGTATTGGTTGATGTTTCATTGTTTCTGGACAGTTCTCAGCCATCCTCTCAGGAGTGCTTCTTCTCCATTCTCCCTGTCGCCTTCTCCTTCTACTCAAATTCCAAATATATTCAGCCTTTGCATTGTGTCCCAGGTGCTCCTGTGCTCTTTTCTATATGTTTATGCTTTTGAGTATCTGTGCTGTGGTTTGGGTATTTCCTTCTGGCCTAACTTCTCATTTTCAGATTATCTCTCAAGCAATGTCTAATGGTTAAATACGTCTACTGAATTTCAGATTTGTTATTTCAGTTCTAGAGTTTTCGTTGATTCTTTTATTTCCCAATTCTCTTATCTTTTAATTTTATAAATATAATTGTAGATTTTTAAAGATCATCTTTAAACTTCAGTATTTGGATGTCCTGTGGGTTTATATCTGTTGTTTGTCCTCTTGATTTTTAGTTCTTCTGTCTTTTGCCTGGTTATTTTTGTTGAATACAGGACATTATTATATATGCCAAACTGAAGAGATATCTTCAGGCTCTAGAATATGATCTCTTTTTGGAGAACATTATAGGGCAGGCAGTAGGGAGAGAGACAGATCACCTTTAACTAATATAGGGTTGAACTGGTTTGAGGCCGGCCTTCAGTCCTGGTGAGGATTGATCTGTTTCCAGTACCTCTAGTTGTATGTAGCCTTCTGTTCCCAGCAGAGGCTGGGGTGTTACTAAGACTTACTCAATGAACAAATTGATGAATAAAAATAAATGTTTTAAAAACTCATGGGATGGTACATGAGTTTTTAATCAAGTGCTCTTAGACTCATCATAATAATGAATAGATTCCCAAACTAGGTTTAAGCTCAGGGATTCCCTTGTAACCATTGCATGCTCAGAAGTACACCTGTATGACCTGATGCTGTTTTCAAACCTCAAGATTGTGTGAGTGTATATGTGCTTGTTAAGCCTGGTAAGTGGAATTCACAGGAGAAGTGGAACAATGTCATGTGGTAAGACAGAGTATAGATTTTAGTGTCATACCTGAGTTTGAATTCTGACTCTCACATCTTTTGGTATCACTTAATCTTTATGGAAATCTCAGTTTCTGCATCTTTATGCAGGAGTAATACTCATCTGTAAGATCACTGCAGGAATGCATATAAAGTGTCTCTCTAGGGCTGCGTATATCAGGCTGTCAAACAGCGGTAGCTGCAGTGGGTATAATGACGGTGATGATGATGAATACATATTTTTGCTGTGTACTGTCACTTACATTTTTAAGTCTTGAGTCATTAAAACTTGGAGTTTTCTACTTTGAAACAAGAAAGTGATCTTAAAAAATGTTTGTGCTCTTTTTATATTTAAAACTAAAAAATTTTTTAAAGTCTTAACTGTGCTGGTGGGATTATAAAATGGTAGAGCCATTTTAGAAAAAGGCTGGAGGTCCTCAAATATTAATTCTGCTCCTAGGCATACATCCAAGAGAAACAGAAACCTATGTCCATACAAAAACTTTACAGGAATGTCCACAGCTGCATGAGTCATGAAAACAACCCGAATGTCCATCAGCTAATAAATGGAAAAACAAAATACAATGGAATATTAATTGACCATAAAAATGAGTGAAGTACTAACACATGATACAACCTGGATATACCTTGAAAACGTCATTTCGGTGGAAAAAACAGACTCAAAAGGCCACATATTACATGATTACATTATGTGAACTGGCCAGAATAAGCAGTTCCATACAGATAGAACATGTGTTAGTGGTTGCCAGGGCCGGGGGTGGGTGGGTGGGGGCGCTGGTGGGGAATGTGGGTTGATTGTTGTTGGATACAGTTTTTCCAGGGGTGGTTGATGAAAGTGTTCTAAAATTAGACTGGTGGTGATTGTGCAACTTTGAATATTTTAAAAATTGGTGAATGACACATTTAAAAAGAGTGAATTTTGTGGTGTGTGGAATTATGTAGCTGGGTTTTATTTTTTTAAGTGCTTACTAGCCTAAATATCTTCCTCACTGATACCGATTGTTCCCTCCCTTCTCCATTATTCAGGAAGAAAGGCGAAGATTGAAAAATGCAATAATTATCCAGTCATTTATTCGAGGATACAGAGTCAGAAAACAGCAAGTAAGTTTGTTTTTTTAACCGAGGAAGAATGAGAAAGGCATGCAAGATCTTATTTCAAATATGGTCTTTGATTCTTAGAAGTAGAATTCATTTTGTAAGTATTTTTGTACACCTGTTAATGAAAGTTAATGTTGATAATAGTATTTTTGCCAATAATTAATTTTATTAGTTTTCATATACGCAAAGATTTTTATAGATAGTTGAGTTTTTAGATGATTTTAAAATAATAAAATACAAATATGGGCCAAACCACAGCTAAAGATAAAAACTGAAAGCAGTGTAGAAGGCTCTAAGTGGGCATCCAAGGGTCCTCAATCACATCCCAGGCATTGTCGTTTCTGACGTAGCCCCTTACTGATCACCGCCTAGTCGGCGTCCTGACTGCCGGTCCCGACGCCGCTGGTGGAGCTTCACCGGGCATGCAGACCGGCCTTCATGCCTCCGCAGCCTTGCATGTTGTTTGTTCTCTTCCCAGTGCTCCATCCAAAGAAGTGCGTTTGATCGTTGCGCTGACTTGTCACAGTCTGGTGGCACCTTTTCTGTTGCTAATGGCCCCAATCTGACCCTTCTGGTGAGGCAACTTCTGTTTTTTTATAAACAGAATGAAGACTCAAAACGTCTGGTGAGTGTTAACTACATTTTCATTTATCCTTGTTTACATATTTTCCAGCTCTTTTTAAATGTGGTCAGCTGACCCGTCCAGTATGTCTCGCCTGTTTGAGCCTCTGTCCTCAGTCGGCCACGCGAGGGCATCTCTGTGGTAATGTGTTGTGCCTCTTAAAAACAATGCACATTTACAATAGATTTTTCTTCTCTTTTTTTATTTCTGGAAAATTTCAAATAAAAAAAAAAAGTGGAATAATATGTTGAGCAATCCAACCACCTACCCATTACCTGGTCTCCACGATCACGTACCTTATTTCATACATTTGTCCTAAATTCCATAGTGTGTTAATTTGCAAATACTGTATCATCAGTCTCTAAACTGTAGGGTCTGTTTTTTAAAACATCTAAAATATAATTGGATTACTTTAAAATTTTATAGGCTTCTGATGATAACAGTGATGGGGAATATTTTGTATTAATGGTGGAAGGTACACACAGACATACAGTTGAATGATACTAAAAAAAATGGAACTTGTTATTGTGCCCAGTTTCCCAGGAAATATTAAGAGATTTGTATGTGGTTATTACGTTGAATTTGTATTTATTCTTAGAAATTTGTTTACTTGTAATAAAAAGTTTGAAATTGCATTACAAGACAGGATACAGTGAAAAGCACGCCTTCCTTACAGACACACATAAAAGAAAGCGCTGTATGAAGTGAGCACACAGGACGAGGAATACTTTATTGCTTCTGTGGTGTTTGGCTTTAAAACCTAGCATTGCTTCCTGAGTTGAGCTAGGCTGGAACATGGGCAGAGCTGACCGTAAACCACAGCCAGTATAGAGAGGCAGTAAAAATGGGATAGTCTTCCCATTCTGGACTGTCCTTAATTGCAGGCTTTTTCTGGGCTCTCTAAAGTTTAAGAGAAAAAGAATGAGGAAAGTACAACAGGAGACAGTCTGGCTTGCCCTCTGAAACAGCCCATCCTCGTCTTCGTGTACTCTAACCTTGTATATTGGAAGCTCATCTGCACAGACATGTGGGTGCTGCTGTCTGTTTCTCCAGGGCACCCCTGTCTGCAGAGACGCTCCTGCCACACCACAGGTGGAGGTCTCTGCAGCAGTTCCTGCATGGCTTCTGAGCATGGTGCATCTGCACAGTCCACTTTCGGAAGCCATTAGTGAAGAGCCCGGAGGTGAATGTGCGTGTCTGACTCCAGGCCCTAGGTGCATACAAAGTGAATTGCTCATGTATAGATTCCAAAACCCTGAACAGATTAAATGTTATCAGACCTGGGTTAAGGTAACAAAAATGAACTTCAGTGTTTATTCATTTTGCAGACAAAAATGCAAAAACAGTAAGCTAATCATATGTAGGGGAAAATATCCTGCTCCCATTCAAGGAGCATGATGCCACTCTGTGTCTTCCTAAGACAGTTTATGCAAAAAAAAGTATATATGACTATCCCTTCCTCACCTCCCTTTATTTTTTTATTATTATGACTTGAAATATGGTCTCTGCTGAAATAGTGTGATGTGACCATATGTTCTTTGTGTATGTTTTCTTGAATTACTTTGGAGGTAGCAATTGCCTCACTATGTTTAATTTTCTTTGAATCCCTGAGAAAGCCTTCTGGCCCCTTCCAGCAGTACTGTGAAAGGCTTCTCCGTACGGGTTTCCACAATGAGAGAATGAAGTCTCAGTGCCCTGTTTCCTGCTGGAGCAGCTCCCGTGTCCTGGGAACCTCTTGCCCCGGCTTGGATCCGCTGCTCTCCAGGCCTGCTCTTACCTTAGGAAATCATTTTGCTTTACTTCATTTTCACATCTTCTTTCCTGATTCCAAATCTTACTCCTTTCTTGGTTACTCCCTTGTTTTATTTATGTGCATCCTTAGTTGACTTCCCAAGAAAGATTGAACAAGAAAATAAGTTTTGAAACTTTACTCATCTGCACTGAGTAAATAACAACAAAAAGTTAAACAAAGTACTTTAATGTAGTGATACTAGAACTTTCTGGATGATGTTGGTACATATGTCTGTGTTACAAATACAGTATCAATACCTAGTCCAGAAAGTGTTCATGTAAAAGGCCCCTGCTGTTTTGAGTTGTTTTTCCCTGTGGACAACATGAAACATAACTACTTGTTTAATATATTTACAGCCTCGTTCTCATGGTTCTCACAGTTACCCTTTAGATCCCTGTAATGTTTTTTTTGTTTTTTTTGTTTTTTTTTTTTTCTCGTCAGTCTCCAATCTTCTGAAGCATAACGAACAAGTTCTTACATGGTGAACGAATTCTTACATAGTGAATAAATTCTTACATGGTGAACAGTACAAGGGCAGTCATCACAGAAACTTTCGGTTTTGATCATGCAATATGACCTATAAACAATCAGGTCAAATATGAATATTCGTTTGATTTTTGTACTTGATTTATATGTTGATCCCACATTTCTCCTATTATTATTATTATTTTTATTTTTAATAAAATGCTGAAGTGGTAGGTAGATGCAAGATAAAGGTAGAAAACATAGTTTAGTGCTGTAAGAAGGCAAATGTAGATGATCAGATGATCAGGTGTGTGCCTATGGACTAAGTATTAATCCAGGCTAGACAAGGGCATCAAGACATCCACGGATGCAGAAGATTTCTCTCAAAGCAGGGGGGGTGAGGTTCTGAGCCTCACCTCTGTTGATCCCCAAATTCTCACCTGATGGCCCCCCTGCGACTGTGCCTGTCTTAGGTTGTTCCTCCCTTGAGGAATCTTACCCGTCTCTGGCTAACCAGTCATCTTCTGGGGCCATACAGGGAAATGTAAAGTTGGTAAGTGAGAGAGAAGCCATATTGTTTGCAAAGGTTAGCTTTTTACTTCTTTGCAGATTTATGCCCTGTGGTTTCTATGCCCAGCACTTGTCTCGAGGTATCTTTACCACCTGGAGGAATTATGATACTCGGTAAATTCGATATGAGGCACGAATTCTATTTAAGGGTTGTAATTAGGAAGGAAGAAGAAAAGCTATAGATGTAGCATATGAAGGAAACTTGGGAGGATTGATTATTTCTTTGACATATCTTCTTGTATAGTACCTTAAGTATGTATAGGTTTTAAACTACTAACTAATTTGCACACATATATTAACATAATAGGAATACGGTGACATAAACAAAGCAAATCTATAATTACCATCCATCTCCAGTGAAGCCAAGAAAACCATTTAGGCACCCTAGGCATTTGTGAAAATTTATCTATGATATGATGGATATTGTCCAACTGTACTTGAACCATCAGACAAATTAAAGCAGCCCATTTCTGGGATCTGTTCACATCCCATATGTTCTTTTAACCATAGATAGTCTATAGTCATGAGATTTTGGAGTGCTACAACTTGCACCCCTCCCAACTCCTGGTTGAGTTCCAACAGTACAGATCCGGTCAAATTAGTTGTCTCACTGTATGCACCTGCCAGCCTAGACATCTCCCTCCTCATTCTTATGGCAAGTCCAGGAGATGGTGGGCTGGATGCAGCCACAACCGCAGCATCGTCCGAGATCCCTGTAATGTTTAGTTGCTGTATGTCCTATTTTTATTTGTTCACAGATAGTACAGATTTTATAATGAACTGCATGTGGAGAGTGCAGAAAGATTTTGTATCATATTAGTTATTGAGGAAATACGGACATGGGAACTCAAACACCTCAAGAAGAAAGCTTGTGTGTGTGGGAGTGGGTCACAAGGTATTTCCACCCAATCTAGGACATGCTCTAATTTGTTGCACAGAATGCTTTTGCATTCATATTTTAAGTGTTAACATTTTACATCAAATAAGTGTTACTGCTAAAGAAGAATCTCCTAAGATAACAGGCAAAAAAAAGTTATGTGGCACATTTATAACTAGTCACATTTAAGAAGCTATCTTAAATTTTAAGTTCTCAATGGGTCTTATGAAGTGAACAAGTAACTGTCTTACAAAAATATAGTAGAGAAAGAAGAAGAGATTCCTTATTAGAGGCCAAGTTTTCAAGATCATTTATGGCAGCTGTAGCCATATCGGATAGGCGCCTGGATGCCAGTTAGATGGAAGTCTAACTTAACATTTGCTAAACACGTTGAGCGATCATTGTGTTCAGGAGATTGTGGGGTTCTGGCCAGCTCAACCCCATCCCTTACCTTTTCCGGCTGTATTGAGGTAATTCAGCAAATACAGTTGTACCCTATTTAAAGTACACACTGTGATGATTTCATGTAAGTGAACTTTGTGACAGGATTCCTCCCATCTAGTTCATCTAGTTAGTGACACACCCATCACCTCACATATCACATACCTGATGTTTTACTGGGAATAGTGGGACTTTATGATTACCTTTCCTACAAAAACTCCATGCTGTTTGGGAAGGGGAGTGTCCGAAAAGGGAAAGGATGCTGGAGACATGGGAAGAAGGCAAAAAGAAGAAACGGAAGTCCTGTGTGACACATGACCTGTAATGTGTTTCTCATACAGTTTTATATAGACTGCTGATTTGTGCAAATGAACTGTGCTTCAGATTTACATGACTTTTAAGTGTACTTTAGTAATAAATTTAGTACTTTAATACTGATGTGCTATTTTAAGATGGAAATCCAAAACATGTATACTACTAAATAAAACCTGACTTAGACTTACCTCTTATTATGTTTTGATAAGTTTTGATTAGGTATTTATTTACCAGTTAGGGAAATTTGGAATGTTATATAATTCAGTGAACACTTAGCTTTTTATGGAGTAAGAGTTGTAATTGGTATGTTTTGCTGTTTCAGATATGGATGTATCAGAACTTAATTAAACACAGCTCTCTGTTTGTCCAGCAGTTGGATGGATCTGAGAGACTGACATGCTTATTTCAGATAAAGAGGCTGATGAGCCTCTGTTGCAGGTAATCCCATTATATCAGGTTCTGTGATAAGGTGCTCGCTTGGAATGTCTAAAGGGACACCTTTTTTTCATTTTCTTATTCAGTGGTTTTCCTTATTTTTTTAAAACTATGGACTGTTCTGTGTGTTATTAAAATTTTCACTCCCGGTGATACTGGCCTGTAGGTATTAAAATGTGCATATAACTAACCTCCAGCTCATATTTTCTTCCAAGTATGCCCTGGAACTCTCTTGTGGAATGCCAGGCATCCTGGTCACTGATGAGTGGCTTGGCAGCGCAGAGAATCCCGTGAGGGCGACCCCACCCTCCAAGGGTCTCTGCCGAGGGGCAGGCTCTTCAGAGCAGATCTCCCATCAGGCCCTCATTATGATTTATGTAGGAACTTAAAATGACTCAACGTCTGACTTTTGTGGATTCGGTTTGCAAAAGAACAGTATTTAGGTAACTTGCACTGTAGTAACTTGCTCCTTTAGGAAGGAGCGAAGATGTCTTTACTATTTTTTAAAAACTTGCTTTTGCCCAGTAGCAAAATTTTCACATGATTCTGAGCCTTCAGTATAATTTTAGTTAACTTTCTGGAAGCTGCACATAGTAAAGTTTATTTGGGATTGCTGTGGGGGAACTAGGCCTATTAGCTGGCTTTTCCAGGCTGTTTTGCTGGACTAAAGATAGGAGGAGAGAACCTGTCGGAAGGGGAAACCTGGAGGATCACAGATCCCAGGAAGTCTTATTTTTGCTCACTCCCTGTGTTCCTTGGAAGCACATTGCATGTATTTGCTCTCTGGAGCGGGAGTGTGCGAACCTTCTCTGAGTGCCTGTGTAGCAAGTGTTTGAGGGTCAGTGGGCTGCCCGCGGGCCGCTCCCTCTGCTTTCTCCTTCCTCGCACCCTTCCAGGACGCAAGGAGTGCTGTTCAGGCCCAAGCCACACACAGTCTGTGGTCAGTGTGGCCCATAGGGTGCAGTTTACGAACACTTAATGTTCTTGTTAAAAGATTCATTTAGCAAATAATTTTAATAGACAATATATCAAAATGTAATTTCTCCTTTTTTCCTAATATTCTGTTTTGAAAATATTCTAACACCAGAAAAGTTGGAAGAATATCTTTATATCCTCCACCTAGATTTGAAGTTAACATCTGACTACATTTGCTTTCTCTCTCTCCATGTGGACGTTGTTTTCCTTTTCTTTTTTTTTATTGAAGTATTGTTGATATAAATCTTACCTCAGTTTCAAGTATACAACACAGTGGTTCAGCAGTTCCCTATGTCAATAAATCTTCACCCCCGCTAGTGCAGTTACTATTTGTAGGAGGATGTTACAGAATTATTGGCTATATTCTCTATGCTGTCCTACCATCCTCATGACCAACTTATATTATGATTGAGAATTTTTGTGCCCTTTTATCCCCTCATTCTTCCCACCACCCACTGTGGCCCCTCCCCCGTGGTACCCACCAGTCCCTTCTCATTGTCTATGAGTTTACTGCTATTTTGTTCATTCTGTTTTTAGATTCCACAAATAAGTGAAATCACATGGCATTTATGTTTACTCGCCTGGCCTATTTAACTGAGCGTAATACCCTCTAGGTCCATCCATGTTGTCACAAATGGCAGCATTTCTTTTTTATGACTGGATAATATTCCACTGTGTACGTGTACCACATCTTTATCCATTCATCTACTGATGCATACTTTGGTTCCTTCCGTATCTTGGCTATTGTCAGTAATGCTGAGATAAACATAGGGGTGCTTGTATCTTTTCAAATCAGAGATTTTGTTTTCTTTTTGGTAAATTCCTAGAAGTGGAATTACTGGGTCATGTGGTATTTCTATTTTTAGTTTTTTGAGGAACCTCTGTACTGCTTTCCACAGTAGCTGCATCAATTTACATTCCCACCAACAGGGTAGGAGGGTTCTGTGTTTTCCACATCCTTGCCAGCACTTGGTATTTCTTTCTCATCTTTTGGTAGTGGCCATTCTGACTGGTATGAGGTGATGGCTCACTGCGGTTTTGATTTGCATTTTCCTGATGATGAGCTATGTGGAGCATCTTTTCATGTGCCTGTTGGCCATCTGTATTTCTTCTTTGGAGAAATGTCTGTTCAGGTCCTCTGCCCATTTTTAATGGGGTTATTTGGTTTTTTGGTGTTGATTCATGTGAGTTCTTTATATATTTTGGATGTTAACCCTTATGGGATAAATTGTTTACAGATATATCCTCCCATACTATAGGATGCCTTTTTGTTCTGCTGATGGTATCCTTTGTTGTACAGGGTTTTAGTTTGATGTAGTCCCACTTGTTCATTTTTTATTTTGTTTCCCTTGCCCAAGAAGATGTGTCCAGGAAAAAATTGCTGAAGCATATATTGAAGAGATTTTTGCCTGTATTTTCTTCTAAGAGTTTTATGGTTTCATGACTTACATTCAGATCTTTGATCCATTTCAAGTTTACTTTTGTGTATGGAGTTAGACAATAATCCAATTTCATTCCCTTACATGTAGCTGTCCAGTTTTGCAAACACCAGCTGTTGAAGAGGCTGTCATTTCCCCACTGTATATCCATGGCTCCTTTATTGTATATTAATTGGCCATATATGAGTGGTTTATATCTGGGCTCTTTATTCTGTTGCACTGATCTATGGGTCTGTTTGTGTGCCGGTACCAAATTGTTTTGATTACTATTGCTTTGTAGTAGAGCTTGAAGTTAGCATAATCCCCCCAGCTTTGTTCTTCCTTCTCAGGATTGCTTTGGCTGTTGGGGTCTTTTGTGGTTCCATATGAATTTTAGAACTATTTGCTCTAGTTCATTGAAGAGTACTTTTGGTATTTTGATAGGGATTGCACTGAGTCTGTAGATTGCTTTAGGCAGAATGGCCATTTGATGATATTAATTCTTCTATCCATGAGCATGGGATGTATTTCCATTTATTGGTGTCTTTGATTTCCCTCATGAGTGTCTGTTACATTTTCAGAGTACAGGTCTTTCACCTCCTTGGTTAGGTTTATTCGTAGGTATTTTATTATTTTTGATGCAATTGTGAATGGAATTGTTTTCCTGGTTTCTCTTTCTGCTAGTTCATTGTTAGTATATAGGAAAGCAGCAAATTTTCTGTATTAATTTTGTACTCTGCAACTTTGCTGAATCCAGTTATTAGTCCTAATAGTTTTTTGGTGGAGTCTTTAGGGTTTTCTATGTACAATATCATGTCATCTGCAAACAGCAACAGTTTAACTTATTCCTTACCAGTCTGGATGCCTTTTATCTCTTTGTATTGTCTGATTGCTGCAGCTACGACCTCCAGTAGTACCATGTTGAATAACTGGGGAGAGTGAACATCCTTGTCTTGTTCCTGATCTTAGAGGAAGAGCTTTCAGCTTTCTGCTATTAAGTGTGATGTTGGCTGTGGGTTTGTCATATGTAGCCTTTGTTGCATTGTGGTACATATCACTGTGCCCATTTCGTTGAGAGTTTTCATCATGAATAGCCATGGAATTTTGTCAAATGCTTTTTCAGCATCTGTTGAGATGATCATGTGGTTTTTATCTCTTTCTTTTTGTTAATGCGGTGTGTTGTATTGATGGATTTACAAATATTGTAATATCCATCCTTGCATCCATGGATAACTCCCACTTGGTCATGATGGATGATACTATTTTGTTGAGGATTTTTGCTTCTGTATTCATCAGGGGTATTGTCTTTTTTTTTTTTCCTTCTTTTTTTGTGGTATCTTTGTCTGGTTTTGGTATTAGAGTGATGCTGGCCTCATAGAATGAGTTTGGAAGTATTCCCTCCTCTTCTGTTTTTTGGAAAACTTTAAGGAGGATGGGTATTAGGTCTTCCTTAAATGTTTGGTTCAGCTGTGAAGCCATCTGGTCCTGGATTGTGAATTTCATTGCTGGTAACTGGTCTGTTCGGATTTTCCGTTTCTTCCTGGGTCAACCTTAGAAGGCTGTACTTTTCTAGGAATTTGTCCATTTCTTGTAAGCTGCCCAGTTTATTAGATTATTATTTTTCATAGTACTCTATAATAATTCTTTATATTTCTGTGGTGTCAGTTGTAACTTCCTTCTTCATTTCTGATTTTATTTGTGACTCTTTTTTTCTTGATAAGTCTGACTACGGGTTTTGTCTATTTTGTTTATCTTCTCAAAAAACCAGTTTTTGGTTTCATTGATTTTTTTCCTATTTTATTTTTCTGTATTTTATGTGTGCTCTGATCTTTATTATGTCCTTCTTGCTGCTGATTTTGAGTTTCATTTGTTCTTTTTCTAGTTTCTTTAGTTGTGAGTTTAGACTGTTTGTTTGGATTGTTCTTGTTTCTTGAGGGAGACCTGCATTGCTGTGTACTTCCCTCTCAGAACTGCTTTTGCAGCATACCACTGATATTGGACTGTTGTATTTTTTATTTCATTTGTCTCCATGTATTGTCTGATTTCTATTGATTTGTTCATTGATTATTTAGAAGCATGTTGTTTAGCTTCTGTGTGTTTGTGGATGATTTGTTTTTTTCGTGTAATTTATTTCTACTTCCATACTATTGTCTGAGAAGTAGCTTGATAAAATTTCAATCTTTTTGAATTTATTGAGGTTATTTGTGGTCTAGTATGTGATCTATTCTAGAGAGCATTCCATGTATACTTGAGAAAAATGTGTATCCTGCTGCTTTTGGGTGGAGTGTTCTGCAGTTCTGTTAAGTCTGATATACTGTTGTTCAGTGCCTCTGTCTTACTTATTTTCTGTCTGGTTGAGCTGTCCATTGAGTAAGTGGCATGGTAAAGTCCCCTAATATGAATGAGTTGCAGCCTTTTTTTTTTTTCCTTTAATTCTGTTAGTATTTGTTTCACATATTTAGGTGCTCCTATGTTGTGTGCATAGATATTCATAATGGTTATTTCCTCTTGTTGGACTGATCCTTTTATCATTGTGTTAATTCATTCTTTGTCTCTTGTTACTTTCTTTGTTTTGACGTCTATTTTGTCTGAGTACTGCTAACCCTTCTTTTTTCTCCCTCTTATTTGCATGAATTATCTTTTTCCACCTCTTCTACTTTCAGTCTTTGTATGTGTTTGGATCTGAAATGAATCTCTTGTAGGCAGCATGTAGGTGGGTCTTGTTTCTTTATCCATTCGGCCACCCTGTTATGTCTTCTGATTGGTGCATTCAGTCCATTAATATTTAAGGTAATGATTGAGAGGTATGTGCTTATTGCCATTTCATTAACTGTTTTCTGGTTGTTTTTGTAGTTCTTCTCTGTTCCTTTCTTCCTCTCTTACATCTCCTCTTGTTATTTGATGGTTTTCTTTAGTGTAATTGGATTTCTCTTCTAATTTTTTGTATATCTATTACAGGCTTTAGGTTTGTGGTTACTCTAAGATTCATGGATAGTTTCCTAACTATGTAACAGTCTATATTAAGTTGCTGATTGCTCTATTTCGAACATAATCTAAAAGTACTTCTTTTTTATTCTTCCTCCTTCACATTTTATGTATTAGATATCATAATCTGCATTTTTTGTATATTCCTTGACTATAATTTTGTGTATAGTTGGTTTTACTATTTTCGTTTGTTTTAATTTCATACTTACTTGGTAAGTAATTGGTTTACTACCTTAACTGGGTTTATTTACACTAGTGAAAAATATTTAGGGCTTTAAGAACATTTTCTTCTACAGAAGTCCCTTGAATGTATCCTGTAATTCCAGTTTATTGGTGGTGAATTCCTTCAGCCTTCAATTATGTAGGAAATGTTTAATCTCTCCCTCAATTTTGAATGGTAATCCTACTGGGTAGAGGATTCTTGGTTGAAGGTCCTTCTGTTTCAGTACATCAAATATTTCATGCGACTCCCTTCTATCCTGTAAAGTTTCTGCTGAGATGCACGCTGATAGCCTAATGGGGTTTCCCTTGCTAGTAACTATTTTCTCTCTCTGACTACTTTCAGTACCCTCTCCTCATCCTTAGTCTTTGTCTTCTTAATTATTATATGTCTTGGCGTTGTCTTCCTGGGATTCCTTTTGTTACAGGCTCCCTGTGCTTCCGGGACCTGAGTGTCTATTTATTTCCTTCCCCAGATTGGGTAAGTTTTCAACAATTATTTCCTCAGAGAGACTTTGTCCTCCTTTCTCTCTCTTCTCCTTCCGGCACTCGTATACGTGAATATTGGTTCATTTGGATTGGTTACACAGCTCTCCATTCATTTTTCATTCATAGAAATCCTTTCTTCTCAACTTCACTGTTTTCCTGTTCTCTAATTTCCATCTCATTGATTGTCTTGTCTGCTTGCAGCCACCTGTCACTCATTCCCTCCACTGTATAGTTCATTTCAGTCACTATGTTCTTCAGCTCTGAGTGGCTCTTTTTCAGCCCTTGTCTCTCTCTGTTGAAGTCCCCCGAGAGCCTTGATGCTTTACCGCAGGTCACTGAGCATGTCTATGCCTGTTACCCGGAAGTCTTTACCAAGAAGACTGGTGGTCTCCGCTTCACTCGGCCCTCTCTCTGCCGTCTTACCCTGTAGTTTTGCTTGGAACATATTCCTCTGCCTCCTCCTTTTGCCAGGGTTTCTGCATCTCTTCCTTTGTATTAGATGGATCTGCTATGCTTCTTGGTCTAGGGAGTAATGGCTTTATGAAGAGGGCATCCTGTGGCGCCCAGAAGCTCAGGCCTCTTCCTCTGCAGTGCCTGCTTCTCCTTCATTGTGGAGCCCCAGGTGCTGTTGGTGGGCTGCGGATAGGCCACCTTTTTCCCTGTCTGTGGGCAGTGGCCTCTCAGTCCCCCACATGGTAGCTCACTTCAGCCAGCCCTTTGTTGTGGGTGGGGTCACCTTCTGCCTGCCCTGCAGTGATAGTGGCACTGCTGGGCTAACGTGTGGGCAGATCAGATGCTGGGCACCCAGTGGTGGCCCCATGAGGAGGAAGGAGTACTCAGATCTGGGTTCCACAGGTGCCTCTCCAGTTGGGCTGAGGCAGGGCCAAGAAAGCCTGAAAAGTGGCCCTCTGCCTGCCAGGCTGTAAAGTCTCCTTCGACCTTGCCAGGCAACAAAGTCTGACACTGCTGCATCAATGGGGTGGGCAGACAGTGTGCAGGGAAACACCTTGGGGCTGAGCTGCCTGTGAGGGGGATGCAATGTTTGGGGCTCCCATGTGCACCCAACCAGTTGGCTGAGAGAGGGCTGAGGAAGCGTTGTCCACCTGCCCTTTCTCCTGTGGAAAGAGCTCCACCCAATCCTTGCCCCTCTTGCCCCCTCCCACTGCTGGCAAGTCTTTCAGACTGCCACCTCTGTTGTGGGTCTCAGTGGGACTGATGGAGTGTGCCTGTCCTCCACAAATGGCCAGAGTCCCAGCCTTTCAGGGTGCTCCAGTCTCTCCGGTGTCCAGCCCTGTTAATTACCAAAGCCCCGTGCAGAGTGCACTCATGTTCCCAGAGCAGATCTCCAGGGCCACGTGTGCAGAGTTCCTGAGCTCCTGTCCCCTCCCGACCCCATCCCTCTTCCTCCCGCCTGTGGGCTGGGATGGGGGAAGGACTGCTCTCCCAATCGTGGCTCTGCCACTTTACCCTTTCCTGTGTGAGCGTCTCTTCTACCTCAGGTGTAGGTGTTCTGCTCTGAAGTCTTTGGGTCATTTTCAGGGTTATTTGTGCTTGCTGTGGTTACTTCCTTGGTGGGTGGGTGTGTGGGAGGAGGTTTCTGCCTTGCCTTCCTATTCTGCCATCTTACTTCCCCCAACTTGGATGTCATTTTTCTAAATCATTTGAAAGTAAGTTGCAGGCATCCTAACCATTCACCCCAGTTCACCAGACATCGCCTAAGAATAGCACATTCTCTGACATAACTGTAATGCTGTTTTCACACCTGGGATGATTGATAATAATTCCCTGATGTCATGTAATCAGAGATCCAGAGTCAGATAGTCGGTTATCTCAAAAGTACCTTCTGTTTGTTTCAATGCTTCCAGGATCTCCGGGTTGCCCTTGTTCCTCCGTCCTGTGCATTTCCTATAAGCTGGAGGTCAGGTCTAGAGGAAGGTTTTCCAGCCCGGTGCTGTTGACCGTTTTCTCTTGTGGGCACAGTCCTGTGCTTGGGGGATGTTCATGGGATGGGCATCCCTGCCCTCCACCTGCCAGACCTGTCCAGCGGCACCTGCACCCAAACGCACCCCGAGTCTCCCCAGTGAGACTCACGGATGGCGAGGCTGTGATTCAGTCTGAACCCCTTTGACAGGAATGCTTTGTCATGGGTCATATGAGAGTCTTTTGGCATCTCCTGCAGAGATGCGTGCTGAGCAGCATCAGTCACTCGTGAGCCTGAGTGCAGTAGCAACCTCCTTCTCTGTCACTAGAAGCAGTCTAGGGGGTGATGATTCGGTATTACGTGGCTTTAGCATTAGTTGATCTTTGCCCGAATGCATTGTAATGTGCATGACTTGTTAAATGGTCACATCTGATGCTGTTGTCATGTTCTGTGGAGCAGCCTTCGCCCCCACCCCTCCCTCTCAGTAAAGCCTCGTGTGTAGTTGAGATGCAGTGTGTGACAGTAGGTTCTCCCTTCTGGTGGGCATGCTCAGGTGGGAGGAGCTCTTCAGGGTGCTCCTGTGCTCTTTTCACATGGCTCCATTCATCTTTTGAGAATGTCTTTGCTTCTGTGACCACAAAATGTCCTGGGCTCAACTTGTATGTCTCCTGGCAGCCGCAGGTTCTGGTTCTTTTTGATGAGAAATGACATTTTAACAAAGTGAAATTAATAGAGTAATATGTTAAAAATGTTATCTCGAGTGTGTGCTGTTAATAAACAACAGTCTTATCTGCCGTGTGCAGGTCATTGACTTTTAGGAGCTTTGGCAAGTTACCAGAGAAAATATGTGAGCACTTGTTTATGCTCTTGAAGGTCTTTTAATCTCCATTGGAATTCAAGATGACTTTTTAAGAGCTAGAAAAGTAGAATTATATATAAGATGATCATGTACGTGCATTAACAGGTAACAGTTGCTGCCATATGACTGTAGGGTGAGTGGACTTGGGGCAGTGCAGTACTGAAGTAAAGGTCAGAAAACCTGCAGCAAGTTACCCAGAAGATCCAACTAAGAAAATTGATGAAGGTAGAAGAGAAGACCACACAGAAAAGGGTAAAGTGGCAGAGCCACGATTGACTGGGAGAGCAGCCCTTCCCCCATCCCAGCCCACAGCGAAGTACTGCCTCTGTGGCTTGTCAGCTTAGGGCCTGGCATAAATTATGGGGTCTGGTCTTTTTTAATTATAAAGAATGTTGGATGAGACTGGATCTTCCAGGTCCAATATTTCCAGACAGGCACACCTTGTTTCATTGCCCTTTACAGATTGACGGTGTGTGGCAGCCCCTCAGTGAGCAAGCCTATTAGTACCATTTCCCAGCCGCATTTCCTAATTTTCTGTCTCTGCCACATTTTGGTAATTCTTGCAGTATATGAAACTTTCATTAGTAGTAGTATGTGTGTATTTCTACTACTAGGTGACCTGTGGTCAGTGATCCTTGATGCTGCAGCTATAATTGTTTTGATCCACATTTGTGCCATGAACCACTCACATAAGACAGCGAACTTCATCGGGGTGTGTGCTCCGACCGCTCCATATAACTCAGTGAACCTAACAGATAAATGCGGTGTGTGCTCCGACCGCTCCGCCGACCCGGTGTTGCCCGTTCCACTCCCTGTCCTCGGGCCTCCCTATTCCCTGATACACAACAATACTGAAAGGAGTCCAGTGGCCTCTAAGAGTTTAAGTGGAGGGAACAGCTACACAACTCTCCCTTTCAATCTAGCTTTTGCCAGAAATGATCAAGCTTAGTGAGGAAGGCATGTTAAAGGCCAAGACAGGCCCAGAGCAAAGCCTCTTGCACCGAACAGTCAGCCAAGTGGTGATGCAAAGGAAAAGTTCTCAGAGGAACTTAAAAGTGCTACTCCAGGGGACACATGGGTGATGAGAAAGTGAAGCGGCTTTGTTGCTGACGTGGAGGAGGTTTGAGTGGTCTGGCTAGAAGGTCAAACCACCACCACAGTCCCTTAAGCCAAAGCCTCATCCAGAACAAGGCCCTGACTCTCCTCAGTGCAACGAGGGCCGGCAGAGGGGAGGCGGCTGTGGAAGCAAAGCCTGAAGCTAGCAGAGGTTCACGAGGTTTAAGCAAGGACACCGTCTCCCTAACATCAATGTGCAGGTGGAGCAGCAGAGGCTGAAGGAGAAGCTGCAGCACAGCAGGTCACCCAGAAGATCCAGCTGAGAAAATTGAAGGTGGCTACACTGAACAACTCTGACTTCCAGCGTAGACGAAACAGCCCTCTGTTGGAAGATGCCGTCTAGGCCTTTCATAGCTGAAGAAGAAAGTCAGTGCCTGGCTTCAGAGCTTCAGAGGCCAGGCAGACTCTCATCAGGGGCTAAGGCAGCTGGTGATTTCAAGTGGCAGCCAGGGCTCACTGACCACTGGGAACCCTAGGGCCCTTAGGAATTATGCTAAATCTACCCTTCCTTCCTTCCTTCTTTCTAGTTGACCATACATTTCCTTTGATGTCTTCTAAATCTTTTCATCTGGAATGGCCTCTTCCATCTCCATACCTCCAGTTTATGTAGAGCTGCTCTGACTTCAGTGTGTTGGAAATGGAACCGCAGGGGAGTGATGACAGAAACAGGGACCAGCAAAACAGCAGTGCCCCATCCAAGGACTGATGGTGTCTTGGGCCATGGTAATGGCGGTGAGAGTGACGTCAGGTTGCTTGGATTCTGGTAGAGTTCACATGGTTTAGTGTCAGACTGGACGTGGGGTCTCAGGTATTGAAGAGTGGAGGACGAGCACCGTTTTTGGTTTGAGCATCTAGAAAGATGAAATGATTCAAACACTGGGGGCCGTCCACATGGATAGGGTTGAGTGAATTGTGTAGAAGGAGAAGAGAGCCAAAGACTGATCCCTGGGGCACCCCCACTTTAGAAGGCTTTGGGGAAGAGATTGGAGGAGAGGGTCGGTCCACAGCCCTGAAATCCAAATAAAGAGAAATCCAAATAAAGAAAGCACAGGCCAGGAGGACATGTTGGGGAGCAGTCACCATCACAGGCGCCATCAGAGAACTGACCATCAGCTAGATTTGTTCAACGTTACTTTGCAGAAAATGTAAAGCCAGGACCCCCATGTGAACACATGTCAGTGATTCTATTTAACAACTTAACGTGTTCATTATTGAGATGTTACAATGGGTCAAATGAGGACTTGCCCCAGAAGATTCATATACTACATTGGAAGTAATTGGTCTGGGGTCTGTTTGGGGAACATTCTCATTGCTGTCTGTTTTCTGCAAGTTAATTCCATCTCCACAGAGCTGTAGCCCAGTGGAAGACAAGGATGGAGGTAACTGAGGTGAACTGATAGGCCACCCAGTGGTGTGTGTGTATTTCGCAGGCCTCAGACAGGTTCCCGGTAGTAGTTCCATTGATGACCTGGATGGGAGCAGTGGGGGGACGGCCAACTGGGTCAGCTTCGAGAGGGATTGTAAGTAAGAGGACATGCAGAGAGCAGAGTTATGGGATGGGAATTGGTGAGGTTCTCTCTAACTTGGGAAGATCAGTAGCGTGCTTGTTGATGACCCAGTGTGAGTGGGGAACAGATGCCGGGGGAGGTACTGGATCCCTGCTCTTAGTGTTGGACCAGGGTGCCGTGGGATGGCAGGGCCAGGGCACAGTCCTGGGTGGATACAGCTGGTGCTTGTCTTCAGGAAACCCAGCCCAGCAGAAAGATGGGCTAAAGGATTTGAGCACTTTTGAAAATATTGACCAATAAGCATTTGAAAAGTAGTCAACATCATAAAGAAACAGGATTACAAATTCAAGTCCCAATGAAATACCATTAATACACCCATTAGAATGGCTGAAATTTTTTTTAAACATTGATACCAGGCATTAAGAATTTGGGGCAGCTAGGACTCAGTACACTGCTGTTACAGGTTTGGTAGTTTCTTATAAAGTTAAATATACATGTGACCCAGTGATTCCACACCTAGCAATTTACCCAAGAAAAGTGAAAGAGGGGGCTACACAAGGCTTGTCATCAGATGTTTGCAGCAGCTTTGTTTATAATTGTGGAAGACTGGAAGTGACCCAAAAGTGCGTCCCCATGTGACTAGACAACCAGAACGTGTTGTGTCCATGCCTTGGGATACTAGCAATAAAAGGACCAAGTTTTTGACATGTGTCAGATGTATCTCACAAAGATTTTGAAAGAATCTGGACATTAATGAGCACATAGTATGTGATTCCTTAAATATAAAATAGAAAATACAAGCTAACGTTATACAGAAAAAATGGGTTCAAGGTGAGCGAGTTGGTAAGGGATTGACACTTGCAGGCAGGAGGAAGCTGGGTGGGCTTGGGGCCCCCCACCCCTGTGCAATCCAGTAGATTGCACCCTGTTGCCTTCTGTACATGAGTGCAGGTTATTGTATGTAAATTATGTGTCCCTAAAAGTTGATTTCAAGAAAAAGCATTGTCCATTTTTAAAGAAGACTTAGTTTTTTGACATTTAGACCTTCCCTTCTGCCTACAATTCTCATAGTAAGAAGGGAGTCTTTAGTGAAAATGGTAGGTGACTTCGGACCAGAAACACGTAATTGAGTGTTCTCCTTAGGAGATGTTGCCGGAGCGGGAAGTTGCAGAGGCATCTTTGAAAGAAGTAAGAGCCCCTCTTAAAGTGACCCTTCCTGAGCTGCAGTGGGCGCAGCCTCTCCTGGTACCGCCCGCAGAGTCTCACGCTCCTCTCCACACACTTCCTCTGTGGCCGCCAATTTTTCCGTCTCTTCCTCTGTTATGTGCATTTTCATCTCTGTAAACTCAGTGTCAACTTGAGGTTTGGTCCAGAAGGACTCAGAGTGTGAGTGACTGGTGGTCTGGTTGTTTTCCTGGCCGCCTTGGACTTGTCCCGGTTTTCAGAGATACTCTTGCACTGAAACCAAGTGGCTCAAACAAGTATCATAATAAGTGAGTTGATGTGAGCAAGCTTCTGGTGGCATTTGCTATCCACTAAGTATATGAATTATGAATGCTTTGCCCCCTTTTATAGGTTACTGCAAAGCTGTAGTGACGACAGTCTGAATGTTGCACTTCCAATGAGGATGCTTGAGGTGTTCTCGTCTGAGGGCACCTACTTGCCTGTTCTGCAAGATGCTAGCTATGTGGTGTCAGTAATTGAACAAATTTTGCACTACATGATTCAAAATGGTAAGTACTGGATGGGTCAGAGCTGTGGGCTGGTGTGTGTGAGGTAAACGTAGGCCACAGCGCATTCCGAGCTTGCACAATTACTTGAAACCTAAAATACGGCTTCTGTGGCAGAAGCATTACGATCGGGTGAGGGGAGTGCCTGCTAGAAGCCACGAGTACTGGTAACACCCGTCCTTGCTTCTGCCCACCCTACACTTGGAAATGTGCATGGTCTCTTCACTTAAATTTTTCTATTGCATGAAAATGAAGCAAATTAATATGTGCCTTCAGAAATTGTTGCAGGTGCTTTAATGAAATGCTTGAGCCTGCAGTGTGGCAGCCAGACCTTCCATGGCTGACCAGAAGCGTATTGAGTTGATAGAAGCGATGATATCACAGCCCCATGAGATAAATCACTGGGAGAGCCTATCTTACAAAAAGTAAATCTTATACTAGCTCAGTAGAGGAGAGTAGAATATTGAGTTGCTTGAATTTTCTTACTTAGTCTTCAAGCTTTTATGTATTGATACTCTTCTTAAAACTACTGAATTACATTCAGATATAAAAACTTAGATCCAGAGTTCCTCTGAGGACACAGTATCATTTTGAAGAAAGATTATGAAATGCAAATGATTTTTAAAATGTTGATGGTGAATTATGTAATATGAGATAAAACAAAAATTTGTAAAATCTGATTCCCAGTGTTCTTAAAGGTAGAAAGGTCAAACACCTGAGGGCTTGGACTCTAGTAGAAGTTTTAGCCTTTAAAAATATATGTTATTAATCAAAGGAGCTATGGGTGGTTCTGGAAAGCAGTAGTTACTGATAAAAACATAAATTTACTTTTACTTTCTTGAAGTGATGGATTAATCTGTAATCTACATTAAATCCAGCTAATTTAATTCCCAGGACTAAAACTAGAAAAATTAAATTCTTATACATCCCAACCTTACTGTTTGGTTTAGATTAAATTTTTTTTAAAAAACCTACTTAGTTTGTTAAAAAATTAGGGACTTAAAAGTAAATTGAGATTTGTGGAATTTAATCTTTTAAAGAACAAATTAGTAGTAATTAATGGTCCATTTTATTAAGTGATGATTATGTATATTGATTTAAGACTAAGCATTCTATGAGAATGTTTACTTTTGTTTTCTAAAAGTAAAAGATTAACCAAAAAAATGTGTTGTTTTGAAATGTGTCTAGAAATAGGAAATGCTTCAAAAAATCTTAATGCTGAAACTGCTGCTTCTGGCATCTTCTGTGGTACAGCCATTTTTCAGCTGTTTTAATAAATAACTTCCTGACATTATTAGTCCATAAAATTAAACCATTCTATTTATTATAATTTGTATTGCTATACATTGTGCTATGACTTGAAGTTTTTAACAATTCCTTCTGGACTTAATGCTCTAGTCATGCTGTGAGTTAATCTGTTCAGTGTAAACATTTGCTCATGTTAATATATTCATGATGTGGTACTTAAAATCTTTTTCTTGGTGTGTTTATTTTTTTAATTCTTGATGCTTTTACATCTTTTCAGTTTACTAGCAAAACAGCTTTCAAGCTCTGTTGGGTCTCCCTAGTAATCAGTCTGAAGGAGGTCAGGGCTGAGTGGGTCACAGAGGTCTCCTGATGGAGCACCAGGTAGCCACAGCTCTGTGGTCGCCACTCAAGGGCAGAGCACACGCAGGACTGCTTTCAAAACTCAGAGCAGGCGCATGGATTGTGTGCTTCCAAATGTGTCTGTGCAGTAATGAGATGTTCACAAACTGCACCTGAAGCTCGTTCTTACTACTTTATAAGAAAGGGGCAAGTGTTCCTGAAAGACTTTATGATTTGGATCATTGGTGATACCAGAGTTTATTCACTGCATGCCTAGAAATCACATCAAAGACTTGAAATAAGGTCAAAGAAGTTGTTGTTTATGCTAATATAGAAGTCTCTGTGAAACAGTTAAATTCCTCAGTGCCCTCATTGTGGTCTCCAAAGATATCATTTCCTCTAAAAGGAATTTAAGAGTCTCTGGAGAAAAGGCTGATTCCAGGTCCTGGTCAGGAGATGAGAAGGTGGCCCAGTGGCCGCGGGTCTCCGGAGCCCATCTGCAGCTCACTGTGAGGGCCAGCGGTCATGCGTTTTGAGTGTCAGTGAGGGTAGCAGCTGCAGTTGGTGGCAGGACACTGGTGTGTGAGTCTATGTATGCAGCGTGATATTTTTTAAAAACTGTAAAACGTACTTCAGAGACCAAAAAAAATTTTACAACGTATGGCTAATTGTGACTCAAGCAAACTAGTTAAACAAAATTTGTAATATGAGACAGTTGGAGACTTGAACACTGACTAGATATTTCTGACATAATGAGTTACTGATAATTTTTTTTAGCTGTCATAACAGTATTTTTAAGAAAAAGTCCTTATCTGAGATGAAACACTGAAATAATTATATCTTGGGTTTGCTTCAAAATAAGTGGAGGTGTAGGTAATCAGCTGTAGTTGGTAATCGTTGACACTGAGTAATGGGCCTGTGAAGTTTGTATTGTAATCACTTCAAGCTACAAATATATTTGAAGATTTCCTTAATAAAACGTTGAAAAAGAATTCATTTAAATTTGGACCTATAGAGATTTATAAAAAACGTTAAAATTTGACAACTTTTTTCCTCATTGTAAGAAAAGATACCAAATTTTAAATATGTATTTTCTTTCCTTGTAGGGTATTATAGGTCTCTCTATTTGTTAATTAACAGCAGGCTTCCATCAAGCATTGAATATTCTGATTTATCTCGAGTTCCTATAGCAAAAGTTTTGCTGGAGAATGTTCTAAAACCGTTGCACTTTACTTACAACTCCTGTCCAGAAGGTGTGAGGTGAGGATGGAATCATTTATTGATTTTGTGATTTCACAAGGTCTGTATCTAACAGTAACTTGCACATATGATGGATGCTACTTTATGGACTTGAAGGTCAAATTTTTACTTTCTTAATATAAATAAGTTTAAAGAAAAATGTACTTTATCTGGCCTGCACCCTAACACAAATTTATAACTCTGGTGACCTGGTTGTTTTCCAGCTTTCTAGAAGCTGTCACAAAAAATACAAAAACAGGGTGGAGTCTTCTTACTAGGGAAGACCCAAAGGTGACTTCGTTTCAGGGTGATCTGTGGGGTATTAAATGTGCAACAAAATAACTTAGAAGGACATTTTGAAAGTTAATTGTCATGAATGGTTTTATGCACAATATGTTTTGATTTTATTAAAAGCTGCCATTTTTCCTTTTCAGGCAGCAAGTCTTTACAGCCTTCACAGAGGAGTTTCTCACAGCACCTTTCACAGAGCAGATCTTCCACTTCTTCGTTCCGGCGCTAGCGGACGTGCAGGCTGGCTTCCCGTACGAGCCCTTTCTACACGCTCTGCTGTCCCTGGAGAGCGGGCGCTCGCGGGCCTGCGGCGGGGCACCGTGGCTTCTCTACTTTGTTTTAACTGTTGGCGAAAATTTCCTGGGTATGAAATAAAAGGGGTTTTACCTGAACCCAGACAGGGAGTGTTAGCAGATGACTCGAGAGCAGGTAATGCAGTGGCAGGCATCATAGTATCAAGATGGCCTCTGGGGTGGAAATGTCCTGGAAGCGTGTATTTGCTGAAGGACTGTGTTCTGGACACTGTACCTGGGGACAGTTCTCAGGCACAGTAGAAAAGTCTGCTTTAGATACATATTCTTAGGCCACACAGTAAAAAAGCATTTTAGAGTTGAGTGGGAGAACCCCTGTGGGCTGCTTTCCCCACTAGGCTACATTTCTCAAGTGCCTGTTGTAGGATGACAGCATCTTCCTCTAATGTTCTAATACGTACTTCTGTGCATGAATCATTAGAATTTTAATTCAGAAAGTTCTGGTTAGAAATGCTGCTCTGAGTGGAAAAAATAATGCATGAGTTCTCTGTTTCTTTCTGGTCACTTCTAATTAGATGTTGTACTTGGTTGTTTTACAAAGGGGCCCTCTCTGAAGAAGGACTGCTTGGGTATTTAAGAGTACTCCAGACCTTTCTTTCTCGGTTGCCAGTCTCGCCTGCCAATACAAGCTGCCAGGATTCAGCCAGTGACTCTGAAGAGGAGAGTGAAGAGGCTGGCAAGCAGATGAGCACCCCAGTAAGCCCGAGACTGGCCCTGTAGGCACTCTGCCTGGTTGCGACGCCGTCTTTAACTTTGTGTCGCCCTTTGTTTTAATCACGGAAGTAACACATGAAACCGTTCTTGTTGTAAGCATTCGTACTGCATGAATCCCCCTCATCTCTGCTGCCACCCGGCCCTTCCCAGAGGCGGCCTTCCTGGTGCTTAGGGATACATGCTTCCATATCTTCTGCTGTCCATCTGCACAAGTATACATGGAGATACATAGTTCTGTGGGGTTTTTAATGCAAAATAAGGTCATGCTCTGTATTATCCTAATTATTGCTCAGGAAATGTTTCCTATAAGCAAAATCATTGGGTGCAAAGTGCCTCGTTCTCAGGAAGTGTGCTTACTGTGTGCCAGGCACCATTCTGGTGTTCTAAGAATTTTCTAAATAACAGCTTTATTGAGACACGCTTTACCATAAAATCCATCCTGTTGTGTTCATACAGTTGAGTTGAGTCCTCAGTAGCTCAGGGTGGTGTTGTGGCCATCAGCACCCATGTTAGAGCATTTGTGTCGCCCACAAAGAAGTTCCGTACACACCCGCAGCCCCTCCCTGCCCCAGCCCCTGAGAGACAGAAAGGTCAGATTCTGTCTTACCTGATATGTTAAAATTTATTTTAAAACTAAGTACATTGTCATATATTGTTTCTCAGTCTCCTCCCATTTCTTACCTAGCATTGTTTATGTGTATTTTCAAGGAACAAAAAGCTTTCCATTATATACACACACATAGTTGGTGTGTCTTTAGCTTATGAATCTGCCATTGATCTCTTTTTTCTTAATTACTTAACTGAAATAGCCTGAGGTGTGCCTGAGGTGTGACCATGATAGGTAAGTCTGACCCCAGGAAGAACACACTGAGGGTGGCTCACGTGTTCCAGGGAAAGTAAGTGTACAGGGTGCTGTGGCTTGAAAGAGTGTTTGCACTGTGCCTCCGGGTACAGACAGCTGACAGCAGAGATGCAAAAAGCCGAGCAATAAGAAAAAGAAAGATTAGTTATTGCTGGCCTTACAGCTGGTGTAGGGTGATTGCGAAGGGGCAGAACTGAATTTTTTGGTGGTTGCTGGAACTATAGCATCCTCAGGACTCAGAACTAAGTGTAAATTTTATGATACAGTCAAAAAAAGAAAGGGGATCCTGTAGGTGGAATAAATGAAGTGTGTTTTTAGAAGACAGCTTTTTAATACTTACGTGACTTCTAGAGAATCTGTGAAATTAAACTTTTATTTATGTACAATATAATTTGTATCCACGTGAAGATGAGGCTATGGGCTGTATTTGCTGGAGGGATGTTGGGAAGTCCTTCCTGCCTGTGAACACTTGGCACAAAGCAGAGTGTGAAGGTTCGTGAAACAGAAAAGGACACTCAGGCGCACTGCTGTGGTCACACCTGACTTCCGACAGGCGCGGTCTGGCGCTTCATTATCGACATCCGTGGCGATCGCATGCCGCCTCACTGCTCTTCAGTGCACAAGGGTCTCGGGGTCTGTTTACCGGGGTCCCATACGTTTATATTCCCCGTCATGGGTTTCTCTCTTCTTTCCTGTCCACATTTCACTTTAGAACTGATGACCCAGTTGTAAGCTGTGTACTCACAGGTTTGACTCAAAAATCACTTTTTATTTCTGAGTCAAATCTTTTGATGTCTGCTTATATATTGCCTTTTCTTTTCCAGGATACTTAATTATGTAGGATCTACCTTGATTGTATGAGGTTTTTCCTTGAATCGGATTTCACACTCTAAACTCTTAGGTTTCTGAATAACCTGTTGATGATTGTTGATACATAATTATTTTAAACAAAATAGTTCTTGTTCTGACACCTTTTATTAAGTGTATCTTATTTAGGATTCAAGTTTGGCAGATAGAATTTATTACCTTTATCTCTAAAACAATGTTTTATTTGGTAAATTAATAGAAATTACATAAACTGTATCCATCCAAATTTCCAAACAGTGTAGTCAGCCATACCCAGTGTCATATATATATTCACATTTGTATATATTCATATATCACACATATAGGAAAAAATGTGTATCTTTGGGTAATACCCCAAGTAAGTAAATTGCATAGAGTATTAGCTCAGGTTTTGTTCAGTGAATCAGATCTTCTACAGAAATTATGATATAAAGTAGTAGATTTTATGTATTTCATTTGATTTTTTTTAAAAAGGTCTTAAATGTTCTATTTTGCTTAAACTGTGATCTCAAATAATTTAAAATGGAAATTCTATCAGATGATAATGTATTTTCACACACTTTTACATTGCTTAGGACAGTGTAGTATAAAAAAATGTTAAATGAACTTTTCTTAACATGTAAATACTAGAAATATTGTCACGTAAGTAGGCAAAAGCTGTGTAGTCCCAGTTCCTGTGTTCTGAGCAAAACTGGTGTCTAATACAGAGGTTGATGGTTGCTCTCTAGAGGATTTCACATCACTTTAATGGAGGCATTAGTAGAGATACCAGTATGGTCATTGTGATGTGGATGGTTCTTACATCATGTCTATCTTGTATTTGCACTTGAAGAAAACTCAGGTTTCATATGTGTTTGTGTTGCAGAGGTAACTGCAGACCGCATCACTGACTGGTCGCGCTTCTCTGGTGTGTTTTAGGAGGATGGTAGACTGTCGGTGTCGTACATAACAGAGGAGTGCCTGAAGAAGCTGGATGCGAAGCGGCAGACCAATACCCTGTTAGACCTGGTCTGGAGGGACTCTGCGGGCGAGGAGGCCTTCACGCTGATGGCCGCCGTCTGCCACACGCTGATGGTGCAGCATCGCGTGATGGTCCCGAAAGTCAGGCAAGTCTGCCCTACCTCCCTGCTGTGTGGGCGCTCCCTGGGCGCGCTTCCTCCCCTCGGGTTCCTCTGATCTCAAGCGTTTATCGGTTTTCCTGCTATTTGCTGGTGGAACATGATAGGATTCTATCTACTGTCCAAGCATTCATGGCAAGTGAAAGCTTGTTTTTCTTTTCTAAACCAACTCATACTGTTTGAATCCTTTTCCTTTTAAGGCTCTGAAGTGCCCTGTAGTATGTTAACAAGTCACATAAGCTCATTCGCTATAGTACCTGGGAAGTGAAAGAGGTCAGTCCCAGCCCCATTGTAACAGCTGAACTCAGGCCTGCATCATGGAGCCAGTCTTTGGCTCCTCTGGGGCTTTTCCAGGGCTCTCTCTTCATGAGACTGCCCCTGACAGTTTACTCTGTCACTTTGAAATTTTTGTTTTTCAAAACCCAACTTTTGAGAGAGACAGAACAAACAAGTCAAAATGTGGCTAATTTGTGCTTAGGTAAATGTGTCGGTAATCTTGGACCATTTTTTCCCCTCCTTTGAGTGATAGTTTTGTGGTGTCTTGGGAATTTAACACAGGAATAATAGAGTGCCATGTAAAAGCCTGTGGTGGTCGTGCTAGGAGCTGGCGCTGCCACATCAGCAGCCTGCTGCAGTTTGTTGCCTCGGCTCGTCCTCCTCTCTTGTACAGACACTTGGCTCAGGAAGGCATTCTTTGAGATGGCCTCTAGGTGAGGAATGCCAGCAGCTCAGCCGGCCCTCTGACAAGGCAC
Source organism: Manis javanica (assembly GCF_040802235.1). NCBI lineage: Eukaryota > Metazoa > Chordata > Mammalia > Pholidota > Manidae > Manis > Manis javanica. Next base: position 1,227,409 of record NC_133161.1, on the reverse strand, counting down.
TGTCTAGCCTGTGGGGTTTACTACTGCTGGAGAAGTGGGACATGGGTGACACCCGCTGTTAGGGCTGCACAGAGTCCTTCGCTCTGAGTTGTAATGAGCTCTGGTTTCAGGTTCACCAATGAACTGCTTCCAGGCGTTCAGTGGGTAAAGGAGCTTTCTACGTAGCCTTCATTTTATCAGTATAGCACCTATTTCCTCCAAGAAACTACTCTAGGAACTTTAGTTGTGGTTAAATATATTTGGTTTCAATTATTTGGAATGCAGTTCGTAGCTCATGAAAGAGAAGCAGGCCTATCTATCTGTTGCAGATTATAACTGCTTTCACTTTTTCTTAAAGGTATTTAAAAGATGATTAATAAATTCCTAGGCTGAAAACTCTCAGCTCCTCCTTGGCTCAAGTTACTCCCTTGTTTTCAGGGTTGGGATTTGCAATTTTCATTCGTTTCACGTTGATCACCAGGCTGTGTAAGGGAACGTGGAGGCCCTTTTTATACTGATACGAGAAGATTTCCAAGATGTTTATCTAAGTGAAAAAGGAAGAAGATACAGAACAATGTGAATAACCTACTTTCTTATCAGAAAGGGAAAATGCAAGAATCTATACTGATATTTGCATAAAGAAACTTGGAAGCATTCATAAGAAATTCATAGAAGTGGTGACTCACATTCTGGTTGTGCTGGAGAGGTAATAGGCAGAAGAGAATATAGATTTTTAACTGAATACTTTTTAATGGGGTTTTGAGCTTTGCTTGAGTTAAATTTAAAATTTTTAAGATTTGAGTAATAACTGAGTTGCTAGCTTGTTTTCTGAGGAAATTTGTAGCTCCTACCTTTGGACTTGGAAATCTGAATAAATACTTGGATTTGAAATTCATGCTTCCTGAAGAAAACCTATTCTTTCCTTTAAACAGGAGCCACAGTAACCAGTTGTATTGTGAGAAGGTAAAGGAAGGCAGGCACTGTCCCAGGATCAGAGAGATGACCTGGAAGGCTGGGTGTTAAGTAGACGGCAAGGACGGCCCATGACAGGCGCCCAGCTTTAGCCCTGGCTGGCTCAGGCTCAGCACCTGGTCGCGTAGCTGGCGGCGGCCTCTGGGGGAGCAGGTCGGGTCCGTGCAGCGGGAGAGCCTCCCTGCGCTGCTTGCTTCCTGACCTGCCACCTCCCTCCTGCGTCTCCTTCGCGCGCCTGCAGGACACCATTCTCGTGCACTGCCTGGGCTCAGCTTCCCTCTCAGCCTCCTCCATGGCCCCCTCTAAACCTCGTGACCTTCCTTTTCTGTTCAGCTCTCAGTCCCTGGGTGGTGGCTTTCGCACCGGCGTCTTCATGTGCTTCCTTCCCGCCGCCTCGGCCCTGGCACATCATCATGTCCTCTCTCCACATAGCACTTTTGAGCATTTAGTTACCGCTCTAACTTTATTTCTGGCCACACAGTCCCTTCAGCCCAGCCAAGCTTGCGGGCTTGCGCTGACGTGACGCTGTAGTGCTGTCTGCTCTGTGTGCCTGTGCTGGTCTCATATCTCTGAAAGGTGGTCATCTTTCAGCAGCCATCCTGAGTGCATATGCTCAGATTTTACGTGTAATTACAAGTTACACTGAAACTCATGTCATGGTGGATTCTCCCCATTAGAGTGCTGCCTGCTTACACTTAAGGTGGGTAGAGGGTCATATCCTGTATGCTTAGCTATTTTGTTTCATTGATATTTAAAAATGTTGAAATGGAATTTTAAAGGTTGTGTTTTAGGAATAAGAAAGACCGATACTATAATTTACTTGTAGTTTTCTTAAAAATACATCAAATCGTAAGGCACCACAGATCAGTTTTAATACAACACGTGCTTGATTTTTCTATCAAAAAACTAATAGACAAGCCAGCTTAATTTTGTGTGATGTTCTTCATCACTGTGACTTAGACAGTACCAGGGAGATGCACCGCTGCTCTGTACTTGTCTTCCAGCACTGTCACAGAAGAGTGATAGCGGGCGCTCCTTAGCTCCTGATTGGTGAGTTCCTGTTTTCCATGACTTGAGATGGAATAATGATGCAAATGACTTCCATGGAGAAAAGCACAGATTTACGTTTTCTGTGTTTCAGAATCACTATATACTGTTCATGTTTGTGTAAGCAGATTTTAATAATATTTTGGAAAAAATACTTGATGTACCTACAGAGACAAAAAGATTACTTTTTTACCTTTTAGTGCTTGCTTATTATCAATATTTTCAGTATAATCAACATATTTAATCAGCTCTATCCATGTTAAGATTTGCATTCTATTATAAAGGACAAATTCGTGAGCTTTTTAACATTTGAACACAATGATTTTGTTATTAAATCTGTTTTGAAAGCATATTATAGATTATGAATTAATTGGCTGTGCTTATTGTTAGACACATCAAGTTAGTAAAGTAGGCTTGCTTTGGTCACATTTTAGTGTGCTTTAGTCACAATTTTTAGTGAGTTTTTAAACTTCTGAGACTTTTCTGAATGCTTGTTAACAGTAACTGATTCATGGAAAAGACAAGTAAACTTGGAAGAAGCAAGCACAAATAAAGGCAGGCACAAAATTTTTTTGTTTTAAGAATAGTGTGACAAATAGGGCAGGGCTGTCAGCAAAGTGTCTGGGGTAACACATGTGCAGGCCCTCATTTTAACTAAGCCGGGGGTGGGGGGCAACCCTCACTTTGATTTTGCTGTCTGGAAGTCAGGAAGTCAGTTGTCTGTTTAAATAGTTACAGAGTATTAACACAGCTGTGTGTCTAGCTTGTCATCTACTCTAGTTCCTGGTGTGTGAGAGGGAAATTTTTGGCAGGTTGCCTCAAACTGAAATGTGTCTTAAAATTTTTATTGTCATCAAGGAAATTCAGAATTTTTAATCTTGTGTCACCTAGAGGTAAAATGTTATATATGTATTTTAATCTTGCTTTTTCTGATAAAGTGATACTTTCAGCAGGAAAACACAAAGTATCATATTTGCACTTGTGAGCTACAAGAGTGGAATGATCTTTTGGTGGCTGACCTGTCATCTTTCTTTACCTGCGATACCTTCACATACAGAGGCAGTGTCTGAGAATGCCTTGCTCTGGACCTTCAGAGCACGAGCATGCTCCCACTCACTGGTGTCCTCCATTGTGTTCTCTGTAATGACTTAAACAGTCCCTGCAGACAGTTGGCCTGAATTTATGACCTGGGTTGAAAATGTTGCCCTTTACTAATTAACTTAGAGGGTTGTCTCAGCTACAGAAAGCTTAATGGGTAATTTTTAATATGTCCCAGTGTATGTAAAGAATATGTCATGTCTTTGCCTTTCAGCAGTAAAGCCCCAAGCAAAATAACCTTCAGTAATTTATAAAACTGTTTAAAAATTTGTTTTATCATTGTCTGTTGGGTGGTTAGTTCAAGAAATACAACTGCTCCAAAGTTAACTTGAATAATAACTCTTGAAATGTATAGCCATTAAAATGGCATTTCAGAAATAGGTACATACATATTTATGTGAAAAGTTGTTCATTATCATCTAAAGTGAGAAACTGTCTTAGAAGAGAATGTATGAGGAGAAGCCATTTTTGTTTACATGTGTCAAGAGTATCTGAATGATTTATACTAAAGTATTAACTCTGTTTCTGGGAAGAGGAGATGAAATTCTTTTCCTTGTTTTTTGTATTGTTAAGGAAAAAAGAGCATTGGAAACAATTACTGAAAATACGGCTTTTCCCCCAGATTTTTAAGTGCTAAATTTAGTTCTTTATATTTAAAACAATTTTAGGAAATTTTGTTATCAGTAAGATTATACTAGATATTACATTTTTAAAAAGGACTCAATTTCTTGGTTAAAGAGAAATAATGCAAGCAAATACTACCTTCTAGAATTCTTTTGTATTGAGAGTTCTTGTTTTTCATAGCTTTTTTTCTTATTCTGTTTTCTGTATGGTTTAGGTATCGTTCATAACATAAAACTCCATAAAAGGAACAAAAGTCAAAATTTGAATGCTTTTTATATACATTATGTGTGGGAGGCATTTTAAATATCTCAGAGATGAGTTATGTATTCTTATTTTCTAATACAGCTGTAATTTTCAAACAATAGTCTTTTTTGAAGTGAATTTTGATTGGAAATTTGCTTGGATATTAATGACAGGGATTTGACATACTTGATAATATGGTTTATTTAATTGATCTTCTATAACTTGCTTTGTTACTACCATTTTTTATTATTCCAGTAAAACTTGAAAAAAATTTCTCAACCTCATTTTGAGATTCATCCGTTGGGCTCTCCTACAAATTAGTGTAATTGTTACTCCTTTGTTACAACATGACGCACTGATAGAAACTGATGGAAACGACTGTGTTTGGCCTTGTGACATTTGAACAGTGTGGTTGGGCTAACTGATCTAATAGAGTCTTTTCTAGCCCAAGATTTCATGGTTCTAGGTCAATTTCACATCTTTCATGCTTTTACTGTATTTTAAATAATTGTGCTTCTGCTGATATTTGGGCATCTCAAAATGCACCACACTAAAATAAATTGGATTTTTTTCAACCAGCACTGTTGTACGCTCAGAAAATGTTGATACTGAAGAATGTATCTGATGTTTGGGTTGAATGCTGGAAAGTCCTTGCTCAATCAAATTTGAGATTTTTTGTATTGAAAAGTGACTTAATTACCTAAACTCTGCTCATTTTTCTTCCACTGTAGGCATTTAAGTTAATACACCTCTTGCAGAATTTTGTCTATTAAAAATTTCTTATGCTAGTCACACCATTTCTAGTAACTCCAGTAGTTAAATCTGAGAATTTAGGTAGAGAATTGCAGATGCACACTGTGTTGTGTCTTTATTGCGTCAGATCATCCAGACGCCGTTAATTGCTGCTAATGCGGTCTGCCCGCTCTGCGTACAGCTGCTAAGCCTCCTCAGGGCTGGGACACGGGTGTATCTCTAAGGTCCCCTCCAGTCTGAAACCCCTGTGACCTGGTGTTGGCTTCAGCATCCACAGGAAGTGTACAAGACTAGACGATGTGAATTAAGCTAGTGGAGTCTGTGCTCATGGTTTTTTTACCTTTGAGTTTTCATTCCACAAGCATTCTAACACACACTCTTAATTCCTGTGAAAACCTTTCTGTTGAGTTCTGTATACTAAACCAACTTTTTATTCTTCTAAGATGATTTTAAAGTAGAATCACATTCCTCTCTTAAAACCATGTGTTCCTACTATCCTAAGCCATTTTCATGTGATCTGGTTTCATGAGTTTGAAATTTGATTTTTGACTACCGAACTTACGGAGGTGTTGTATCCTGAGGTCACGTGACTAGGAAGTGTACCAGGTACACACGCAGGGCTCTGCACAGGGCAGAGTCCGCTGTCCTTCACTCGCAAGACAGAAGCTCCTGCGCCTACTTCAATCTAATGGATATTATGCAGGAGGGGCTTTTAAAAACCTTTAAAATACATTTTTTGATTTAAATTATTTTTGAGTTAGTGACATAAACAACACATTTTTATGTGTTTGTTTCAAAAGTGGTGACTTAAAATCAGTCACTAAATATTTAAAAATATTAAAATGTATTAGTAATACTAGTAGTAACACATTGTAGCTTATTAATAACATATATGTACTCAGATGTGGAGCACAGTCATCTTGAAGAAGTGTACTGAGTGAATATTCGCTTTTACTTACATATTTACCCCCATTCCTTTTCAGGCTTCTCTACAGTTTAGCCTTTAATGTCAGGTTTCTGAGACATCTTTGGTTTCTCATATCCTCTATGACGACACGGATGATCACAGGGTACGTATATTACATGGACTTAAAAATACAGCCTGAGGACATGGAAAGTGGCAGTAAGAAAATACTGTAAGAACGTATTTTTAAGTACTTCTCATATGTAACCTTATTTCATATTGGAAGGAAAATTCTAGATGGTCTCAGTTTCACAAAAAGAGGAAATTAGTGCTTAGTTTATATCTGTTTATCTGTGTATATTATTAAAAGTATGGTTTAATCTCATGAGGGTAAATCTTTTATCAAGGTAAAAATATTTATCATGAGGATAAATTTGTTAAAAATGTAGTCATTTTTTTAAAACCATAGATTTGGAATTTCTTCATTCCATATGACTTTCCTGTACATTTTTGGTAGTGAAAATATAGATATGAAGCAGTTTAACACCATTACAAAAAGTAAAACAAAATATTGTAGAAGTTAGTCTGTAAAGCTCTTTGTTGAATAATATGAGTTTTCTTACATGAATCAATGTGTAATTTAACAGCTAGAATGTTTAACTTACGTATTTTAGCTGAATGTGTAATAAGTAGAGAATTGATACTCAGAAATCCTTCACGGTGAACTGACTTGCCCACTTACTCTGTCAGAAGTCTGAATAATCCCTCTCTACCATAATACGAAAAGACCAAGTGTCTGTGCCACCCCGTGCAGACTGAACTTCCCAGACAGCTGCACACGCGGCTGGCCCCTTGTGTCTCTTCTCTGCAAGGAAAGTGCACCGGTTGGAGGCCAGAGCTGGGAAGGAAGAGGGTTTCCTGTTGTTTGAGGGGGTCTTTTGTTTCTTTTTTTTTTTTACATTATAATCTTTTTTTCTTTTGGTATCATTAATATACAGTTACATAAGCAACACTGTAGTTATTAGACTCGCCCCATTATCAAGTCTCCCCCATACCCCATTACAGTCACTGTCCATCAGTGTAGTAAGATGCTATGGAGTCACTACTTGTCTTCTCTGTGCTATACTGCCCTCCCTGTGCCCCCGCTGCCACATTATATGTGCGAATCATAGTACCCCTCAATCTCCTTCTCCCTCCCTTCCCACCGATCCCTCCCAGTCCCTTTCCCTTGGCAACTGTTAGTCCATTCTTGGGTTCTGTGATTCTGCTGCTGTTTTGTTCCTTCAGTTTTTGCTTTGTTCTTATGCTCCACAGATGAGTGAAATCATTTGGTTGTTTTATTTTGTTCTTTAAGGATAAAAAGTTGAAAGAATTTTTGGTCGGTGAGGGTGGGTGTCTAACATTTAAATATGCACTCGTCTGTGATTTCATCTGGTCTGGGGGGTGTTGATGATGCTAAAAATCTCATGTTCAAAGTTCTGGGTTTTGAGCTTCGGTGTGGTGTGAGTGGAAGAGAAGGCGGTCACATGGTGGCGGTTGATCCGTCAGAGCCACAGAGCCGGCCAGCCCTGTGAGAGGTGTTCCCATCGTCTGTGCAGAACAGTTTGCTAAGAAAGGGGCACGTCGGTTTATGTGATAGCATTGCTTTGAGTTACTTTTGTGTTTTAATTTAAGTGCAATTGTGTCCTAGTGTGTAGAGAGTTTTTAGTGATACCCTCTGCTGCTGGGCCTCAGAAAGGCTGGGATTTATCATGTGTCACCATGAATAGCAGGAAAAGAGAGGCTAGAAACCCAGAATAACTTCAGGAACATTCCTTCATTTCCTTTCATCTTCACATGACAATGTAACTCTTGTAGGTGTGTTTTGCTTTGGTTTTGTGTGCATATCAGCTGCTTGTTACTATACCACCCACGATAACCAGGAATGACAGGTTTCTTTAGGGTAAAAGGAGCCTGAGGCTCATGAGGACAGGAAACTACCATTGACCTGTAAGTGTCTCACTTGGCAACAGAGGCCCTGTCCCAGCCCTGCCTGCTGACTGCTCATGTGTTTACAGCATTTGTGTCTCCATAAGTAAATGGAATCCTGGTGTGTGAAAGAAAAATGAGGTATTACTATGTATGTTATTAATATTCTTTTGCAAGTTGGTAAAGTTAAGCAAATTTTTTAAACCGTTTTCTTAAAATCCCATTTGAGAACTTGAGTTTCTTTTTACTTGTTTGATTTTTAAATATAAAATTCCTCTAGAAGCTTACAGTGTATCCTAATATATGTCAGCATATTTACTATTAGAATAAAATTTTAAATGAAAGCCTGATTTCTCTGCAAATGGCATGAGTTTAACTTGAAAATAGTTTCATGCAGGAGTTACACAGCTGGAACTCCTAAGCTTTGGTGACATAAGGAGCATGTCAAAATGCAGACTTCCTGGTCCGAGCCTGGAGACTTGGGCCAGGATGGTGCACGCCTCCTGGGTGACCAAGCAGGTAGATGAAGGAGCACGGGGCCACTGGTTTCTGTTACCATTGGACGTCCTTTACCAAATCCTAATGCGAAGGGGATTGGCCTTGTCACAGTTTAGGCAGTGACTGTGGAGCTAGCACGGCTGCCAGTGCCTCCAACTCAGGAGGGGCTGTTTGGGTTCCCTGTTTTTGCCCATTTCCCTCTGAATCAACACCAGTAGCAAATAGTACTCCCTGTAATGGAAACAGTACTCAAACCAATTTTAGGCAAAAGTGCCTTTAACAGCAGCTTCTGCAGAAGGAAGTGTTCCGGCCGAGGCAGAGGGAGGGGAGAGATGGCTGCCACAGGCCCAGCATGGAGACCTCTGCTCAGAGGCTGTGTGCGGAAGCGAGGATTGTCCCAGGTCTCACTGGTGCTTGTAATCCAGCCAGCTTTCCAAGTCACGAATCAATGTCTTTTCCATTACAGTAAATTATGGACTTCTTTGCACATAAGTCTTTGAGGTTGACCTGTTTTCAGAGGAATGTTTGAGTCAGTGTTTATGGCAGAAAGAGTGGTCAGCAGAGAATCAAGGGACATATGTTTCATTTATATCCTGGGTGAATAAGACCACAGACAGACATCTGGCCCTTCTTGTCAATCATGTTTTCTGCCATTAAAGTGAATATGATTAATTCCTTTTGTGTACCTCACAGGAGGTCAAAGAGAACAAATAAACTAATGTTGAATAATTGCCCTCGTCTTTTCTTAGGGAACCAATAGAAGTGTTTCTGCATACTGGATATATGTTCATAACTCATCATGAAGATGGTGATGAATTTAAGTTAAGGACTATTAACAGGGATAACAGCTGAAAACTGATTTATCACATTTTAGATTCAGGAAATACTTGATCCAAATTGCAGTTGGTCAACTTGACCTGTATCCTGTCCCCCTAAATAATGATTGTTCATCAACAGTATCTATTATTTTCATATTTCTGCATATAGTGGTAAGGGCACTAAATGATACAAACCATTGCTTTCACCAATACCAACAAAATGTGGCATTGAACCTTGTTTCTTCTGCATGTCAGCCCAGTGCTTGCTGCGTGGATGGCAAGCACTGGGCTGGGTGGGGAGAAGCTGAGGGCATGGAGGTCCTCGTGGGATGGGCAATCCAGGCAGCGCCCCCATGCCTTGGTTATCCGCCAGCAGCCTTTTTCTGTCATCCTGGCTTTGTCAGTGAGGTAGGACAGTTGTCCTTTGTCCCTTTTTGTATGTGTTCACTACGTTTTCATTTTGGATGCATCGCTTCCATCTATTAATTCATTCAGCAGAGTGCTAAACGCAAGGTGCAGCTACTGGGTGGGAAGACGGCCAGTTCAGAGTGTGTAGGATCATGAGCAGAGTGTGGTTCTTAGTGGGAACAGACTCCAGCTGCACGTCAGGGTCCCTGTCTCATAGCCCTGTTGGTGGCAGTGCTGTCCCCTGAACAGTGCGTCACGCTGACCCGATAGCTCCAGGTGGCTCAGCCATGCTCACCAGGTCCCCACTAGGAATACAGGCACGTCTGCCTGGCACTGCCCTCTGCTTGGCTCTCTTGTAGAGCTTTTGGCAATGGTGAGCAGCCACTTGATGACTGGATCCTGACTCCTGCGCATGACCCTTTGATATATACCTGTGGTTTTGTGGAGATGGGTATTCAAGGTCAAGACACACATGGAGGAAGATAAGCGGGATCTTGCCCCCACCGTCTGCTGACCCGGGATTGATTTGGCCTACTGTAGGCCACCTCGTAGCTTCATGGTTTGGAAAGAGCTTATCAGTGAATCTCCGTTTGCTAAATGTTCAGTAAGAAAAGGAACCACATTTAACCAAGAAAGAAAGGGAGCCGATTCTAGGAGGGAGAAGTAAAGTCAGTAGGTCACAGCTCTTAACAGGTAAAGGGGTCTGTAGAGCTCTTTGGGACCCCTCCCTGAAGAGCTGCTCTGGGTGGACACTGACGTCCCTTTACGAGCAGGAACAGTAATGTGTGCTGATAGGTAAACTTGGATAATAGAATAAAGCCTAGTACCGAAAAGAGGAGATTTCATTCTTAAAAGTCGACTGTTTTGAATGTTCTTAAATGTAAGTAGCTAGGTTTTTCATGAGACCAGAATGGTCTACCTGTGTTAAGTATGTCAAGCAGAGGGGAAGCGGGGAGGGTTTCATGCACATAGAAGTAAGGTGTGTGTGTTTAATCGTGGCGTTCACTGCGACTCTCTTCTCAGGCTCAGCCTTGGGGCCGGTGGCTCACACTCATCACTCTGGTCCAGTGGGGGCTAGTGGGGGGTTGGTGTCCCATTTTTTAATTTATGTTATGTATTGACCTGTATTGTTAGAATGACTTTCTCTTCCCGTTAAGTTTAATTGCTAATGTAAATGTTATTTTCCCTGGTTATATTTGTCTGATGTTGTGCCTTAATTTGTTCCCCAACTAAAACTAATCATAAAATCATTGTTTTTCTCTCCCTTTCCCCAATTCAAGGTCTATGGTGCCATTGCTCCAGGTGATATCACGGGGTTCTCCTATGTCTTTTGAAGATTCTAGTCGTATCATCCCACTCTTCTATCTTTTTAGCTCCTTGTTTAGTCATTCACTGATTTCCATCCATGACAACGAATTCTTCGGGGACCCCATAGAAGGTAAGAGTTGTGAGTGGTTTGTGTTGACCCCACAGCCTGTGTGAGTGGATGATAGAAAAGGTTTCAGTCTTTTAAGTCTTTGTGTGTGTGTGTCTGTCTGTGGCGAAATGAGAAAAAAATAGAAAATTGGATTATGTTTCTCAGTTGTAGGTCAAAGACAATCATCAATGATGCCTTTTACTTTAGAAGAGCTTATAATGCTGTCTCGGTGCCTTCGAGATGCGTGCTTAGGGATCATCAAGCTGGCTTACCCGGAAACAAAACCAGACGTCCGGGAAGAGTACATCATAGCGCTTCAGAGTGTCGGCGTCACCACTAATTATGAAATGCAGCAGTGCATACAAATGGAACAGAAACGATGGATTCAGTTATTCAAGGTATAGAATATATGTTTTTTGTTTGTTTACTGAGGTTAAGTAAAGTACAAATGTGTTTTGACTCGACTCTTTTCACAAGAACAGAATAGAAGTTTGTTTCAGGCATAATTTAATTTGCCAAACTCTTAAGTTAAGGACTCATTTTCATCTTCCTCTAAAGTCCTCTGTTTGCATTGTTACAAGCATCTTTTATACATTGTCCCAAGAGCTTGGAGTGATGAGATGAAGTATAAATAAAAATTTTTAATGTTTTCATGTTTATTTTTCACTAAAAGATCTCTTACAGATTTTATTTTTTTAATCGCTCAAGAAATAACAGGCAGAATAAGGTCATTGGTTTATTGCAAATGGAACAGAAATTACTTTAAAATATCTTCATTTTTAATCATGCAGAAAGAGGAGTTACAAGTTAGTGTGCCAGGAGTGTCGGCAGGAAACCACCCCACTGAGAATAGAACTATTGGAGTAGAAAAAAAGGAAAGAAAAAGGGCGCTTGGCTTCCCATGAAATTTCTGCAGCAAACACATCTAGTCAGCTAAAATCGCTCATTAAAGGAGGGAGGGCAGAAGACATGCATTTCCCAAATTGAATGCTGGATTTACAGTCCGCTTAGTACCAGTGACCTCTCGCACGCTAATGTTCAGTTCGAGTCATCAGCTGTCCCTTTAGGTCTTTTATCACTGCTTTTGTCAAGCTATCTATTTAATTGAAAGAAGTTAATTGAATGAAAATGATCAACTAAGCTTGTATTAATATTGCTAATGGAACTTTCTTCTTGGCTATGTTTGGAGAAAGATGTCAAGCTAGACTTTAGGAAAGGCCCATTAATGCTTGCACTTAACCTGATGGGCTAATTAAGGACTGCTTATTCATCCTACGAGTGCAAGATAGTCTCTATCCAGCCCATTCTGCCTGATTTTACAACACATTTCACTTACGAGCAAGGCATTAGTAGTAGCGAGAGTAACTGATAATGTTTTGATTGTATGAATACAGTGCTAATGCGTCACTGAATTTGGTTTGCACAATTTATTTTAATCACCTGTCTGTATATTCCCAAACTTTAAAGGTTACATGTTGAGCCCTTAATATATACCTTCTTAAAGATGGACTACTTTGCAACTTTTCTAAGTTAAAAATAAGCTCTCACCCATTTAAAACTTAAAATTCTGGTGTAAACTTTTCCTGGGTATGTGTATTACGGTAGCATACATGTTTTTCTTTAAGTTTTTAATTATACTGTGGAATCTTTGTTTTTTTGTTTTTTTTTTTTGAGAGGGCA